>NC_086446.1:496545981-496900481 GCF_028390025.1 Pseudophryne corroboree | reverse complement strand
AGTGCACAATCAGCATGCAGGCTGAATCACAGGTGAGATGACGGAATGCACCTGGAGAGGGAGTCTCTACTGCTGTAGGCTGGAGCACACTGCAGGTGTAGAAGGTGTGAAGCCAGAAAGGTATTGCTGGTGCTGGTACTTGTAGTTCCACGGAAGTAACAGGTACTGAAGAATATCCAGGAGCACGGAGGATCAGGAGAATATCCTGGAACACGGAGGAACAGGAGAACAGGTCCAGACACACGGGTCGCAGGAGTGACACAAAGTTCAGGACCACCTCTGACTCACCCTGCAGCTCCTGATATACCCCCTGACCGGCAGGTATTGGCTGGAGTGAGACGAGGAGGTGCGGCCAAGCTCCGGATTGGCTGCCGCAGTTACACTGGGGAAAACTGTCATGGCGGCGCCCATGACGCGGCCCGACTGGGACGCGGCGCGCCCACACGCCCGTTGACTCCAGGGGCGCTCCCAGGCCTGAGATGGTATCCACGAGCAGGGTGACAGGTGACAGCAACATGCAGTGACCCCGGACGGAGTCCGCTCCGGCGGACAGACATAACAGCGGTAAGTCGATTCCTGACAGTACCCCCTCCCTTATGGGTGGGCACCGAACACCCACGTGGCTTGGAAGGATGAGACCTGTGGAAAACACGGACCAACCTGGGAGCGTGGACATCAGCAGAGTTCACCCAACTCCTCTCCTCAGGACCATAGCCGGCCCAGTCGATGAGATATTGCAGACGACCATACCGGTGACGGGAGTCCAGGATCTTCTCTATCTCGAACTCTATGCCCCGCTGAGTTGGAATGCTGGGGCCAGCTGGAAGAGCTCTTTGGAAGCGATTTAGGACTAATGGTCTGAGGAGAGAGACATGGAAAGCATTAGGAATACGCAATGAAGAGGGTAACTTGAGCTTGTAAGCCACAGGATTTAGAACTCTTTCGATGGAGAAAGGACCAATGAAGCGTGGTGCAAACTTCATCGAAGGCACTTTAAGACGAAGATTCCGGGTTGACAGCCAGACTTTATCCCCAGGTTTCAAGCTGGGAACTGCACGTCTCTTGCGGTCGGCAAAGAATTTGTACCGGGCAGAAGCCTTTTTGAGTGAAGTATGAATCTTCCTCCAGATTGTTGAGAACTGACTGAGGACAGTAGTGGCAGCAGGGACATCGATGCTAGGAAGGTCTTGAAAATCAGGAACTCGTGGATGCTGCCCATAAACAGCGAAGAACGGAGTAGTTTCAGTAGCTGTGTGGTAGCGGAAATTGTGAGCGAATTCAGCCCACGGGAGCAAATCTACCCAGTCATCTTGGGAAGATGATATATACAGTCTCAGGAAAGTTTCCAACTCCTGGTTTACCCTCTCTGTCTGCCCATTCGTCTGAGGATGATACGCTGACGAGAACTTGAGATGGACCTGCATGGCAGAACAGAGAGCTCTCCAAAACCTTGCCACAAACTGGACTCCACGGTCAGATATTATTTCAGTGGGTAGTCCATGTAAACGGAAAATCTCCCGTAGGAAGATTTGAGCCAGTTTTGGAGTGGAAGGAAGTCCTTGGAGTGGAACAAAATGAGCCATTTTGGTAAATCTGTCGACCACTACCCAGATGGTATTGAATCCTTGGGAGGAGGGAAGGTCAGAGATGAAATCCATAGACAGATGTGACCAAGGACGGCTGGGAATCGATAATGGCTGTAACTGACCTGCTGGAGACTGACGAGGAGTTTTGTGCTGCACACATTTAGGGCAAGACGCCACAAAGTCTTTGATGTCGACTTTCATCTTCGGCCACCAGTATGTTTCAGAGAGAAATTTAAAAGTCTTTAGGACACCAGGATGCCCAGTAAATTTAGACTGATGAGCCCAAGACAACAACTTAGAACGGAGTTCAGGAGCAACAAAAGTCTTACCTGGAGGCGGAGCTGGAGAAACTTGTGAAGAAGCAAAAGCAACAGGATCCAGGATGGAGCGTGGTACTGGATCGGATATCTCGTCCTCAGATTCCATGGATCGAGACAAGGCATCTGCTTTGGTATTCTGAGAACCTGGGCGGAAATGGAGCTTGAAATTAAAACGGGAGAAGAACATAGCCCATCGGGACTGGCGAGGATTAAGGCACTGAGCTGCCTTCAAGTAGAGCAGGTTTTTATGATCCGTATAGATATTAAATGGAAACTTCGCCCCTTCCAGGAGATACCTCCATTCCTCAAGGGCCAGTTTAATCGCCAGAAGCTCTTGATCTCCGATGGAATAATTAACTTCTGCAGGAAGAAACTTACGGGAAAAGAATCCACAGGGATGAATCTTCCCGTCAGCTCCCATCTGAGAGAGAACAGCTCCCACTCCTACTGTGGAAGCATCCACCTCCAACTCGAATGGCTTATTAATATCGGGCTGTAACAAAACTGGAGCGGTAACAAAAGCCATCTTGATTTTTTTGAAACGCAGCCAGGGCATCTTCTGACCAGTTGGAATGATCTGCCCCTTTCCGAGTTAAGCTAGTAATAGGAGCAATGAGAGTTGAAAAGCCTCGGATGAATTTCCTATAATAATTGGCAAAGCCCAGGAATCGTTGAATGGACTTGAGAGTGTTCGGAATGGACCAATTGGCAATAGCTTCCAATTTTGCCGGGTCCATCTGGAGATCCGATCCAGAAATTATATACCCCAGGAAGGGTATGGAGGTAACCTCAAAGGTACACTTAGATAATTTGCCGAAAAGACAATTCTCACGAAGACGTCGGAGGACTTCACGGACTTGGAGACGATGAGAAGGGAGGTCTTGAGAGAAGATGAGGATATCGTCCAGGTAAACAACGAGATACTTGTACAGAACGTCACGGAAAATTTCATTAACAAAGTGTTGAAACACTGCTGGAGCATTGCTCAACCCGAATGGCATTACCAGGTACTCGTAATGGCCATCCCGAGTATTGAAAGCTGTCTTCCATTCGTCACCGCTGCGGATTCTGATGAGATTATAGGCACCGCGGAGATCTAACTTGGTGAAGATGCGGGCTCCTTTGACTCTATCAAATAACTCGGTAATAAGAGGTAACGGGTAGCTGTTCTTAACGGTAATATCATTAAGTCACCGGTAGTCAATACTAGAGATGAGCGGGTTCGGTTTCTCTGAATCCGAACCCGCCAGAACTTCATGGTTTTTTTTCACGGGTCCGAGCGACTCGGATCTTCCCGCCTTGCTCGGTTAACCCGAGCGCGCCCGAACGTCATCATGACGCTGTCGGATTCTCGCGAGGCTCGGATTCTATCGCGAGACTCGGATTCTATATAAGGAGCCGCGCGTCGCCGCCATTTTCACACGTGCATTGAGATTGATAGGGAGAGGACGTGGCTGGCGTCCTCTCCATTTAGATTATAAGAGACTGAGAGAGATTTACTGGAGCTGACTAGGAGGAGTACTGTTACTGTAGAAGTGTAGAGACTGAGTGGAGAGAGTTTACTAGTGAGGACAGTGCAGTTTACTTTATAATCCGTTCTCTGCCTGAAAAAAGCGATACACAGCACACAGTGACTCAGTCACATACCATATCTGTGTGCACTGCTCAGGCTCAGGCCAGTGTGCTGCATCATCTATTATCTATATATAATATTATATATATCTGTCTGACTGCTCAGCTCACACAGCTTATAATTGTGGGGGAGACTGGGGAGCACTACTGCAGTGCCAGTTATAGGTTATAGCAGGAGCCAGGAGTACATAATATATTATATAGTGAGTGACCACCAGACACACAGTGCAGTTTATTTAATATATCCGTTCTCTGCCTGAAAAAAGCGATACACACAGTGACTCAGTCAGTCACATACAATATCTGTGTGCACTGCTCAGGCTCAGGCCAGTGTGCTGCATCATCTATATATATTATATATCTGTCTGACTGCTCAGCTCACACAGCTTATAATTGTGGGGGAGACTGGGGAGCACTACTGCAGTGCCAGTTATAGGTTATAGCAGGAGCCAGGAGTACATAATATTATATTAAAATTAAACAGTGCACACTTTTGCTGCAGGAGTGCCACTGCCAGTGTGACTAGTGACCAGTGACCTGACCACCAGTATATATAATATTAGTAGTATACTATCTCTTTATCAACCAGTCTATATTAGCAGCAGACACAGTACAGTGCGGTAGTTCACGGCTGTGGCTACCTCTGTGTCGGCACTCGGCAGCCCGTCCATAATTGTATATACCACCTAACCGTGGTTTTTTTTTCTTTCTTTATACATACTAGTTACGAGTATACTATCTCTTTATCAACCAGTCTATATTAGCAGCAGACACAGTACAGTGCGGTAGTTCACGGCTGTGGCTACCTCTGTGTCGGCACTCGGCAGCCCGTCCATAATTGTATATACCACCTAACCGTGGTTTTTTTTTCTTTCTTTATACATACATACTAGTTACGAGTATACTATCTCTTTATCAACCAGTCTATATATTAGCAGCAGACACAGTACAGTGCGGTAGTTCACGGCTGTGGCTACCTCTGTGTCGGCACTCGGCAGCCCGTCCATAATTGTATATACCACCTAACCGTGGTTTTTTTTTCTTTCTTTATACATACATACTAGTTACGAGTATACTATCTCTTTATCAACCAGTCTATATTAGCAGCAGACACAGTACAGTGCGGTAGTTCACGGCTGTGGCTACCTCTGTGTCGGCACTCGGCAGCCCGTCCATAATTGTATATACCACCTAACCGTGTTTTTTTTTTCTTTCTTTATACATACATACTAGTTACGAGTATACTATCTCTTTATCAACCAGTCTATATATTAGCAGCAGACACAGTACAGTGCGGTAGTTCACGGCTGTGGCTACCTCTGTGTCGGCACTCGGCAGCCTGTCCATAATTGTATATACCACCTAACCGTGGTTTTTTTTTCTTTCTTTATACATACATACTAGTTACGAGTATACTATCTCTTTATCAACCAGTCTATATTAGCAGCAGACACAGTACAGTGCGGTAGTTCACGGCTGTGGCTACCTCTGTGTCGGCACTCGGCAGCCCGTCCATAATTGTATATACCACCTAACCGTGGTTTTTTTTTCTTTCTTTATACATACATACTAGTTACGAGTATACTATCTCTTTATCAACCAGTCTATATTAGCAGCAGACACAGTACAGTGCGGTAGTTCACGGCTGTGGCTACCTCTGTGTCGGCACTCGGCAGCCCGTCCATAATTGTATATACCACCTAACCGTGGTTTTTTTTTCTTTCTTTATACATACATACTAGTTACGAGTATACTATCTCTTTATCAACCAGTCTATATATTAGCAGCAGACACAGTACAGTGCGGTAGTTCACGGCTGTGGCTACCTCTGTGTCGGCACTCGGCAGCCCGTCCATAATTGTATATACCACCTAACCGTGGTTTTTTTTTCTTTCTTTATACATACATACTAGTTACGAGTATACTATCTCTTTATCAACCAGTCTATATTAGCAGCAGACACAGTACAGTGCGGTAGTTCACGGCTGTGGCTACCTCTGTGTCGGCACTCGGCAGCCCGTCCATAATTGTATATACCACCTAACCGTGGTTTTTTTTTCTTTCTTTATACATACATACTAGTTACGAGTATACTATCTCTTTATCAACCAGTCTATATATTAGCAGCAGACACAGTACAGTGCGGTAGTTCACGGCTGTGGCTACCTCTGTGTCGGCACTCGGCAGCCCGTCCATAATTGTATATACCACCTAACCGTGGTTTTTTTTTCTTTCTTTATACATACATACTAGTTACGAGTATACTATCTCTTTATCAACCTGTCTATATATTAGCAGCAGACACAGTACAGTGCGGTAGTTCACGGCTGTGGCTACCTCTGTGTCGGCACTCGGCAGCCCGTCCATAATTGTATATACCACCTAACCGTGGTTTTTTTTTCTTTCTTTATACATACATACTAGTTACGAGTATACTATCTCTTTATCAACCAGTCTATATATTAGCAGCAGACACAGTACAGTGCGGTAGTTCACGGCTGTGGCTACCTCTGTGTCGGCACTCGGCAGCCCGTCCATAATTGTATACTAGTATCCAATCCATCCATCTCCATTGTTTACCTGAGGTGCCTTTTAGTTGTGCCTATTAAAATATGGAGAACAAAAATGTTGAGGTTCCAAAATTAGGGAAAGATCAAGATCCACTTCCACCTCGTGCTGAAGCTGCTGCCACTAGTCATGGCCGAGACGATGAAATGCCAGCAACGTCGTCTGCCAAGGCCGATGCCCAATGTCATAGTACAGAGCATGTCAAATCCAAAACACCAAATATCAGTAAAAAAAGGACTCCAAAACCTAAAATAAAATTGTCGGAGGAGAAGCGTAAACTTGCCAATATGCCATTTACCACACGGAGTGGCAAGGAACGGCTGAGGCCCTGGCCTATGTTCATGGCTAGTGGTTCAGCTTCACATGAGGATGGAAGCACTCAGCCTCTCGCTAGAAAAATGAAAAGACTCAAGCTGGCAAAAGCAGCACAGCAAAGAACTGTGCATTCTTCGAAATCCCAAATCCACAAGGAGAGTCCAATTGTGTCGGTTGCGATGCCTGACCTTCCCAACACTGGACGTGAAGAGCATGCGCCTTCCACCATTTGCACGCCCCCTGCAAGTGCTGGAAGGAGCACCCGCAGTCCAGTTCCTGATAGTCAGATTGAAGATGTCAGTGTTGAAGTACACCAGGATGAGGAGGATATGGGTGTTGCTGGCGCTGGGGAGGAAATTGACCAGGAGGATTCTGATGGTGAGGTGGTTTGTTTAAGTCAGGCACCCGGGGAGACACCTGTTGTCCGTGGGAGGAATATGGCCGTTGACATGCCAGGTGAAAATACCAAAAAAATCAGCTCTTCAGTGTGGAGGTATTTCACCAGAAATGCGGACAACAGGTGTCAAGCCGTGTGTTCCCTTTGTCAAGCTGTAATAAGTAGGGGTAAGGACGTTAACCACCTCGAAACATCCTCCCTTATACGTCACCTGCAGCGCATTCATAATAAGTCAGTGACAAGTTCAAAAACTTTGGGTGACCGCGGAAGCAGTCCACTGACCAGTAAATCCCTTCCTCTTGTAACCAAGCTCACGCAAACCACCCCACCAACTCCCTCAGTGTCAATTTCCTCCTTCCCCAGGAATGCCAATAGTCCTGCAGGCCATGTCACTGGCAATTCTGACGAGTCCTCTCCTGCCTGGGATTCCTCCGATGCATCCTTGCGTGTAACGCCTACTGCTGCTGGCGCTGCTGTTGTTGCCGCTGGGAGTCGATGGTCATCCCAGAGGGGAAGTCGTAAGCCCACTTGTACTACTTCCAGTAAGCAATTGACTGTTCAACAGTCCTTTGCGAGGAAGATGAAATATCACAGCAGTCATCCTACTGCAAAGCGGATAACTGAGTCCTTGACAACTATGTTGGTGTTAGACGTGCGTCCGGTATCCGCCGTTAGTTCACAGGGAACTAGACAATTTATTGAGGCAGTGTGCCCATGTTACCAAATACCATCTAGGTTCCACTTCTCTAGGCAGGCGATACCGAGAATGTACACGGACGTCAGAAAAAGACTCACCAGTGTCCTAAAAAATGCAGTTGTACCCAATGTCCACTTAACCACGGACATGTGGACAAGTGGAGCAGGGCAGGGTCAGGACTATATGACTGTGACAGCCCACTGGGTAGATGTATGGACTCCCGCCGCAAGAACAGCAGCGGCGGCACCAGTAGCAGCATCTCGCAAACGCCAACTCTTTCCTAGGCAGGCTACGCTTTGTATCACCGCTTTCCAGAATACGCACACAGCTGAAAACCTCTTACGGCAACTGAGGAAGATCATTGCGGAATGGCTTACCCCAATTGGACTCTCCTGTGGATTTGTGGCATCGGACAACGCCAGCAATATTGTGTGTGCATTAAATATGGGCAAATTCCAGCACGTCCCATGTTTTGCACATACCTTGAATTTGGTGGTGCAGAATTTTTTAAAAAACGACAGGGGCGTGCAAGAGATGCTGTCGGTGGCCAGAAAAATTGCGGGACACTTTCGGCGTACAGGCACCACGTACAGAAGACTGGAGCACCACCAAAAACTACTGAACCTGCCCTGCCATCATCTGAAGCAAGAAGTGGTAACGAGGTGGAATTCAACCCTCTATATGCTTCAGAGGTTGGAGGAGCAGCAAAAGGCCATTCAAGCCTATACAATTGAGCACGATATAGGAGGTGGAATGCACCTGTCTCAAGTGCAGTGGAGAATGATTTCAACGTTGTGCAAGGTTCTGATGCCCTTTGAACTTGCCACACGTGAAGTCAGTTCAGACACTGCCAGCCTGAGTCAGGTCATTCCCATCATCAGGCTTTTGCAGAAGAAGCTGGAGGCATTGAAGAAGGAGCTAAAAGGGAGCGATTCCGCTAGGCATGTGGGACGTGTGGATGCAGCCCTTAATTCGCTTAACAAGGATTCACGGGTGGTCAATCTGTTGAAATCAGAGCACTACATTTTGGCCACCGTGCTCGATCCTAGATTTAAAGCCTACCTTGGATCTCTCTTTCCGGCAGACACAGGTCTGCTGGGGTTGAAAGACCTGCTGGTGACAAAATTGTCAAGTCAAGCGGAACGCGACCTGTCAACATCTCCTCCTTCACATTCTCCCGCAACTGGGGGTGCGAGGAAAAGGCTCAGAATTCCGAGCCCACCCGCTGGCGGTGATGCAGGGCAGTCTGGAGCGACTGCTGATGCTGACATCTGGTCCGGACTGAAGGACCTGACAACGATTACGGACATGTCGTCTACTGTCACTGCATATGATTCTCTCAACATTGATAGAATGGTGGAGGATTATATGAGTGACCGCATCCAAGTAGGCACGTCACACAGTCCGTACTTATACTGGCAGGAAAAAGAGGCAATTTGGAGGCCCTTGCACAAACTGGCTTTATTCTACCTAAGTTGCCCTCCCACAAGTGTGTACTCCGAAAGAGTGTTTAGTGCCGCCGCTCACCTTGTCAGCAATCGGCGTACGAGGTTACATCCAGAAAATGTGGAGAAGATGATGTTCATTAAAATGAATTATAATCAATTCCTCCGCGGAGACATTGACCAGCAGCAATTGCCTCCACAAAGTACACAGGGAGCTGAGATGGTGGATTCCAGTGGGGACGAATTGATAATCTGTGAGGAGGGGGATGTACACGGTGATATATCGGAGGGTGAAGATGAGGTGGACATCTTGCCTCTGTAGAGCCAGTTTGTGCAAGGAGAGATTAATTGCTTCTTTTTTGGGGGGGGTCCAAACCAACCCGTCATATCAGTCACAGTCGTGTGGCAGACCCTGTCACTGAAATGATGGGTTGGTTAAAGTGTGCATGTCCTGTTTTGTTTATACAACATAAGGGTGGGTGGGAGGGCCCAAGGACAATTCCATCTTGCACCTCTTTTTTCTTTTCTTTTTCTTTGCATCATGTGCTGATTGGGAAGGGTTTTTTGGAAGGGACATCCTGCGTGACACTGCAGTGCCACTCCTAGATGGGCCCGGTGTTTGTGTCGGCCACTAGGGTCGCTAATCTTACTCACACAGCTACCTCATTGCGCCTCTTTTTTTCTTTGCGTCATGTGCTGTTTGGGGAGGGTTTTTTGGAAGGGACATCCTGCGTGACACTGCAGTGCCACTCCTAGATGGGCCCGGTGTTTGTGTCGGCCACTAGGGTCGCTAATCTTACTCACACAGCTACCTCATTGCGCCTCTTTTTTTCTTTGTGTCATGTGCTGTTTGGGGAGGGTTTTTTGGAAGGGCCATCCTGCGTGACACTGCAGTGCCACTCCTAGATGGGCCCGGTGTTTGTGTCGGCCACTAGGGTCGCTAATCTTACTCACACAGCTACCTCATTGCGCCTCTTTTTTTCTTTGCGTCATGTGCTGTTTGGGGAGGGTTTTTTGGAAGGGACATCCTGCGTGACACTGCAGTGCCACTCCTAGATGGGCCCGGTGTTTGTGTCGGCCACTAGGGTCGCTTATCTTACTCACACAGCGACCTCGGTGCAAATTTTAGGACTAAAAATAATATTGTGAGGTGTGAGGTATTCAGAATAGACTGAAAATGAGTGTAAATTATGGTTTTTGAGGTTAATAATACTTTGGGATCAAAATGACCCCCAAATTCTATGATTTAAGCTGTTTTTTAGTGTTTTTTGAAAAAAACACCCGAATCCAAAACACACCCGAATCCGACAAAAAAAATTCGGTGAGGTTTTGCCAAAACGCGTTCGAACCCAAAACACGGCCGCGGAACCGAACCCAAAACCAAAACACAAAACCCGAAAAATTTCAGGCGCTCATCTCTAGTCAATACATGGACGTAGTCCTCCATCTTTCTTTTTAACAAAAAAGAAACCTGCCCCAGCAGGTGATGATGAGGGACGGATGAATCCTTTCTGTAGGTTTTCTTTGATGTATTCGCTCATCGCTTCGGTTTCAGGAACAGATAACGGGTAGGTGCGCCCCCTAGGTGGTTTTTTGCCAGGAATGAGGTCGATGGGGCAATCCCACTCTCTATGGGGCGGCAGGACATCAGCGGCCTTCTCGCTGAAGACGTCAGCGAAATCTTGATAGGCCATAGGAAGAGTAGACAGGGTCTTGATTTCAGAAGTCTTGACAGGAACAACTTGGGCTAAACAGGACTGACGGCAATGTGAACCCCAAGCAGTTAGTTGTAAGGTAGCCCAATCAATCTGTGGGTTATGTAGCTGGAGCCAGGGCATACCTAACACAATCTCCTGAGTTGCCTGAGGAATAACTAGAAATTTTATTAACTCAGAATGCAGGAACCCAACCCCCAGTATCACTGGCCGGGTTTGTTGAGTGATATACCCCTTAGAAATACGACTACCATCAACTGCCGTGATGTAGACTGGATATGGAAGTTCATAGACCGGCAGATGAAACTTGTCTACCGCAGCTTGAGTGATGAAATTCCCCGCTGCACCACAGTCTACCAACGCAGTTGCAGATTGGAGTCCAGCCGCCGTCTCTAAGGTCACAGGAAGAATGAAATCTTGGGTTGAAGGAGCTTGCTTGAAAGATCCCAACTTGACTCCTCCCTTACAAGTCAGGATCTGGCGTTTCCCGAACGCACTGGACAAGAACTTATTTGGTGGCCTACTGCCGCACAGTAAAGACACAGTCTCTCACGGAGTCTCCTTGACCGCTCCTCAGCAGTTAAGCGGGACCTATTAATTTGCATAGGCTCATCAGAAGGTGGAGGCTGCAACTGTACAGGAGGTACCATTCTTGGTTTGCGACACTCAGCACGAGCACGCTCATTGTTGCGTTCGCGGATGCGAGAGTCCAACTTGATACATAGGGAGATTAGCTCGGGTAATTGCTCAGGAATATCACGGGTTGCCAGTTCATCTTTTATCCTCTCCGAGAGTCCATGCCAGAAGGCTGCTACCAAGGCTTGGTTATTCCACTGGATCTCTGCGGCTAGCGTCTGGAACTGGATGACGTATTGGCCCATACTGCGAGTCCCTTGACGGAGCTGGAGAAGATCTGCGGAGGCTGATGTTGCACGACCCGGTTCATCGAAGATGCGTCTGAAGATGGAAACAAACTCAGCATAGTTGTTCATCAACGGGTCGGCACGTTCCCATAGAGGAGACCCCCAGCTCAGGGCTGATCCAGAGAGCAGTGAAATGATATAAGCAACCTTGGATCTTGGCGTGGGAAAATTGTGAGGTAAAAGTTCAAACTGGACTTCACACTGGTTGAGGAACCCACGGCATAACTTCGGACTGCCATCATACCTGCTAGGCACAGGCAAGTGCAAACGAGATACAGGAGCAGATGCAGCCGGAGAAGAAGAAGAACCCCCAACACTGGCATGTGCAGGGGTAACAGGAACTGGAGGTGCAGGCGCACTTAGCAGAAATTGTTGTAACGTATCAATCCGGGAGGACATCCCTTGCAGAAACTGGAATATCTGCTGCTGCACAGCCTCTTGTCCATCCAAACGGGAGACAAGGTTTTGTAAGGCCCCTGACCCCACTCTCTGACCACCGTCCGAGTCCATCGGTCCTGAACTTACTGTCAGAGTCGGTTTAGTTTGTGTCCCCGGAGGGGGCGCTAGTGGGTCAGTGGAGGTAGGTGGAATGAAGTGAGGAGGCAGTATTGGGTTTCTGCGCATGTGCACAATGTAGATTTATTAATAACAGAAAGTCCAGATAATAATGCAGCAGAAAGTAAAACAAACGAATGCAATGGAAATGACAATGGTAACGGCAATGGTAATGGCAATGATATAATATGGTTTGAAACTTGAAAGTCTATGGCAGAGTTTGTAATGCAGAAATGGAACCAGAGTAATTAAAACGTGGAGCCAGCAGAGGTGGAATAATGGTAGCAAACCTGGTAGCAATGCAGGAGACTGGATGGTAATGTTCACTGTGCTGTTGGAAGTGCACAATCAGCATGCAGGCTGAATCACAGGTGAGATGACGGAATGCACCTGGAGAGGGAGTCTCTACTGCTGTAGGCTGGAGCACACTGCAGGTGTAGAAGGTGTGAAGCCAGAA
This sequence comes from Pseudophryne corroboree, assembly GCF_028390025.1. Lineage (NCBI taxonomy): Eukaryota > Metazoa > Chordata > Amphibia > Anura > Myobatrachidae > Pseudophryne > Pseudophryne corroboree. The sequence continues at coordinate 496,887,871 of NC_086446.1, read as the reverse complement.
AGGTATTGCTGGTGCTGGTACTTGTAGTTCCACGGAAGTAACAGGTACTGAAGAATATCCAGGAGCACGGAGGATCAGGAGAATATCCTGGAACACGGAGGAACAGGAGAACAGGTCCAGACACACGGGTCGCAGGAGTGACACAAAGTTCAGGACCACCTCTGACTCACCCTGCAGCTCCTGATATACCCCCTGACCGGCAGGTATTGGCTGGAGTGAGACGAGGAGGTGCGGCCAAGCTCCGGATTGGCTGCCGCAGTTACACTGGGGAAAACTGTCATGGCGGCGCCCATGACGCGGCCCGGCTGGGACGCAGCGCGCCCACACGCCTGTTGACTCCAGGGGCGCTCCCAGGCCTGAGATGGTATCCACGAGCAGGGTGACAGGTGACAGCAACATGCAGTGACCCCGGACGGAGTCCGCTCCGGCGGACAGACATAACAGCGGTAAGTCGATTCCTGACACCGTGTTTATCTTTCTCCCTCGCAAGATGATTGGGTGGAACTGTTGCCATGGGCCGAGTTTGCCCATAATCATCTGTACCACTCTTCGACTGGTGAGTCCCCATTTTTCATTAATTATGGGTTCCATCCTCAAGTTCCTGAATTACCCATTTGTCCTCCGGAGGATGTTCCTGCTGCAGCCTCTACTCTTCGGCACTTCAGCCAAATTTGGAGTCGAGTTCATGCTAATCTCAAGAGAGTCTCCGGCCGCTATAAGTTCTTTGCGGATAGGAAGCGACGAGCAGCTCCCCAATACAAGGTTGGTGACAGGGTATGGTTTTATACCCGCAACCTCCGGTTAAGGGTGCCCACTATGAAGTTCGCCCCAAAGTTTATTGGTCCTTACCCCGTGTTACAAGTCCTGAACCCGGTTGTCTGCAATTTGGAATTGCCTTCCCACCTCTGGATACTAAACTCCTTTCATGTCTCTCTCCTTCGCCCCCTTATTTTAAACCGGTTCCATTTAAAGTCCCCAAGGCCAACCTCTGCAGAGTCTGAAGCTGGAACGGACTTTGAAATCAAAGCTATTCTTGACTCTCGTTATCTTCACAAGAAGTATTGTGAAGTGGAAAGGTTTTGGCCCCGAAGAGAGGAGCTGGGTCAAGGCTACTGAAGTTATGGCTCCCCGACTGGTGCGGATTTTCCATTCCAGACATCCAACAAAACCTGGAAAGTGTCCGGGGGCCACTCCTGGAGGAGGGGGTACTGTCACACGCCATAGGCGGCATTCACCGCGCTTACCCCTGCGTGCCTGCTGGTCTGTGTTGCGGCCTCTGCCTTCGGTGGTCCACGGGCTCCGGCGTCTGGCTGGCGCGGCTCCCGGCGGTTGCCCGGGGCAGGGGCGCCACCATGACACCCGGCGTCACGTGGGCGGGGAGCAGGTGACGTCATCAGACTGTTCCGCCAATCCAGCGGAGGCGGGAGATTCAAAGGCAGATGCCGGGCAGAGCCTCGGCGCCTGAGTATCGTCTTTTCCCCTGAAGTGGATGCCAGTGCTCTTGTTCCCTGGGGAATCTCATTGCAGTCGTACCCCAGTGTCTCCGGCACTTCCAGGTGCCAGTTGCTGCACAGTTCCAGCGTATACAGCAGCTGGTGTGTTCCTCTGCAATCCAGTCACCAGTGCTTCTTGGAGTCAGCGTGGGCTGCAGGTTAAACGCCGCTCTCAAGTTCTACAAGTCATCAGTGTCTTTAAACACCGCTCTCAAGTTCTACAAGTCATCAGTGTCTTTAAACACCGTTCTCAAATTCTACAAGTCATCAGTGTCTTCAACCACCGCTCCCAAGTTTTGCAAGTTACCAGTTTCTCTAACCACCGCTCCCAAGTTTTGCAAGTTACCAGTGTCTTTAACCACCGCTCCCAAGTTCTAGTGTCTTTAATCATCGCTCTCAAGTCATACAAATCATCAGTGTCTTTAACCACCGTTCTCAAGTTCTACAGTGTCTTTAATCACCGCTCTCAAGTCATACAAATCATCAGTGTCTTTAACCACCGCTCTCAAGTTCTATAAATCATCAGCATCTTTAGTCACCGCTCTCAAGTCATACAAATCATCAGTGTCTTTAACCACCGTTCACAAGTGTTTCAAATCATCAGAGTCTTTAACCACCGTTCACCAGTTCTTCAAATCATCAGTATCTTTTAAAACATCACTCACAAGTTCTTCAGTCACTATTATCTTGTACCAACACTCACAAGTACTTCTTTTCCTGGAATCTTTAAACATTGCTTACAAGTTCTCCTATAGGCCTGGACATTCCCCCCATATGTTCCTTCTCTGCTATGTGACATTGTGTTGCTCCCTTCCTGCAATAAAGTTCTTTAATATTTTCACTAAGCTTTACTGTCAGAGTCCTGTATGAGGAGGACTTATATCAAGCCATCCCTGTTCCGACCCAACTGTGGTTCCTCTCCCCTACCATCGGGAGAACCCCCGAGTTCACAACAACCCAACCTAGGTCAGTGACAGTCACACCGTTCCAGATTTAGCCACTCTTTCTTTATTAACCAAGGGCCAAGACGTTTTCCCGTGGCCCTTTCTATCAGTCCATGATAGAGATTCTCTGTGGAACCAAAAATAGTAGCGATGATGCGGGTTCGGTTTTACTCGGATTTACTCGGTTCTCAAAAAGGCATCTTATTGGCTCACGGATGTAAAACCCGAACCCGCTCATCTCTAAAAAAAAAAAAAAAAGACGCATTTGTAGAACATTGGTAAATTACTGGACCTGCTTAACATCCCTTTCTTGGTCTACTGTAATAAGCAGAAACCAAGCAACTGTTTCTAATTCAGGCAGAAGGGAAACCAAATAGTGCACACTTTATATTCCTCTTCTCCATGAAAATATGTGCCGGTATTCAGCTAAAGTTGATATAAGATTTATGGTAGCTTAGAAACTCTTTATAAGTGTTCATATTATCATTTCTAATATAGTTTCACTGACTTCTTTGTTTTTCTGGAACTAAATATAAGAACTCAAACTTTGACCAAAAAAGGTGCTGGTCCTGAGTACCCCTGAAAACCTCCTAAATAAAGCAATGTCTTTTCCTGTGAGCTTAGATGTTTGCATACCTTCCAACTGTTCTGCTTTCAGTGGGACAGTCCCATTTTTATAGGACTGTCCTGCTGTCCCACCTGCGGGCTGAATTATCCCATGAGGGAGAAAAGTTTTTTGGGGGAGCACTACTATGAAGAGCAGTGGCTGAATAGTAGAAGTGTGCTTCTAGCCTGTTTTCAGGTTTTGTGTTTTGGTTTAGGATCTGTATCGCCTTTGTGTTTTGGATCTGTATTGGTTTTGCTAAAACTGCCCTTGTGGGTTTTGGTTTCAGTTCTGTATTTTTTTTAATCATAAAAACAGCTAAAATCACAGAATTTTGGCCTGTTTTTGTCCCTACAGTATTATTATCCTCAATAACATTCATTTCCTCTCATTTCCAGTCTATTGTGAACACCTAACAGCACACAATATTGTTTTTATCCAGTATAGGCCAAAAGGTTGTACCGAGGAAGCAGGACGGAACAGCAGCAGCCCTTAGATGTATATACAGGGAGGAATGACACAGAACAAAACATAAAAAAAGAATGTATTTTAAAAAATGACGCATTAGGTAATGCTCAAGATTTTAGTTCACAATAAGATGATTAAGGCAAAGAAGAATAAATAAGACAACATTTTAGATGCTTTAATCATGATTTTAATTTATTTTGGATCAAATTCTTATTTTCCTCAAAGATATATTTGATATACAGAAGGTTCGCTATACAAGCGTGGAGAAAAAAGATGATTAAGGCAAAGAAGATTTAAAAAAAACAATATTTTAGATGCTGTAATCATGATTTTTTTTTTTAATTAAGTTCTTCTGTTCCTCAAATATATAATTGATATGCAAAAGGTTCACTATACAAGTGTGGAGAGTTTATTTATATTAATTTAATTACAACATTTTTTTTGTTAATTTATAATTATTATTAATAATATTAATTTGAATGAATCACAGTGTGGCGATAAGAATTAGGACAATAAGTTATAACATAAGAATATAAGCTACGGACACAGCACCCTGAACTGGACGGAGCACACCTGGATGTATACTGGGAGTATACAGCACAAAATATTTAAAAAAAAATATGTTTCTTATTTTGGGTGGACTGACAGAACATCCCTAGATGGACAGAGCAGCTGTAGTCCCTGGATGTATACTGGGATGACACTGTACAAAATATTGATTTAAATCAAATTATATATTATTTTTGATATCACACACCAGCTGTTACAATGTCGCACAAATGAGTCATAAATATATATATATATATATATATATATATTTAATATATAATTACACACTGCGGTTGACTTCACCGATAGCATTGCACAAATGAGTCAAAATATGAAGAAGCAATTTTTATATCACACATCGGTGGTTATAGTGTAGCACAAATGAGTCAGAAATATGTAGAAGTTTGTTTTATATCACACACCGGCGGTTATAGTGTCGCACAAATGAGTCAGAAATATATATAATAATTACACACTTCTCCAACAACTTCGTACAATATGTGTATGAGTAGGAAATAATATACTGCATTCTGGCGGCAGTGTCACAGTGCTTATGAAAATAAAATAAAAATTGTATAGTACACCACAAGAGGCTTTGTTGCACTAGCCGGGATCCTGGCATCGGTATGCTGAACATCGGGATCCCAGCTGCTGACAATGTATACCACATGCAAACAAAAAAGGGTAAGAGATACAACTTAACAATGCTATGTATGTATACCATAGGTTAATGCTACTTACTTTTACAATTGATTTCATATATGCCCTCAAAATGTTTTGTATTAAATGTACAATTTTGGAGTTCTCTGTATATTTTACATCTTTAATATCAATATCACAGAAGCAACCCTGTCAATTGTCCCTCTTTTCCTGGGAAGGTTCTTATGTCCAGTGGGCAAAATATGTATCACCTAAAAAGCTTATTGTCTCAACAGAAATGTGTGTGGTTTGGGCATATCAGAATGTGAGATATGGCATACTTCTACAGGAGGAAACATGTAAAGTGGGGTCCCTCCATTAATTCTTGTATAGCATCACAGAGCAATATATCCAGGAACAACACAATGCATTGTACTAAGGGCCTTATTCAGTATGGATGTTATCAGCAATGCGATCGCATACTGAAGATTTTCTAAAAGTGTGCACGCACAGTGCCCATTCCTAGCTTGCATGGGCCATAAAAATCGTTCACATTGCCTGATTGGCAGGCAGTGGCATTTGCAGGGCAGCGACGTGGCATTGCAGGGGCATGGTGCTGAAAACGGGGGCGGGTCTGGGCCATTTTTCGGGGTGCCGAGTGATGTCATACACGGCCGCTGCTTCAGGTGAGATGGCCGTGCTGCATCGGCCTTTGCAGCTAGGCTGTGCAGTCAGGGAATATCACTTATTTTGCAGGGACAGCGATGCGTTCACAAGTGAATTGTGATTGCATCACTGGAGGCCATTAGCATGCCCCCCAGCATGCGGTTGTCATCAGTTGCAGTTTTGCTAAATTAGCAAAACTGCAACTGATGCTGAATAGGGTCCTAAGTACAAAAAAGTTATGGAACTGTAAGTCTCAGGCTGTTTTGTAGATGCCCACATCTGCTGTAGAACAATATGTGACAAAACAAGATAACTTTGGCAATTATTACAACATATGATTAACCCCTATAGTACGAACTAGGCATATTGCAGGTTTATGGCAGGTACATATTTGTTCACAATGGAAAATAAAGCATCTGCAGACATCCTCAAGGACACTTTACACTTAGGACTCAAGGAAGGTTCAAAAGTCCTTTGTAAAGATTTTCTATATTCACTGCCTTTGTGGTTTACCTGCTATAATTTTGCTCGAGTTTTGAAAAGTCTTTGACAAAGGATTATAGCAATTCTGCCCTCCTGTGAGCTCCATGCTGCTGATGACTGAATGAGATTTAAACCCTGCAATTCTTAGAAAAAGCAGAAGAGTGTAAAACCTGGTATTTTCTCTACAAGTTGCGGAACTGCTCACTCTTTGAGGTCAGAACAGGGAGAGGATGAAAACATTGTTGTTTTAATATATAATCTGGTTGGCTTTCTGCATGCTGTCATGTTGACTGGGGAAATAGGAAATAAAATTGCACTTAGAGGAAAGAACAAGATTGACTAAAGTTTTCTGAACCAGTACATACTGTACTCTACAAAGACATAAAAAGTCAGTACACTAGACAGGCTGTATAAGATTGCAAACAATTATTATTACAACTTGAGTACTGAGGGTCTGATCCCTTTCAGGTTTTTCTTTTTCAAGTATATTTAAAAGCATTCTAACATCAATCTGAATTTCATTGTGTTGTGTGCAGGGAAGTAAAGTATCCAGGGACGGACTGGGGCTGTGATGCAGCCCTGGCAACCCACTGTGTGCATGCCAGACAAACAGGGAACAGTCATGGCTTATGGGGGCTTGCCTTGAGTCATGGGGTCTTGCCTCACGGCACGCGCTATATACCGGGGAGGGGGAGCGGGCAGCCAAGCTGAGAGACAGAAGGCTTAGCTGCTCAGCCAGTCTGCTCTTTGTGTGGTTGGATCAACCCATCAGGCCATCGACCCATCTGGCATTTGCCAGAAGTGCCAGATGTCTAGTCCAACCCTGAAAGTATCCTTCTCTTTTAGGACATGGTGGATTAGTGTTGCACCCGGGCTGAGGGCTAAGGACCTGGATGGAATCTGGAAGACAGACACTCTAGGTTACATTCTTGGTCGGCTCATGACCATGGTGGATGTAAGGAATGCAATTTCAACTCAGGATCTGGAGAATATTGAATTTGGCTTCATGACTTTTTATTCTCTGCAAAAAGAAGTAATCAATATTAAACAAAATAAACATAACAATAAGTTTAAATATACCAACATAATACGTATTCAAGTTATTGGGTCTCCGAAAGTGACCTCACCGCTGACCACAAAGTTCCCACCATTGGTTACAATGGAGCGCATAGGCGCTACATTGTAACACTGCCGTGTGCCGCCTGTCAGACAGTACAGGAGCACACAGCCGATCAGGAGGGTGCCACAACGTGGCGCTCCCTGATTGGCTGAAGAAACTCACTTAGACATCAGTCAGAGTGGGTTTCTGGTATTCGGGGAAAGGGGACCCATGTGAAAACATGGGTCCCCTTTCAGTGCGTGGCTCGGGTCTCCGTTTTATTTTTTTAATCAAGTACGTGGATTACAAAAGGATTATCCGAGGAGCCTGGTACCCTGGATCTGGTGAGTATAATTTATTCAACAGGTACCCCATGGATTCTACTGGAGAAGAGGACCGACCTGCATGTGAACATAAGGTAAGTATGTATGTATGTTTGTGTGGATGGATGTAATAAAACTTTACTTTCAAGGTGTGTGTGTATTGTCTTTTTTTGGGTATTTTTTTAGTAGTAGTACTACAGGTACCAGCGGGCCCGTTTTTCCGCCGCATGCTGGTACTTGTGGTTCTCCAAGTACCAGCATGCGGGGGAGGCTTGCTGGGCCTTGTAGTACTGCTACTAAAAACAATATCTTACACTTTTACAAAAAGGCTATCAGCCCCCCATCCGCAGCCCATTGGATGGGGGGGACAGCCTCGGGCTTCACCCCTGGCCCTTGGGTGGCTGGGGGGGGGGACCCCTTGATTGAAGGGGTCCCCACTCCCCCAGGGTATCCTGGCCAGGGGTGACTAGTTGGATATTTGATGCCACGGCCGCAGGGCACTGTATAAAAGTGACCCCCGGCTGTGGCATTATCTGTCCAGCTAGTGGAGCCCGGTGCTGGTTTTAAAAATACGGGGGACCCCTACTCTTTTTGTCCCCCGTATTTTTGGAACAAGGACCAGGCGCAGAGCCCGATGCTGGTTGCTTAAATATGGGGGAACCCCTGTCATTTTTTTCCCCTTATTTCTGCAACCAGGATCGGCTCAAAGAGCCCGAGGCTGGTTATGCTTAGGAGGGGGGACCCCACGCAATTTTTTATAAGAAAATAACCACTTTCCCACCCCTTCCCACTGATATACATGCACGGATCTCATGGATCCGTGCATGCCTATCCAATCACGGCTCAAAAAAGCAGGTCTGTTTTTTTTTAGCACTTTTTTACGAGTTGTATTTTTTCACGGCAGTGTTTTTTTTTTTTTTTTGCTTTGCACTTCTTAGTAAATGACCGAGATTCATACTTAAACAGCCGCGTTTTGACCGATGGTGTATTCATTCGTATTTTTTTTGTTGGACTTGCAAAAAAATACGAATGGCCTCATCACTGCCGTGATTTCTGCTTAGTAAATTACCGAGATGACACTTTGAAGAAAAAACGGCATCTCGGACAAATTCGGGACCTTAGTAAATATACCCCAAGGTGTCTATAGATAAGTGAACTTTACTCCTTCTCATACACAGTATATATTAGAGATGTGCGGCTGGCACATTTTGTGTTCTGTGTTTTGGCTTTGGTTCTAATTCCACTTTCGTGTTTTGGTTTTGGCTTGATTTTGCCAAAACCACCCTTTCGTGTTTTGGTTTTGGATCTGGATGATTTAAAAAAAAACAAACATAAAAACAGCTAAAATCACAGAATTTGGGGGTCATTCTGCCCTTACAGTATTATTAACCTCAATAACATTCATTTCCACTCATTTCCAGTCTATTCTGAACACCTCACAATATTGTTTTAGGCCTAAAAGTTGCACAGAGGTGGCTGTATGACTAAGCTATGCGACACAAGTGTGCTGCACAAACACCTGGCCCATCTAGGAGTGCCACTGCAGTTGCAAACAAGATGGCACTATTCAAAAACTAGTCCCCAAAAAGCACATGATGCAAAGAAAAAAAAGAGGTGCAATTATGTAGCTGGGTGGCCAAGCTAAACGACACAAGTGTGCGGCACAAACAACTGGTCCATCTAGGAGTGGCACTGCAGTGTCAGACAGGATGGCACTTTTCAAAAACTAGGCCCAAAACAGCCCCTCATGCAAACATGTAGTAGAGGTGCAATGAGGTAGCTGTATTACTAAGCCAAGTGACACAAACAATTGGCCCATCTAGGAGGGGGACTGCAGTGGCAGACAGGAGGGCAGATATCAAAAAAGGCTCCAAACAGCACATGATGCAAAGAAGAAAAAAAAGTTGCACCGAGGTTGCTGTATGACTAAGCTAAGCGACACAACCACCTGGCCCACCCAGTAGTGTCACGCAGTGGCTGAATGTCGAGAGTGGGCCGCAATTGTTCGGTCCACTGACAGCATCTCTAGCACGCCCCCATGATTTTTAAAAAATTGTGCAATTGGTGGACTTATACGGCAGTACCCAAGGACTAATACAGCAGTATCCATGGACTCATACGGCAGTGTCAGACAGTTTGGCACTTTTCAAAAACTAGGCCCCAAACAGCACCTCATGCAAAGATGTCGAAGAGGTGCTATGAGGTAGCTGTATGACTAAGCCAAGCGACACAAACAATTCCCACTGGAATTATACGTCCAAATCACTGGAATTAAATGGCAAAATCTCTGGAATTATACGTCCAAATCAATGGAATTAATTGGCAGTATCACTGGACATATACGGAAGTGTCAGACAGGATGGCACTTTAAAAAAATAGTCCCCAAACAGCACATGATGATAATAAGAAAAAGAGGTGCAAGATGGAATTGTCCTTGGGCCCTCCCACCACCCTTATGTTGTATAAACAGGACATGCACACTTTAACAAACCAATCATTTCAGCGACAGGATCTGCCACACGTCTGTGGCTGAAATGACTGGTTTGTTTGGGCCCCCACCAAAAAAAGTAGCAATTAATCTCTCCTTGCACAAACTGGCTCTACAGAGGCAAAGGTGTCGGCCTTATCCTCCGATTCCTCACCCCTTTCACTGTGTACATCCTCCTCCTCCTCACAGAGTATTAATTCATCCCCACTGGAATCTACTATCACAGGTCCCTTTGTACTTTCTGGAGGCAATTCCTGGTAAAGGTCTTCCCGGAGGAAATCATAATTCATTTTGATGAACATAATCTTACCACATTTTCTGGAAGTAACCTCCTACGCCGATCGCTGACAAGGTTACCGGCTGCACGAAACACTCTTTCGGAGTACACACTGGAGGGGGAGCAACTTAGGTAAAATAAAGCCAGTTTGTGCAAGGGCATCCAAATTACCTCTTTTTCCTGCCAGTATGCATACGGACTGTCTAACATGCCTACTTGGACGCTGTCACTCATATAATCCTCCACTATTCTTTCAATGGTGACAGAATCATATGCAGTGACAGTAGACATGTCAGTCAGTAATCATTGGCAGGTCCTTCAGTCCGGACCAGATGTCAGCACTCGCTCCTGACTGCCCTGCATCACCGCCAGCGGGTGGGCTAGGAAATCTTATCCTTTTTCTTGCAGCCCCAGTGCGGGAGAAATTGAAGGAGGAGCTGTTGATGAGTCACGTTCCGCTTGAGTTAACAATTTACTCACCAGCAGGTCTTTGCAACTCTGCAGGCTTGTGTCTGCTGGAAAGAGAGATACAACGTAGGCTTGAAACCTAGGATCGAGCACGGTGGCCAAAATGTAGTGCTCTGATTTCAACAGATTGACCACCCTTGAATCCTGACAAAGCGAATGAAGGGCTCCATCCACAAGTCCCACATACTTTGCGGAAACGCTCCATCTTAGCTCCTCCTTCAATTTCTCCAGCTGCTTCTGCAAAAGCCTGATGAGGGGAATGACCTGACTCAAGCTGGCAGTATCTGAACTGACTTCACGTGTGGCAAGTTTGAAGGGTTGGAGAACCTTGCACAAGACAGAAATCATTTTCCATTGTGCTTGAGTCAGGTGCATTGTATAGGCTTTAATGGCCTTTTGCTGCTCCTCCATCCTCTGAAGCATATACAGTAGAGTGTTGAATTCCACCTCGTTACCACCTCTTGCTTCAGTTGATGGCTGGGCAGGTTCAGGAGTGTTTGCTGCTGCTCCAGTCTTCGGCACGTGGTGACAGAATGTTGAAAGTGGCCCGCAATTTTTCAGGCCAGTGTCAGCATCACCTGTATATCCCTGTTATTTTTCAAAAAATTCTGCACCACCAAATTAATTGTATGTGCAAAACATGGGACGTGCTGGAATTTGCCCAGATGTAATGCATGCACAATATTGGTGGCGTTGTCCGATATCACAAATCCCCAGGAGAGTCTAATTGGGGTAAGCCTTCTGCGATGATGTCCCTCAGTTTCCGTAAGAGGTTGTCAGCTGTGTGCCTCTTACGGAAAGCTGTAATACATAGTGTAGCCTGCCTAGGATGAGTTGGCATTTGTGAGATGCTGCTACTGTTGCCGCTGCTGTTGTTGCTGTGGGAGGCCATACATCTACCCAGTGGGCTGTCACAGTCATATAGTTCTTAGTCTGCCCTGTTCCTCTTGTCCACATGTCCAAGGTTAAGTGGACACTGGATACAACCGCATTTTGTAGGACAGTGGTGACTCTTTTTCTGACGTCTTTGTACATTCTCGCTATCACCTGCCTAGTGAAGTGGAACCTAGATGGGATTTGTTACCGGGGACACAATACCTCCATGAATTGTCTAAATCCCACTGCACTAGTGGCGGATACCGGATGCACATCTAACACCAACGTAAGTGTCAAGGCCTCAGTTATCCGCTTTGCAACAGGATGACTGCTGTCATATTTTATCTTCCTCACAAAGGACTGTTGGACAGTCACTTGCTTACTGGAAGTAGTACAAGTGGTCTTCCCACTTCCTCTCTGGGATGATGATCGACTCCCAGCAGCAACAATAGCAACAGCAGGCGTACCACTCAAGGATCCTCCAGAGGAATCCCAGTTAGGAGAGGACTCCTCAGTCTTGACAGTGACATAGCCTGCAGTACTACTGACATTCCTGACTGAGGAGGAAGTTGACGTTGAGGGAGTTGGTGGTCTGGCTTGCAGGAGCTTGGGTACAGGAGGAAGAAGGGATTTAGGTGTCAGTGGACTGCTTACGCTCTTACCCAAAGTATCACAACTTGACACTGACTGATGATGAATGCGCAGGAGGTGACGTATAAGGGAGGATGTTCCTAGGTGGTTAACATCCTTACCCCTACTTATTACAGATTGACAGAGGCAACAGATGGCTTGACACCTGTTGTCCGGATTTGTGGAGAAATAATTCCACACCGAAGAGGTGGCTTTTTTGTAGTTTGCCCAGGCATCATAATGGGCTTCTTCATCCCACAGACAACAGGTGTCTCCCCCGGTGCCTGACTTAAACAAACCACATCACCATCAGAATCCTCATCGTCAACTTCCTCCTCAGCGCCAGCAACACCCATATCCTCATCCTGGTGTACTTCAACAGTGACATCTTCAATTTGAATATCAGGAACTGGACTGTGGGTGCTCCTTCCAGCACTTGTAGGTGGCGTGCAAGTGGTGGAAGGAGCCACCTCTTCCCGACCAGTGTTGGGAAGGTCAGACATCGCAACCGCCGACACACTTGGACTCTCCTTGGGGATTTGTGATACCATCTCAGAACGTACAGTTCTTTTCTGTGCTTTTTCCAGCTTAACTCTTATAATTTTTCTAGTGGGAGGATGAGGGCTTCCATCGTCATGTGAAGCTGAACCAGTAGTCATGAACATAGGCCAGGGCCTCAGCCTTTCCTTGCCACTCGTAAATGTCATATTGGCAAGTTTACGTTTCTCCTCAGACCATTTAAATTTCTTTTTTGGGGTATTTTTACTGAACTTTGGCTTTTTGGATTTTACATGCCCTCTACTATCACATTGGGCATCGGACTTGGCAGATGACGTTGATGGCATTTCGTCATCTATGTCATGGCTAGTGGCAGCAGCTTCAGCACTAGGAGGAAGTGGTTCTTGATCTTTCCCTATTTTATCCTACACATTTTTGTTCTCCATTTTTTTGGGGAGTTATGTAACACAATATGCGGCAGGGGAATGACTGATGGCTGATGGCCAGGACACTACCACTGGTCTGATGCAGCACAACACAGCAACAATGTAAGGGAGTTGTTGTTGTTGTTGTTATTATTATTATACGGCAGCAGTGGACATATAGCGGCAGCGTATACCACTGTGACTGCCTGGTCACTAGAATGACTGATGGCCAGGACACTACCACTGGTCTGATGCAGCACAACAGAGCAACACTGTAAGGGACTTGTTGTTATTATAATACAGCAGCAGTGGACATATAGCAGCAACATATACCACTGTGACTGCCTGGTCACTGGACTGACTGATGCCCAGGACACTACCACTGGTCTGATGCAGGACAACACAGCAACACTGTAAGGGACTTATTATACAGCAGCACTGGACATATGGCAGCAGAGGACACCACCACTGTGACTGATGCAGCACAACACAGCACCACTGGACAGCACTGGACATATGGAAGCAGAGGACACAACACTGTGACTGGACAGATTCAGCACAAGACACGGACACTGAGAGAAATAAGACACGTCCTCTCTCTACACTCTCCAATGGCGGAGTGAAAATGGCGGGGACGCGTGGCTCCTTATTTGGAATCCAAACCCAGCGAGAATCCGACAGCGGGATGATGACGTTTTGCCTCGTTCTGGTTTCCGAGTCAGGTGTGAAAATCCGAGCCTGGCTCAGAACCGGACTCGAATGGTGAAGTTTGGTACAGTTCGGTTCTCTGAGAACCGAACCCGCTCATCCCTAGTATATATCAATACACGTCATTCAATACCTAAAGTCATAACATGCTCATAGACTTTCAGATAAACCTGCATGCAACTATCGGGTACCCGTAAAACTCAAAGTGTCTCAAAAGAAGTACTTCTCAAAACATATTAACCTGTGCATAGGGTTTTGTTCCATTCTGTAAGGTAATAGTTTATATGCAACTATGTTAGTGGTGCTGTTAGGGTTTAAGTGGCTGTGTCACCAATAAGTCCTTGGAGTGAAGTGGTTTTGGCGGTAATGTCTCACTGTTTTAAGTGCATTATATATTGTCGCATGGGCAGGACAGGCAGGCAGGACTATATAGCTTGTTAACTTCGGACTTACCGGAAGTATCCCCTTGTTTGCATAGCCTTTTCCACAGTAAGTTCAGTGGACCAACTGAGATGGGATGGGTTCGAATCACACTAGCAAGGGCATACTGGATGTGTATTTCTTATAGGGAATCATTTCCAGATAGAATCAATAGATGGCGATGCTCCCTTACTTTTTCCCCTGAGTACTACAGTGAGCAAAGTTTATGCTTGTAGTAAATTAGAGCCAGCCACACTTCTCTCAGTACTGCTTACTTAACAGAGCAAACAAAATTCTCAGTCTTGGAGTAATACTTCTCTAGAGCTGTCAAAGTATGTTCTGTTTCAGATTAGTTACTGGGCTATACACAATACACAGTCTCTGTTCCAACCCCTGTACTTTGGGATAAGGGGATGGTAATGCAGCAGTCAATATGGGAGGCTGTAGCTGCTAATGAGTCTGGATGACTGACTGGAACACTCTGTGCTACAAATGGTGAATAAGGTACATGACCCTAACATTGAGCATAAGTGTCGCTTACTTGTTATAAGTCTCCTCCGAATCTCAAGCACTCAGTCTCTATGCAGGCTCCTGCTCCCCGGGATGCCAGATTACTGCAGTTCCCCAGAGGAAGTGTCTTTGTAACTGGCTTCTTCCAATAGCAGCTGTGCTGTGCAGATCAATGTTGCAGGCCTGGGGGTTTACAAAGTCGGCTTCTGGTATCTCACCTCCTCTCTGTAGTACAGCTTAGCTCAGCTCACTCACTGAGCAGCTTCTTTCCCTAAACCCTGGGACTCTGTCCTCCAGCTACTTGTAGACCTCTCTTTTGCTTTCACTTCTCTCAGAACATGGTTTCAATCCCTCCTCCCCTTCCTGGCTCCACACACCCTGTCATATCAGTGCCCTTCACATGTGAGCACAGATAGAGCCCTGGCTGCATTAACTCCTTCAAGTCCTGAAGGCCCAGGTTAGTGCTGTGGCCAAAGTTTCACAAAGCAGAACAAAGGGATGTACCACAAAACTAGGCATCCAATTGAAAACACATTTCTCCACATTGACAAAACACCTTCCGGGGTACTAAATTAGTATACGGCATCTGCCAACATTTTACCAACTTTTTATTCTTGTCTTCGGGGAGATGGCTTCAGCACAGGAGATATTAAAGTCTCTGCACCTATGCTGGATTCTTTGCTATCAATTTTCTGAAGACGTCACCAGGAAGTAGGGTTACCACCTCATCCCTTTAATTCTGGACACATATTAATTACACAGGTTCTGTGGATGTTTAAAACCAGCTGAAATAAAGTCTTGAAGTCTGCCAGCCACAGAACCTGTGTAATTAATATGTGTCCAGAATTAAAGGGATGAGGGATGGTAACCCTACCAGGAAGATTGTGCCAACTGGTATGGAGGATGGGGGTTTGGGATGGCATTGCACACAGGCTTTCTTAAAATGCATTGGCTCCCACCTTTCTAAGCAGATGTCTGTTTAGGAAATAGAGTAATTAAACTTAGAGTAGGTATATGGAAAAGTGCTAATTAAATACGCAGGCAGGAGTTTATAACACGCAAATAGGGCAAAAAATGTAGTCCTAAATAATATAAAGAGGATGTATAATATAACTATGTAACAAATTAGCAATGTGGCTGTTGTGCGTAGTAGAGGCTGTCACAGAATGCACAAAAAAACCTACTGAGAGTGTATTACATAAATTATATTTATTATATTTATTACATTTAAGAAAAAATAGGTTAGAGTGCCATTAATGTATTTGACAAAATGTAAATATAAACATCACCTATAAAACTCGTTTGTTGCTGTAATAGTTCGGATTTATTATAGATATTATGTACTGTACTTCTGAGAAGATCAGTACTACTTAAATGAATAAGGAACATATATGCAAATTGCAGGGGTGCTGTGCAATTGCTCTCATTGACATAAATGGGCTATACACCAAGATAGCAGCTATCTCAGGGAAGCTTTTCATAGACTGAGGAGTGTTGGGACATTCTATAAATAAATAATCCTTCCAATTCTGCGCCAAATATATTGTGGATATTTTCTAAAACATTGCAGATACAGTAGGTGCTACAGGACTGTACTGTCATGGGATAAGGCACAATTGAGGAAACAATGAATAATATTTCAGGAGAAAAATGTAAAAGTTGTAATTAATCATGACTCTTGTCTAAAATTGATTAGGGTCAGGACATTGAAATCTTTACCTTCTCTTATTGAATTCCTATCCAAAAATGTAAGTGCTATATAAAGCCTCTACAGATGTAATTAATAAGCAATGTGGGTGGATGAATCCCAACAATTATGTAAAATATATTTACCATTCCTCCTGCCACCTGAGTCACAATAATTGTTAGCAGCTTTCTCTTGTGCCATATAATGAAGTTAAATCAGAATAAATCACTTTTTTGTGTATATTTTCAATATACAGAGTAATTGGCGTTCTAAATATATTCAGTTTCTTCTATTAGATTAAGGAAATAAAAATAAGAACTTCATAAAGTACGCTGTGTACAGAAAATAATATTCATGTATTAGTGCAAGAATTACACTAACCGTCTCCAAAAGTTAAGATCACATTGTGCAATAAGGCTCTGTTGGTGGACAACGCTGCATAGTGATGTAACCTTGAAAGCCCTTCATGGTGACGTTGTGCCAAATGTCCCCAAACAAAAGGAAAATATTATTTTCCAATATGATGTTGAATTTCTTACTCACTTTATTATAACATTTAATTCAATCCCAATGTTGGTGTAAAGGTGTTGTTTTTCTTAAATCTTACTGACTCAGGGTGGGCCGTTTACTTTGTTTTAGTTCTCTTGAATCCCCTGGGTATGTTAGGGAGGGAAGGAGGGTTGTCCAGAGTCAAAGGGCGGTATTCAAATGACATATCACGCCCAATCTCCTTTCAAAAGTGATCCCCATTATTGCGCATATCGTGCCAATAGTAATCAGGTTTAGCTGCGTATAGGTTTGGGTGCCCTTGCTACCCCAGGGTTAGCGAGCTGAAATGATTATACCATGCCCGTTAGCAGAAACGGAACGGGGTGAAAATAATTGAATACCGCTCAATGAGTTATAACTACTTTCTAAATAACTTTCACTTTAAATAAGCCAGTTCTTCAGATTGGGTTGGATAACTACAGTACAATTCTAATAACTGCTTCACAACAATATATATAGGTTCAAACCAATAACAGTTACAATTAATGCACAGTGACAACAGAATTACAATTTATTGTACTGGAACTCTGTGATACCGGAAGATTTCATCCACTTGTACCATTAGCATTTACCTGGACCTGATAACAAAGATTTACTATACTTGGCGTGTATAAATAGTCACTTGAATGAATACTACATTACCAATTGTAATGCTAGGAATATTTAAGCAATAAACAATTAACAGAATAACACTGTACTATTAACACTATACATTTATATACATGTATATAGGAGAACCAGAAAAATAAATCAGTATGTTTATACACAGCAACATGATAAACCCCCAAATGCAGTATATCTCTACCCTGCTTTCCATATCCTACATATAATAGATGTGTCCATTATATATACTGCAGCAAGCTGTGTCTTTAAGCACTTAATTGGTTATTATTTTTTTATTTATTTCCAAAAACAGCTCAGAAATTGTAATTTTTTTTTTATGACTGAATAAGGTTAGAACACACACACACACACACACACACACACACACACACACACACACACACACACACACACACACACACACACACACACACACATATACAGTATCCATCCAGGTTTACAGAATTAGCCGATGGTGAAGGTGAATCACAAATGTAACCAGCACCTGCGGGAACGAGTTTACTTCTATCAGCTTATATAAAAGCACACACACACAGTGGGCGGGATGCAAAGACATTTGGCACAATTTGCATTGATGCTAATAGTATATGAACTAATGGGATCAGTATGATATACCAACGATCGGGATGCCGGCCATCAGTATACCGACAACGGTATCCTGATAGTATGCCGGCAGCAGGGTGAGTGCAAAGAGTCCCCTTGAACGCTCCCTGTGCTCGCCATGCTGCCGGCTCTATTCCCACTCTATGGGTGTCATGGACACCCACGAGTGGGAATTGCCCCTATTATCCGGGATCCCGATTGCTGGCAACTCAACTGCATACCATACTAAGGTGGTCATTCCGAGTTGATCGCAGCCAGCAACTTTTTGCTGCTGCTGCGATCAACTAGTCCACACCTATGGGGGAGTGTATTTTAGCTTAGCAAGGCTGTGATCGCTTGTGCAGCCCTGCTAAGCTAAAAAAAATTCAAGTAAAAGAAGACTAGCCCTGGACATACTTACCCTGTGCGACGATCTCAGCGATGCTGGGGCTGGCTTTGACGTCAGACATCCGCCCTCCGTTCTGCTGGACACGCCTGCATTTTCTTCTCCACTCCCCGAAAACAGTCTCCAACGGTCTGGTGACGCCCAGGTACACATTTTTTCTGTCAATCTTCTTGCGGTTGGCTCTTTGACTGCTTTCTTCGTTCTCCTGGACGTAACCCGGCGACCCCTGTCGCCGGGCAACGTTGCGCATGCACAGTGCAGCCGCTACGCATGCGCATTCTGGACCCGTTTGCACCGCAGCAACAAACCGATGTATGCGAATGGGTCGGAATGACCACCTAAAAACTAGAGATGAGCGCCTGAAATTTTTCGGGTTTTGTGTTTTGGTTTTGGGTTCGGTTCCGCGGCCGTGTTTTGGGTTCGACCGCGTTTTGGCAAAACCTCACCGAATTTTTTTTGTCGGATTCGGGTGTGTTTTGGATTCCGGTGTTTTTTTAAAAAAACACTAAAAAACAGCTTAAATCATAGAATTTGGGGGTCATTTTGATCCCATATTATTATTAACCTCAAAAACCATAATTTCCACTCATTTTCAGTCTATTCTGAATACCTCACACCTCACAATATTATTTTTAGTCCTAAAATTTGCACCAAGGTCGCTGGATGACTAAGCGACACTAGTGGCCGACACAAACACCTGGCCCATCTAGGAGTGGCACTGCAGTGTCACGCAGGATGTCCCTTCCAAAAAACCCTCCCCAATCAGCACATGACGCAAAGAAAAAAAGAGGCGCAATGAGGTAGCTGACTGTGTGAGTAAGATTAGCGACCCTAGTGGCCGACACAAACACCGGGCCCATTTAGGAGTGGCACTGCAGTGTCACGCAGGATGTCCCTTCCAAAAAACCCTCCCCAATCAGCACATGACGCAAAGAAAAAAAGAGGCGCAATGAGGTAGCTGACTGTGTGAGTAAGATTAGCGACCCTAGTGGCCGACACAAACACCGGGCCCATTTAGGAGTGGCACTGCAGTGTCACGCAGGATGTCCCTTCCAAAAAACCCTCCCCAATCAGCACATGACGCAAAGAAAAAAAGAGGCGCAATGAGGTAGCTGACTGTGTGAGTAAGATTAGCGACCCTAGTGGCCGACACAAACACCGGGCCCATTTAGGAGTGGCACTGCAGTGTCACGCAGGATGTCCCTTCCAAAAAACCCTCCCCAATCAGCACATGACGCAAAGAAAAAAAGAGGCGCAATGAGGTAGCTGACTGTGTGAGTAAGATTAGCGACCCTAGTGGCCGACACAAACACCGGGCCCATTTAGGAGTGGCACTTCAGTGTCACGCAGGATGTCCCTTCCAAAAAACCCTCCCCAATCAGCACATGACGCAAAGAAAAAAAGAGGCGCAATGAGGTAGCTGACTGTGTGAGTAAGATTAGCGACCCTAGTGGCCGACACAAACACCGGGCCCATTTAGGAGTGGCACTGCAGTGTCACGCAGGATGTCCCTTCCAAAAAACCCTCCCCAATCAGCACATGACGCAAAGAAAAAAAGAGGCGCAATGAGGTAGCTGACTGTGTGAGTAAGATTAGCGACCCTAGTGGCCGACACAAACACCGGGCCCATTTAGGAGTGGCACTGCAGTGTCACGCAGGATGTCCCTTCCAAAAAACCCTCCCCAATCAGCACATGACGCAAAGAAAAAAAGAGGCGCAATGAGGTAGCTGACTGTGTGAGTAAGATTAGCGACCCTAGTGGCCGACACAAACACCGGGCCCATTTAGGAGTGGCACTGCAGTGTCACGCAGGATGTCCCTTCCAAAAAACCCTCCCCAATCAGCACATGACGCAAAGAAAAAAAGAGGCGCAATGAGGTAGCTGACTGTGTGAGTAAGATTAGCGACCCTAGTGGCCGACACAAACACCGGGCCCATTTAGGAGTGGCACTGCAGTGTCACGCAGGATGTCCCTTCCAAAAAACCCTCCCCAATCAGCACATGACGCAAAGAAAAAAAGAGGCGCAATGAGGTAGCTGACTGTGTGAGTAAGATTAGCGACCCTAGTGGCCGACACAAACACCGGGCCCATTTAGGAGTGGCACTGCAGTGTCACGCAGGATGTCCCTTCCAAAAAACCCTCCCCAATCAGCACATGACGCAAAGAAAAAAAGAGGCGCAATGAGGTAGCTGACTGTGTGAGTAAGATTAGCGACCCTAGTGGCCGACACAAACACCGGGCCCATTTAGGAGTGGCACTGCAGTGTCACGCAGGATGTCCCTTCCAAAAAACCCTCCCCAATCAGCACATGACGCAAAGAAAAAAAGAGGCGCAATGAGGTAGCTGACTGTGTGAGTAAGATTAGCGACCCTAGTGGCCGACACAAACACCGGGCCCATTTAGGAGTGGCACTGCAGTGTCACGCAGGATGTCCCTTCCAAAAAACCCTCCCCAATCAGCACATGACGCAAAGAAAAAAAGAGGCGCAATGAGGTAGCTGACTGTGTGAGTAAGATTAGCGACCCTAGTGGCCGACACAAACACCGGGCCCATTTAGGAGTGGCACTGCAGTGTCACGCAGGATGTCCCTTCCAAAAAACCCTCCCCAATCAGCACATGACGCAAAGAAAAAAAGAGGCGCAATGAGGTAGCTGACTGTGTGAGTAAGATTAGCGACCCTAGTGGCCGACACAAACACCGGGCCCATTTAGGAGTGGCACTGCAGTGTCACGCAGGATGTCCCTTCCAGAAAACCCTCCCCAATCAGCACATGACGCAAAGAAAAAAAGAGGCGCAATGAGGTAGCTGACTGTGTGAGTAAGATTAGCGACCCTAGTGGCCGACACAAACACCGGGCCCATTTAGGAGTGGCACTGCAGTGTCACGCAGGATGTCCCTTCCAAAAAACCCTCCCCAATCAGCACATGACGCAAAGAAAAAAAGAGGCGCAATGAGGTAGCTGACTGTGTGAGTAAGATTAGCGACCCTAGTGGCCGACACAAACACCGGGCCCATTTAGGAGTGGCACTGCAGTGTCACGCAGGATGTCCCTTCCAAAAAACCCTCCCCAATCAGCACATGACGCAAAGAAAAAAAGAGGCGCAATGAGGTAGCTGACTGTGTGAGTAAGATTAGCGACCCTAGTGGCCGACACAAACACCGGGCCCATTTAGGAGTGGCACTGCAGTGTCACGCAGGATGTTCCTTCCAAAAAACCATCCCCAATCAGCACATGACGCAAAGAAAAAAAGAGGCGCAATGAGGTTGCTGACTGTGTGAGTAAGATTAGCGACCCTAGTGGCCGACACAAACACCGGGCCCATTTAGGAGTGGCACTGCAGTGTCACGCAGGATGTCCCTTCCAAAAAACCCTCTCCAATCAGCACATGACGCAAAGAAAAAAAGAGGCGCAATGAGGTAGCTGACTGTGTGAGTAAGATTAGCGACCCTAGTGGCCGACACAAACACCGGGCCCATTTAGGAGTGGCACTGCAGTGTCACGCAGGATGTCCCTTCCAAAAAACCCTCCCCAATCAGCACATGACGCAAAGAAAAAAAGAGGCGCAATGAGGTAGCTGACTGTGTGAGTAAGATTAGCGACCCTA
Organism: Pseudophryne corroboree; assembly: GCF_028390025.1. Lineage (NCBI taxonomy): Eukaryota > Metazoa > Chordata > Amphibia > Anura > Myobatrachidae > Pseudophryne > Pseudophryne corroboree. The sequence goes on along the minus strand of NC_086446.1, from coordinate 496,865,849 downwards.
GTGGCCGACACAAACACCGGGCCCATTTAGGAGTGGCACTGCAGTGTCACGTAGGATGTCCCTTCCAAAAAACCCTCCCCAATCAGCACATGACGCAAAGAAAAAATGAGGCGCAATGAGGTAGCTGACTGTGTGAGTAAGATTAGCGACCCTAGTGGCCGACACAAACACCGGGCCCATTTAGGAGTGGCACTGCAGTGTCACGCAGGATGTCCCTTCCAAAAAACCCTCCCCAATCAGCACATGACGCAAAGAAAAAAAGAGGCGCAATGAGGTAGCTGACTGTGTGAGTAAGATTAGCGACCCTAGTGGCCGACACAAACACCGGGCCCATTTAGGAGTGGCACTGCAGTGTCACGCAGGATGTCCCTTCCAAAAAACCCTCCCCAATCAGCACATGACGCAAAGAAAAAAAGAGGCGCAATGAGGTAGCTGACTGTGTGAGTAAGATTAGCGACCCTAGTGGCCGACACAAACACCGGGCCCATTTAGGAGTGGCACTGCAGTGTCACGCAGGATGTCCCTTCCAAAAAACCCTCCCCAATCAGCACATGACGCAAAGAAAAAAAGAGGCGCAATGAGGTAGCTGACTGTGTGAGTAAGATTAGCGACCCTAGTGGCCGACACAAACACCGGGCCCATTTAGGAGTGGCACTGCAGTGTCACGCAGGATGTCCCTTCCAAAAAACCCTCCCCAATCAGCACATGACGCAAAGAATAAAAGAGGCGCAATGAGGTAGCTGACTGTGTGAGTAAGATTAGCGACCCTAGTGGCCGACACAAACACCGGGCCCATTTAGGAGTGGCACTGCAGTGTCACGCAGGATGTCCCTTCCAGAAAACCCTCCCCAATCAGCACATGACGCAAAGAAAAAAAGAGGCGCAATGAGGTAGCTGACTGTGTGAGTAAGATTAGCGACCCTAGTGGCCGACACAAACACCGGGCCCATTTAGGAGTGGCACTGCAGTGTCACGCAGGATGTCCCTTCCAAAAAACCCTCCCCAATCAGCACATGACGCAAAGAAAAAAAGAGGCGCAATGAGGTAGCTGACTGTGTGAGTAAGATTAGCGACCCTAGTGGCCGACACAAACACCGGGCCCATTTAGGAGTGGCACTGCAGTGTCACGCAGGATGTCCCTTCCAAAAAACCCTCCCCAATCAGCACATGACGCAAAGAAAAAAAGAGGCGCAATGAGGTAGCTGACTGTGTGAGTAAGATTAGCGACCCTAGTGGCCGACACAAACACCGGGCCCATTTAGGAGTGGCACTGCAGTGTCACGCAGGATGTCCCTTCCAAAAAACCATCCCCAATCAGCACATGACGCAAAGAAAAAAAGAGGCGCAATGAGGTTGCTGACTGTGTGAGTAAGATTAGCGACCCTAGTGGCCGACACAAACACCGGGCCCATTTAGGAGTGGCACTGCAGTGTCACGCAGGATGTCCCTTCCAAAAAACCCTCCCCAATCAGCACATGACGTAAAGAAAAAAAGAGGCGCAATGAGGTAGCTGACTGTGTGAGTAAGATTAGCGACCCTAGTGGCCGACACAAACACCGGGCCCATTTAGGAGTGGCACTGCAGTGTCACGCAGGATGTCCCTTCCAAAAAACCCTCCCCAATCAGCACATGACGCAAAGAAAAAAAGAGGCGCAATGAGGTAGCTGACTGTGTGAGTAAGATTAGCGACCCTAGTGGCCGACACAAACACCGGGCCCATTTAGGAGTGGCACTGCAGTGTCACGCAGGATGTCCCTTCCAAAAAACCCTCCCCAATCAGCACATGACGCAAAGAAAAAAAGAGGCGCAATGAGGTAGCTGACTGTGTGAGTAAGATTAGCGACCCTAGTGGCCGACACAAACACCGGGCCCATTTAGGAGTGGCACTGCAGTGTCACGCAGGATGTCCCTTCCAAAAAACCCTCCCCAATCAGCACATGACGCAAAGAAAAAAAGAGGCGCAATGAGGTAGCTGACTGTGTGAGTAAGATTAGCGACCCTAGTGGCCGACACAAACACCGGGCCCATTTAGGAGTGGCACTGCAGTGTCACGCAGGATGTCCCTTCCAAAAAACCCTCCCCAATCAGCACATGACGCAAAGAAAAACAGAGGCGCAATGAGGTAGCTGACTGTGTGAGTAAGATTAGCGACCCTAGTGGCCGACACAAACACCGGGCCCATTTAGGAGTGGCACTGCAGTGTCACGCAGGATGTCCCTTCCAAAAAACCCTCCCCAATCAGCACATGACGCAAAGAAAAAAAGAGGCGCAATGAGGTAGCTGACTGTGTGAGTAAGATTAGCGACCCTAGTGGCCGACACAAACACCGGGCCCATTTAGGAGTGGCACTGCAGTGTCACGCAGGATGTCCCTTCCAAAAAACCCTCCCCAAACAGCACATGACGCAAAGAAAAATAAAAGAAAAAAGAGGTGCAAGATGGAATTGTCCTTTGGCCCTCCCACCCACCCTTATGTTGTATAAACAAAACAGGACATGCACACTTTAACCAACCCATCATTTCAGTGACAGGGTCTGCCACACGACTGTGACTGATATGACGGGTTGGTTTGGACCCCCCCCCAAAAAAGAAGCAATTAATCTCTCCTTGCACAAACTGGCTCTACAGAGGCAAGATGTCCACCTCATCATCACCCTCCGATATATCACCGTGTACATCCCCCTCCTCACAGATTATCAATTCGTCCCCACTGGAATCCACCATCTCAGCTCCCTGTGTACTTTGTGGAGGCAATTGCTGCTGCTCAATGTCTCCGCGGAGGAATTGATTATAATTCATTTTAATGAACATCATCTTCTCCACATTTTCTGGATGTAACCTCGTACGCCGATTGCTGACAAGGTGAGCGGCGGCACTAAACACTCTTTCGGAGTACACACTTGTGGGAGGGCAACTTAGGTAGAATAAAGCCAGTTTGTGCAATGGCCTCCAAATTGCCTCTTTTTCCTGCCAGTATAAGTATGGACTGTGTGACGTGCCTACTTGGATGCGGTCACTCATATAATCCTCCACCATTCTTTCAATGGTGAGAGAATCATATGCAGTGACAGTAGACGACATGTCCGTAATCGTTGTCAGGTCCTTCAGTCCGGACCAGATGTCAGCATCAGCAGTCGCTCCAGACTGCCCTGCATCACCGCCAGCGGGTGGGCTCGGAATTCTGAGCCTTTTCCTCGCACCCCCAGTTGCGGGAGAATGTGAAGGAGGAGATGTTGACAGGTCGCGTTCCGCTTGACTTGACAATTTTCTCACCAGCAGGTCTTTCAACCCCAGCAGACTTGTGTCTGCCGGAAAGAGAGATCCAAGGTAGGCTTTAAATCTAGGATCGAGCACGGTGGCCAAAATGTAGTGCTCTGATTTCAACAGATTGACCACCCGTGAATCCTTGTTAAGCGAATTAAGGGCTCCATCCACAAGTCCCACATGCCTAGCGGAATCGCTCCGTGTTAGCACCTCCTTCAATGTCTCCAGCTTCTTCTGCAAAAGCCTGATGAGGGGAATGACCTGACTCAGGCTGGCAGTGTCTGAACTGACTTCACGTGTGGCAAGTTCAAAGGGCATCAGAACCTTGCACAACGTTGAAATCATTCTCCACTGCGCTTGAGACAGGTGCATTCCACCTCCTATATCGTGCTCAATTGTATAGGCTTGAATGGCCTTTTGCTGCTCCTCCAACCTCTGAAGCATATAGAGGGTTGAATTCCACCTCGTTACCACTTCTTGCTTCAGATGATGGCAGGGCAGGTTCAGTAGTTTTTGGTGGTGCTCCAGTCTTCTGTACGTGGTGCCTGTACGCCGAAAGTGTCCCGCAATTTTTCTGGCCACCGACAGCATCTCTTGCACGCCCCTGTCGTTTTTTAAATAATTCTACACCACCAAATTCAAGGTATGTGCAAAACATGGGACGTGCTGGAATTTGCCCATATTTAATGCACACACAATATTGCTGGCGTTGTCCGATGCCACAAATCCACAGGAGAGTCCAATTGGGGTAAGCCATTCCGCGATGATCTTCCTCAGTTGCCGTAAGAGGTTTTCAGCTGTGTGCGTATTCTGGAAACCGGTGATACAAAGCGTAGCCTGCCTAGGAAAGAGTTGGCGTTTGCGAGATGCTGCTACTGGTGCCGCCGCTGCTGTTCTTGCGGCGGGAGTCCATACATCTACCCAGTGGGCTGTCACAGTCATATAGTCCTGACCCTGCCCTGCTCCACTTGTCCATATGTCCGTGGTTAAGTGGACATTGGGTACAACTGCATTTTTTAGGACACTGGTGAGTCTTTTTCTGACGTCCGTGTACATTCTCGGTATCGCCTGCCTAGAGAAGTGGAACCTAGATGGTATTTGGTAACGGGGGCACACTGCCTCAATAAATTGTCTAGTTCCCTGTGAACTAACGGCGGATACCGGACGCACGTCTAACACCAACATAGTTGTCAAGGCCTCAGTTATCCGCTTTGCAGCAGGATGACTGCTGTGATATTTCATCTTCCTCGCAAAGGACTGTTGAACAGTCAATTGCTTACTGGAAGTAGTACAAGTGGGCTTACGACTTCCCCTCTGGGATGACCATCGACTCCCAGCAGCAACAACAGCAGCGCCAGCAGCAGTAGGCGTTACACGCAAGGATGCATCGGAGGAATCCCAGGCAGGAGAGGACTCGTCAGAATTGCCAGTGACATTGCCTGCAGGACTATTGGCATTCCTGGGGAAGGAGGAAATTGACACTGAGGGAGTTGGTGGGGTGGTTTGCGTGAGCTTGGTTACAAGAGGAAGGGATTTACTGGTCAGTGGACTGCTTCCGCTGTCACCCAAAGTTTTTGAACTTGTCACTGACTTATTATGAATGCGCTGCAGGTGACGTATAAGGGAGGATGTTCCGAGGTGGTTAACGTCCTTACCCCTACTTATTACAGCTTGACAAAGGGAACACACGTCTTGACACCTGTTGTCCGCATTTCTGTTGAAATAGTTCCACACCGAAGAGCTGATTTTTTTGGTATTTTCACCAGGCATGTCAACGGCCATATTCCTCCCACGGACAACAGGTGTCTCCCCGGGTGCCTGACTTAAACAAACCACCTCACCATCAGAATCCTCCTGGTCAATTTCCTCCCCAGCGCCAGCAACACCCATATCCTCCTCATCCTGGTGTACTTCAACACTGACATCTTCAATCTGACTATCAGGAACTGGACTGCGGGTGCTCCTTCCAGCACTTGCAGGGGGCGTGCAAATGGTGGAAGGCGCATGCTCTTCACGTCCAGTGTTGGGAAGGTCAGGCATCGCAACCGACACAATTGGACTCTCCTTGTGGATTTGGGATTTCGAAGAACGCACAGTTCTTTGCGGTGCTACTGCTTTTGCCAGCTTGAGTCTTTTCATTTTTCTAGCGAGAGGCTGAGTGCCTCCATCCTCATGTGATGCTGAACCACTAGCCATGAACATAGGCCAGGGCCTCAGCCGTTCCTTGCCACTCCGTGTGGTAAATGGCATATTGGCAAGTTTACGCTTCTCCTCCGACAATTTTATTTTAGGTTTTGGAGTCCTTTTTTTACTGATATTTGGTGTTTTGGATTTGACATGCTCTGTACTATGACATTGGGCATCGGCCTTGGCAGACGACGTTGCCTGCATTTCATCGTCTCGGCCATGACTAGTGGCAGCAGCTTCAGCACGAGGTGGAAGTGGATCTTGATCTTTCCCTAATTTTGGAACCTCAACATTTTTGTTCTCCATATTTTAATAGGCACAACTAAAAGGCACCTCAGGTAAACAATGGAGATGGATGGATACTAGTATACAATTATGGACGGACTGCCGAGTGCCGACACAGAGGTAGCTACAGCCGTGAACTAACGTACTGTGTCTGCTGCTAATATAGACTGGTTGATAAAGTGATGTCGTAGTATGTATGTATGAAGAAGAAAGAAAAAAAAACCACGGTTAGGTGGTATACAATTATGGACGGACTGCCGAGTGCCGACACAGAGGTAGCCACAGCCGTGAACTACCGTACTGTACTGTGTCTGCTGCTAATATAGACTGGTTGATAAAGAGATGTAGTAGTATGTATGTATAAAGAAGAAAGAAAAAAAAACCACGGGTAGGTGGTATACAATTATGGACGGACTGCCGAGTGCCGACACAGAGGTAGCCACAGCCGTGAACTACCGTACTGTACTGTGTCTGCTGCTAATATAGACTGGTTGATAAAGAGATGTCGTAGTATGTATGTATAAAGAAGAAAGAAAAAAAAACCACGGTTAGGTGGTATACAATTATGGACGGACTGCCGAGTGCCGACACAGAGGTAGCCACAGCCGTGAACTACCGTACTGTACTGTGTCTGCTGCTAATATAGACTGGTTGATAAAGAGATGTCGTAGTATGTATGTATGAAGAAGAAAGAAAAAAAAACCACGGTTAGGTGGTATACAATTATGGACGGACTGCCGAGTGCCGACACAGAGGTAGCCACAGCCGTGAACTACCGTACTGTACTGTGTCTGCTGCTAATATAGACTGGTTGATAAAGAGATGTCGTAGTATGTATGTATAAAGAAGAAAGAAAAAAAAACCACGGTTAGGTGGTATACAATTATGGACGGACTGCCGAGTGCCGACACAGAGGTAGCCACAGCCGTGAACTACCGTACTGTACTGTGTCTGCTGCTAATATAGACTGGTTGATAAAGAGATGTAGTAGTATGTATGTATAAAGAAGAAAGAAAAAAAAACCACGGGTAGGTGGTATACAATTATGGATGGACTGCCGAGTGCCGACACAGAGGTAGCTACAGCCGTGAACTACCGTACTGTGTCTGCTGCGACTGGATGATAAATAATGATATAAAAAATATATATATATCACTACTGCAGCCGGACAGGTATATATATTATATAATGACGGAACTGCTGGACACTGTCTGTCAGCAGAATGAGTTTTTTATAGAATAAAAAAAAAAACACCACACAAGTGAAGTCACACGACGAGTGTTTAACTTTTTCAGGCAATCACAATATAGTATACTACTAACTATACTGGTGGTCAGTGTGGTCAGGTCACTGGTCAGTCACACTGGCAGTGGCACTCCTGCAGCAAAAGTGTGCACTGTTTAATTTTAATATAATATGTACTCCTGGCTCCTGCTATAACCTATAACTGGCACTGCAGTGCTCCCCAGTCTCCCCCACAATTATAAGCTGTGTGAGCTGAGCACAGTCAGATATATAATATATACATAGATGATGCAGCACACTGGGCTGAGCAGTGCACACAGATATGGTATGTGACTGTCTTGTACTCCTGGCTCCTGCTATAACCTATAACTGGCACTGCAGTGCTCCCCAGTCTCCCCCACAATTATAAGCTGTGTGAGCTGAGCACAGTCAGATATATAATATATACATAGATGATGCAGGCATGCAGCACACTGGGCTGAGCAGTGCACACAGATATGGTATGTGACTGAGTCACTGTGTGTACCGTTTTTTTCAGGCAGAGAACGGATATATTAAATAAAACAACTGCACTGCTGGTGGTCACTGTGGTCAGTCACTAAACTCTGCACTCTCTTCTACAGTATCAGCCTCAGGTCAATCTCTCTCTCTCTCTCCTAATCTAAATGGAGAGGACGCCAGCCACGTCCTCTCCCTATCAATCTCAATGCACGTGTGAAAATGGCGGCGACGCGCGGCTCCTTATATAGAATCCGAGTCTCGCGAGAATCCGACAGCGTCATGATGACGTTCGGGCGCGCTCGGGTTAACCGAGCAAGGCGGGAAGATCCAAGTCGCTCGGACCCGTGAAAAAAAACATGAAGTTCGTGCGGGTTCGGATTCAGAGAAACCGAACCCGCTCATCTCTACTAAAAACACAGTTTCATGTCACAGGTCATACACCATGGCAAGACTGAGCACAGCAACAAGACACAAGGTAGTTATACTGCATCAGCAAGGTCTCTCCCAGGCAAAGATTTCAAATCACACTGGGTTTTCAAGATGTGCTGTTCAAGTTCTTTTGTGGAAGCACAAAGAAACGGGCAACGTTGAGGACCATACAGTAGATGCAATGGTCAGCCATGGAAACTAGTGCATCAGATTAAAGACACATCATGCTTTTGGCATTTCTAATTGGATCTCACATTTCTCGGGTACACACATTCTCGTGACGTCTGCAATTCTCTTTAACAAACTCGCATTCACAGACTCACACCTAATTGAATTGAGCCCTGTAACTGACTTAACTGTCCATCTCAGCCACCTACTGCTGGTTCCAGTAGCTTCTAAGTCATATGACCTGCTGCTGGCTCTCCACTCCATCACTCACTCACATAGGACCCAGCACAGGTAGGCACATCAAGGGTCTGGGATGCCACTAAAGAATGTACCCCAATGTTTTGAGAATTATTAAGCCAAAAACTAACTTTATACGCTTCTTAGGTTACAGGGTAATGTAAACTTTTTGAATGAATAAGTACATTCCGTAGTATTAAAAAAATGTTTTACTATAAAATTCCCCTATAGAGCAATGACATTCTATATAAAATATTTGATACAGTACAATAAAAATGGCAAAAATATAGTTCCTGTTGTGAAGAATTTTAAAAGTCTCCATAGAAATCTATGGGGACTGCATGTGGAAGCATTCAGAGGGGACCACAGCGGTTGTCTTCACTGTCTGGCACAGTAACCTCTCTTTAAATAACCATTCCCTTTAAAAATGTGGCATTTCTCTGAAAATAGCAGTCTCCATTACAGATGAGCGGGTTCGGTTCTCTGAGAACCAAACCTACCGAACATCACGTACCAAGCCCGGATCCGAGTCAGGCTCAGGTTTTCCCACCTGACTCGGAAAATAGAACGAGGCAAAAAGGCATCATCCCGTTGTCGGATTCTCGCGGGTTTTGGATTCCATATAAGGAGCAGCGCGTCGCTGCCATTTTCACTCCAGTCCTGGAGAGTGTAGCGAGAGGATGTGTCTTTCTCCTCAGTGTCTGTCTGTGCCGGAAAGTGGTGTGGTGACCTGCTCTTTCTTATGTGTGTCATTCCTGTGCTGTGTTGTGCTGCATCAGTCCAGTCACAGTGCTGGTGTTCTCTGCTGCCATATGTCCAGTGCTGCTGAATAAGTCCAGTCCAGTTCTGCTGTGTTGTGCTGCATCAGTCCAGTGGTGGTGTTTTGTGCTGCATCAGTCACAGTGGTGGTGTCCTCTGCTGCCATATATCCAGTGCTGCTGGATAATTCCAGTCCATTGCAGTGGTGCTGTGTTGTGTCCTGCATCAGTCCAGTGGTGGTGTCCCTGTGCTGCTGTATAAGTCCAGTGGTACTGCCGTATATGTCCAGTGATACTGCTGTATATGTCCAGTGATACTGCCATATATGTCTAGTGATTCTGCCATATAAGTCCAGTGATACTGCCGTAAAAATCCAGTCCAGTGGTACTGCTGTATAAATCCAGTGATACTGCTGTATAAATCCAGTCCAGTGGTACTGCCGTATATGTCCAGTGGTACTGCCGTATAAATCCAGTGATACTGCTGTATATGTCCAGTGGTACTGCCGTATAAATCCAGTGGTACTTTCATATAAATCCATTCCAGTGGTACTGCCGTATATGTCCAGTGATACTGCTGTATATGTCCAGTGGTACTGCCATATAAATCCAGTGGTACTGCCGTATAAATCCAGTCTAGTGATACTGCCGTATATGTCCAGTGGTACTGCCGTATAAGTCCAGTGATACTGCCGTATAAATCCAGTCCAGTGGTGCTGCTGTATAAGTCCAGTGGTACTGCCATATAATTCCAGTGATACTGCCGTATAAGTCCAGTGGTACTGCCGTATATGTTCAGTGGTACTGTCCTGTGCTGTATATTATTTACTCCAAATAAAGGGGTTATTAATATTTAATCCAAATAATTTTTACAGGGAATCTGTGCCGAGCGAAGCGGTAGCAGAGCGAAGGCACCATGCCCGAAGCATGGCGAGCGAAGCGAGCTATGCGAGGGGACACGGTGCACTAATTGGGGTTCCCAGTCACTTTACGCAAAAAACGACACCAAAAAAAGTTAAAAAACTCATGTCGACCTTTTCATGTGTCGACCTTTCATGTGTTGACCATGTGTCCATGTCGACCATGTCAATTTCAACCAATAGTGGTCGACCTAATGACTGTCGACCATAGCATGGTCGACCATTCATACCGGAACCCCCTGCCATCACCTGTAGCAAGAGGTGGTAATGAGGTGGAATTCAACACTCTATATGCTTCAGGGGATGGAGGAACAACAAAAGGCATTCAAGCCTATACATCCACCTATGATATAAGCAAAGGAGGGGGAATGCTCCTGACTCAAGTGCAGTGGAGAATGATTTCCATCTTGTGCAAGGTTCTCCAACCCTTCGAACTTGCCACACGTGAAGTCAGTTCAGACACTGCCAGCCTGAGTCAGGTCATTCCCCTCATAAGGCTTTTGCAGAAGCAGTTGGAGAAATTTAAGGAGGCGCTAATACGTATGTGGAACTTGTGAATGGAGCCCATCATTTGCTTTGTCAGGATTCAAGGGTGGTCAGTCTGTTGAAATCAGAGCACTATATTTTGGCCACCGTGCTCGATCCTAGGTTTAAAGCCTACGTTGAATCTCTCATTACGGCAGACACAAGTCTGCAGAGGTTCAAAGACAGCTGTCAACTCAAGCAGAACGTGACCCGTCAACAGCTCCTCCTTCATTTTCTCACGCAACTGGGGTTGCGAGGAAAAGGATAACATTTTCGAGCCCACCCACTGGCAGTGATGCAGCGCAGTCAGGAGCAAGTGCTGACATCTGGAGCAGACTGAAGGACCTGCCAACGATTATTGACATGTCTACTGTCACTGCATATGATGCTGTCACCATTGAAAGAATGGTGGAGGATTATATGGGTGACAGCATCCAAGTAGGCATGTCAGAAAGTCTGTATGCATGCTTGCAGAAAAAATATTAAATTTGGAGGCCCTTGCAAAAACTGGCTTTATTTTACCTAAGTTCCTCCCCCTCCAGTGTGTACTCTGAAAGAATGTGTAGTGCAGCCAGTCACCTTGTCAGCAATCAGAGTAGGAGGATACTTCCAGAAAATGTGGAGAATATTATGTTCATCAAAATGAATTATAAATTCCTCCAGGAAGACCTTTACCAGCAATTGCCTCCAGAAAGTACACAGGGACCTGTGATGGTGGATTCCAGTGGGGACGAATTAATAATCTGTGAGGAGGAGGAGGATGTACACGCTGAAAGGGGTGAGGAATTGGAGGATGAGGACGACATCTTGCCTCTGTAGAGCCAGTTTGTGCAAGGAGAGATAAATTGCTTCTTTTTTTGGTGGGGACCCAAACAAACCAATCATTTCAGCCACAGTCGTGTGGCAGACCCTGTTGCTGAAATGATTGGTTTGTTAAAGTGTGAATGTCCTGTTTATACAACATAAGGGTGGGTGGGAGGGCCCAAGGACAATTCCATCTTGCACCTCTTATTTTTTTCTTTGCATTATGTGCTCTTTGGGGCCTAGTTTTTAAAACTGCCATCCTGTATGCCACTGCAGTGCCACTCCTAGATGGGCCAGGTGTTTGTGCCGCCCACTTGTATCGCTTAGCTTAGTCACACAGCGTCCTCGGTGCACGTCTTTTTTCGTTTTTTGCATTATGTGCTCTCTTGGGCCTAGTTTTTAAAAGTGCCATCCTGTCTGCCACTGCAGTGCCACTTCTAGATGGGCCAGGTGTTTGTGCTGCCCACTTGTGTCGCTTAGCTTATTTAGCCAGCAACCTTGGTGGACCTCTTTTTTCTCTTTGCATTATGTCCTCTTTGGGGCCTAGTTATTAAAACTGCCATCCTGTCTGCCACTGCAGTGCCACTCCTAGATGGGCCAGGTGTTTGTGCCACCCACTTGGGTCACTTAGTTTAGTCATCCAGCAAACTCAGTGCAACCTTTTGGCCTAAAAACAATATTGTGAGGTGTGAGGTGTTCAGAGTAGACTGGAATTGAGTGGATATGAATGCTATTGAGGTTAATAATACCGTAGGCTCAAAATTAGCCCCAAGTTCTGTGATTTTAGCAGTTTCTATGTTTTTTTTCAAAAATCATCCAGATCCAAAACCAAAACCTGAAAGGGTGGTTTTGGCAAAACCAATCCAGATCCAAAACACGAGCATGGATCCAGACCCAAAAGCAAAACACAAAACACGAAAAGTGCCCGCCGCACATCTCTAGTTTCCATAGGATTTACCGCGTTTATGGTCTTAATAAATAGGCACTGTATGTAATGCAGTTGTTTCTAGATCGGGATGTAGTCATGATTCCGGTGGTCGGGATCCTGGTGGTCAGAATACCGCGCTGCCACTGCTATTCCCACTCCTGGGTGTCCACAACACCAGTGGAGTGGGAATAGAACCTGTGGCGATCGCAGCAAGTCCGCAAGGGGCCTAATTGCTCTCGCCCACCTGCCAGCATTCTGGCGGTCGGGATCCCGGCATCGGTTTTGCACCCAACCCTCAGGATCCCCTCAATGTACAGTGCTGTTTAATATCTTAGCACTGTTTTTATCAAATAAATTATAATACAGTGATGACTACAGGCATTCTGATCTATTTGTATTCCCTTTTGTCAATAAGATTACCTGGGTTTATTCTGATGAGTCACTAATGTGTCACCTGGACACAGTGCCAAGTTAATAAATAATCCAATATAAAACCTAGCATTGAATGGTTCTTTGGTCACTTTTGCAAACTGATACTAGTTTGTAAAAATTGCATGACCACTTGACAATTGTGAATGAATGGACCAAGTACATCAATATAAGGCCAAAATTCCAACATCATGACAGTCATTTAAACAGAATTAGCCACCTAAACCCTTGTTTATATGGATAATTCATGAAGTCAAGTTTTTGGCATTAGATTGTTGTTAGATTTGTTATAATTTCGTTATAATATGAACTTGACATAATTGATTTTGTGGCTCATTTGCCAATTTTGTACTCCCAATTAACAACATTATTTAGAAATGAATAGTGTTAAATTGGCCACAATATATTTTGGTCATATATTTCATATTGAATATAAAATATATTCTTAGCCAGATTACAGGTTATCCATTACAGGCCATTGGCTACCTCTGTCAGTAATAGTATCAGAGAAAACTCCCTAAAAACTTACCAACGATTACACCTTGTTCCATAACACTTCACAAAATATTACCCTCCTTGTCTATGTTATGCTGGAGAGGCTAAATTCCAAAGGGTACTCTGTCCCATATACATTGGTTCTGTCTAAACATGCAAAGAGGTTCATTGCCTCATTTCTCGCATTGCAAATATCCTCTTCCTCAGATTCCTTACACATTCTCTCCATCCTAGGTAAATACCTGCTGTTCCAGCACACACTCAGAAATTGATATGGCACATGTTAAACAATGCAGGCACTAAAAGCAGCAAAATAATGGACTACTTTAGTTCGGAAAAATACATCTCTGTCTCCATTCTATTAAGTAATGAATTTGACAAATATTTGTTTACATATAATGGGTCTAGCGTGTGTGGTGCACATGTGCCCCTGGGTTCAAGGGTGGGGGGTCCACACCACACACCCCGTACCTATGTTAAAGGACCTCTGCGGGCTCCCTCACCATCGCTGCTGCTGGAATCACCTGAAAAATGGTGCAGCAGCTATTTTCCTGGTGATTTGCTAATGCACGGTAGAGATTAGTCACCGGGAACAATTGCAGAGTCTACTGTGCCTCAGCGAGAAGGGGGCCTGCATGGAGTTTGCACATGGGCACCCTCCCCTCTTATGTACCGCCCCTGCTGCTAAATATATAAAATGGAATATATACATCCAGCATCATAAAGCAAACCACTTTGCAGCTATATGATTGCCTTGGCTGGCTCATCATAATACTTCTTCTCCCAACTGTTCTTCGGTCTCTGAAGCAACATTTTGCCTAACCTTTGCTGCTGGAAAAACGTGAGCTCATTTTATGATTCAGCAAATGCCTCTTATAGCTCACTATATGTTTTCTGAAGTATTGATTGTACCATATGCTGAAACAACATGTATGTAACTTCTTATAGCGGTATCAACTCCGATATGTTGGATTGCATTGTGCACGCATCCCCCTTTCTATTTCTCTTTCCTCTGAATCACTCTCCACTGTTAAGACAAAAACCTTTAAAAAAAAAAAAAAACAAAACAAAATAGTGTTAATCTACAGAAATTAGTACAATTTTGTAATATGAGCAAATCTTTTGTGTCTGCAAATAAATTATTTCCATGCATCTAAACCTGTATAAGGAAACTACTTGCTAGTTGCAGATTAGGGACATACTATACTGTATAGCAGTGGTTCTCAAACATTTTTTGAATCACGGCACCCTGGAGTATCGGAATTTTTTTCACGGCACCCCTAGGCCAAAATTTTCTTATTGAGATATTTAGAAAGAAATATTAAATTAAGTAAATTGTGTTTATGTCATCCTTAGGGTCAATTATGTGGTGAGGAACAGGATTTGCTTCTGTTTGTCCACATATTTTATGATTGGCAGCAAACACTGGTTTTGTCTATTACATTGACCATAAATAATTTGAATTGGTCCTGGACCACCAACCCTAGGCACCCCTGAAAGTGCCTCGCCGCACCCCAGGGTGCCACAGCACACAGTTTGAGACCACTGCTGTATAGAATGAATATTATTCACAAGTACATTTCACAGCAAAACTCATTGTACACAATTTTTTTTTACTAATCTTTATCAAAAAACCTTCAAAAGTTGTAACACATGTATAGGGGACAATTGCAGAAAATAATCATATACATAAAGAAAACACTTAAGACCTGAACTGGGGAAAAGCATGTCTCTGTGATAAGCAAAAAAGCTTTTTAATGTGGATGGACTATAGAAATTAAGATCCCAGGGAGTATGCAGAACTGTTTGCCAAAAGATGTCTCATTTCCCCATTTTCTCTCCAACAATGTCCAATTAGAGTTAATGAAGCAGAAGGGGTCTTTAGTTATTCTGCAGAATAAAAAAGCAATTAGCCAAATTTGGATTGAATGTTATGAGAGAAAAGAAGCTTGACATGAATTTCATATTAATTGAAGAAACAAATGAATAATTGAAAACATAAGTGATGGCACAGACATGTTATAGAATTATAATTGCATTTATTATTGATAATTCTGTATATTCTTTTACAGGGGAATCCTAGAAACATTTCCTGCTGAATATATTGGATGAGTAGATCAGGATTTAAAAATGTTGTATCCGTTTAGGATCAATAACAATGCATTCTATCTCACCATATAATATTGCACCTGCAGGCAAGGATAAAGGCCAGAGAAGCTCAAGCCCAGGGAGAAAGAATTGTGGGAGGAAACTGTCTGCCCATTCTTTGGGGGGAAATCAAATTCTGCCAGAAGTGCCACCAATCATTGTCGAGATGCTTGAGTGCACATATACTGGCCAATTACAGTAGTGTAGATATTGTACGTTTTCTCTGGCACTTCTATGTTTGGAAATGAATTCCACTGATAGTGTAGTTCAGGCTGGGTGCAATGTAATACCCCTTTTCCACTGCTGCAACAACCCAGGTCATGGCTCAGTGGAAAGGGTCCCTTTAAAAGCATAGGGAAAGCCAGATAGCCAGCAGAACAGAAACAGTACAAACTGGTGCGGTGTGAAAAGGGCCAACCAGGGAATAACGTGGGTTGAATGTGCAGTGGAAATGAGCTATGACCCAGGTTGGAACTATGGACCTAATTCAGACCTGATCGTAGCTTCAAATTTCTTAGCAGATGGGCAAAACTATGTGCACTGCAGGGGGGACAGATATAATGTGCAGAGAGAGTTATATTTGGGTGGGGCCTGTTAAAACTGAAATCTAAATTGCAGTGTAAAAATAAAGCAGCCAGTATTTACCTGCACAGAAACAATATAACCCATCCAAATCTAACTCTCTCTGCACACGTTACATCTGCCCCCCCCCCCCCCCCCCCCTGCAGTGATCATGGTTTTGCCCATCTGCAAACAAATTTGCAGCTACGATAATGTCTGAATTAGGTCCTATGTTCAAAAATACTGGTTGGACCAAGGAATTAGGTGGAAAAGTGGTATTAGTGTATGGTGTTTGAGACTTTCTCTTCACATTATAGCAACTGCACCACACAAGTGCTACTTCAATCTATATACAATTAATGAAGTATAATGCTCTCTCTCTCTCTCTCTCTCTCTCTCTCTATATATATATATATATATATATATATATATATACACACCTGTAAGAAAAAGAATGCAGCCTGGATATACAATTGTTCATATGCAAAAGAATTCATAGATATCAGTGCAAAACTTAAATGTATAGTCACTTTATGAGTCCAAAATCAATCTGTAATACCCCGCAAACAATTAATCAGTTAGCCACACAGCTTGCCACCTGGGGGCATATTTACTAAAGTTTAATTTTGATTTTCTAGGGATTTGGCATTTGATTTCCTTTTGATTTTCATTCCATTTTGATTGAAGAGATTTAATAAAGGCAAAATTGAACGTCAAATTGATTCTAAAACCAAATTCAACCCAAATCCCACTCAAAATCAAATTTCTGAAAAACATCAATGTTTTCCCATAGTCGACTATAAGATCCCTCAATTACTTAAATTCGATTTGAAATCTAACTCCAAATCAAACTCCAAATTGAACTTCAAATCCCCAAATAAATTGAATCATGTTAGACATTCGGCTTGTGCTTCTAAACACCATTCTATTGGTAGGAAATTGATTGTGATGACTTTTAAAGTACCCCAAAATATGTGGAGCAGTGTGGCTGTAGGAAAAATGGCTTTCCAAGGTTATGGTATGTTGTGCACCTACATGCAAATCACCACCTGACTGAGAGAACCCAAGAGCATTAATCAGAGCAAGATCAGCAGCTTCATGAGTTGAATACTGCGCATTTTTATACAAATGGACATCATACCTTGTCCATGAATGTGCAATAGATAGCAGCATAGCACAATATCTGACACTTTTGTCCAATGATATAATGAAACTTAAATTTATGAGGGTTGTTACTGGCTATCCTGGTTTGTGCCATGATGCCTACATCCTTAGCAAATCATCACTGTCTGCAAAATTTGAAGTGAGTCAAATGCCAGATGGATGGTTGTTGGGTAAACTACTTATATGTGTTAATGAAGCAGCTAACTTGTTACTATATTGTTCTAATTCTCCCCCCACCTCCCCACAACAGGTGAATTAGGCTATGGCGGTTGCTCCTGGCTTCTGACTCCATTGACAAATCATTAAATCCTGCTGAGCAAAAGTATAAAGAGGCACATATAGCCACTCAATCCATGACAGAATGCACCTTTGGACTATTAAAAATAAATAATAAGGAATGCATATTATTATATCATATGGCAAAAGTGTCCGATATTGTGCTCTGCTGCCGTCTATTGCATAATCATGTGTTAAATAAACCACTTCCCCCAGGGATCAGGCAGAGGTTTTGTTACCAACAACTGACTATGTGAGCACAGAAAGTGGATGTCAGGTAGAAAGGTAGATTAGTGTTAATCTTATTGCCAACTATTTCAGCTGTAAGTATTTAAAAATCTTATAAAAAATAATCAGTTAGGTTTTCATGTATAAAACAGTGAAAAGAGAGAGCTTCCCCTTTAGTTAGTGTGCATGTGATACATTTGTACCAATAGGAAGCAACGAGGAAGTTCTGTTCGATTTTGCATTTAATTTTACTGGAGATTTTAATGGGGATTTGAGGTTCGATTTAAATTCAACTCAAAATCCCTTCCAAACATGAATCAACATTGAATTCAATTTGAAAATCAAATGCAAAGTCAAATATTAGTAAATGTGTGATTTTTTTAAGGGATTTAGAGAATCATAATCATAGAGAGTAATAAAAATAATCTCAAAATCAAACTTTAGTAAATATACCCCCAGGGGGTAAATTTTATAAATCAATAAAATCAACTGAAATGGAATCAAATCGAACTGCAAAATCCCTTAGCAATACTCTCATTTACTAATATTCGATTTTGCATTCGATTTTTAAATCAAATTAGATTTTGGATGGTTTTAACAAGGGATTTTGTGTTCAGTTTTGGAATTGCTTTTAAAAAACTAATATGAAACCACCTGCCAAATCTAATGCAAAATCAAACTCAACTTACTCATTCCTTCCTATTGGGTCAAGTATACCACATGCACACTACTGAACAGGGGGGGGTAGGGAATTGAAAACTGCACACTAGTGTGGTTGCAAGACATAGGGAAAAATACAGTTCATCCTAGAAAGGTGTGGGTTTTTTTTTTTTAGTTTTGCAGAGAATGTTCCAGGCTTCAATTTTCACTCCCACATAACTTGTTTGACAAACGTACAGATCGGAAAGTATATGGGTTTTTCATGGTCCAGACCCGGAGAATCGACTTTTAAATTTTTTTAAAAAACATTTGCTATAAACTTGATAAAATTACTTTTTAACAATGTTTTTGTTCTTTGAATTCTTTGCATACAAACCCATCAAAGTAATGTTTCAATATAAGTTTTTTAAATGTTCATATTTTTTAAATATTTTATTTCCTAATTTCCAGAGCTGTGAGTAATAATGGATTCAGAACCTTTGACTTCATCCTCTACATCTACAAATGGTGTATGTTCGAGGCAGAAAGATTTTTCTGATTGTATATAAGTCCCATCAAATTACTGGCAGTAAGTTACCATCCAATGGTCAAGTTTTACGTAGTTTGTTTTACAATAAACGCCAAGTTAAACTGGAAACCAGAGATGCTGCAAAGCTCATAATCCAAGAAGTTCTATTTTTTGATAGAAAGCTAAGATACCTACCAAACATTTGAAAGATTGTATTGCAAAGCTTGAAAAACTTCACACGGAGTGGAGAAAACTGCAAAAATATTAAACCAGAAGCGTAAGTCAAGCTCAAAGTAAAAAAGTGGAAGCTTTTAAATCAAGCCTTGATGACCTGTTTGATACTGCACATCAGGACGCGCTGAAGAACACAAATGTAGAAGACAGACAGTTTTTGCTCCTTCAGAGACAAAAGGTACATACTGCTGCATGGGAGGAGTTGATATAAAATTCCTATGAGCAGAAGAACGAAGAACACAGAGAAAAGCAGCTGAGACAGTCAAACTGGAAAAATCAGAACTGAAACCTGTAGGTGAGCCTAGATTATAGTTTAAATTTAGTAGTTAGTAACTATCTGGATCTATTTTATTGTACCTACCTAGCACCTTGGTTCCTTTGTACCTAGATAAATATGTTTGTTGTTCTCAAGTTACTGTTTTTCTTTTGTGTTTATAATCATTTCTTTCTGTCGTTTACTAGAATATGAAGATGTAGAAATTGACATTTTTTTTTTTGTCAAACGTTTCAGGGTTGTAAACAACACAGCCGAAAGTAGTGTCAAATTATTTCAAGACTACAATACGAGCATAACAAAAGATGAAGAGCAGAAGCAGTATGTTTTGCAAGTAGTTGCTGAATGTAGAAAATTATTCCCAGACACAGTGAAATCTATCCTCTCAAAATCTGTACGACCTGCTTGAATCTGGTGGCTCAATCTGACAAATCTACCTAACAATTCGACCTACCTACCTATATCATTGTTGTGAAAATTTAGACATAAAACCTGTTCTGATGTTACTACTTGCTATTTCTGAAGATTGTTTTTGTAATAATTAAGTTGAATGTTTTAAAGTTATTATGGTTTGACTATACAGGTTGAGTATCCCATATCCAAATATTCCAAAATACGGAATATTCCGAAATACGGACTTTTATGAGTGAGAGTGACATAGTGAAATCTTTGTTTTCTGTGGCTCAATGTACTCAAACTTTGTTTAAAACACAAAGTTATTAAAAATATTGTATTAAATGACCTTCAGGCTGTGTGTATAAGGTGTATATGAAACATAAATGAATTGTGTGAATGTACACACACTTTGTTTAATGCACAAAGTTATTAAAAATATTGGATAAAATGACCTTCAGGCTGTGCGTATAAGGTGTATATGAGACATAAATGCATTCTGTGCTTAGACTTGGGTCCCATCACCATGATATCTCATTATGGTATGCAATTATTCCAAAAT
Source organism: Pseudophryne corroboree (assembly GCF_028390025.1). Lineage (NCBI taxonomy): Eukaryota > Metazoa > Chordata > Amphibia > Anura > Myobatrachidae > Pseudophryne > Pseudophryne corroboree. Next base: position 496,845,667 of record NC_086446.1, on the reverse strand, counting down.
ACGGAAAAATCCGATATACAAAATACCTCTGGTCCCAAGCATTTTGGATAAGGGATACTCAACCTGTAATAAAGAATTGATTCGTATGTCAATATCCCCCCCCCCCTTCCCCCACATCTACCCACTTCTTCTTTTCACCTACCTGGTTGGAAATCTAGTTATTAAAAAGCATCTTACTTGAACTATTTGATGCTAAATAACGCAAAAGTAGTAGAAAAACATTTTTAGAGAAAATTATTAACTTGTGCTTACTTTCTTGAAAAAGTCAAATTTCCAGGTCCGATCTGTACGTTTGTCAAACAAATTGTTGGAGTGAAAATTGAAGCCAGGAACATTGTCTACAAAACTAAAAAAAAACACGTTCCTAGGATAATCCGTTCTAATTTTATAGCGGAAAACCTCAGATTTTTTGAGAAAAATAGCTGTTTTTTTTTATACTTTAGAGCTGATGAGGTAGGTCTTAACGTTATTCAATCGAGCTGAAACTTTGACAATCTAATTTTTACACCAATTGGCAACTTTTTAGGGGTTCCCCTCAAAGAAATTCTGACATTGATTTCTTGCCACCACCCTACTGCACACTATAGAAAATGCAAAGTGAATGTGAAAGGGAGTTATTTTGTTTAACCTAACCATACAATGTGTAAAAAGGGGGAATCTGCTTGCCGCAATGTGTAAAAAGGGGGAATTTGCCTGCCGCAATGTGTAAAAAGGGTGAATCTGCCTGACGTAATGTGTAAAAAGGGGGAATCTGCCTGACGCAATGTGTAAAAAGGGGGAATCTGCCTGACGCAATGTGTAAAAAGGGGGAATCTGTCTGCTGTGATGTGTAACAAGGGCACACTGTCTGCCGTAATGTGTAAAAAGGGGGAATCTGCTTGCGGCAATGTGCAAAAAGGGGGAATCTGATTGCCGGAATCTGTAAAAAGGGATAAAATGCCTGCTGCGATGTGTAAAAAGGGGGAATCTGCTTGCCGCAATGCGTAAAAAGGGGGAATCTGCTTGCGCAATGTGTAAAAAGGGGGAATCTGCTTGCCGGAATCTGTAAAAAGGGATAATATGCCTGCCGCAATGTGTAAAAAGGGGGAATCTGCTTGCCGGAATGTGTAAAAAGGGGGAATCTGCCTGCCGCAATGTGTAAAAAGGGGGAAACTGCTTGCCGCAATGTGTAAAAAGGGGGAATCTGCTTGCCGCAATGTGTAAAAAGGGGGAATCTGCCTGCCGCAATGTGTAAAAAGGGGAAATCTGCTTGCCGCAATGTGTAAAAAGGGGGAATCTGCTTGCCGCAATGTGTAAAAAGGGGGAATCTGCTTGCCGCAATGTGTAAATAGGGGGAATTTGCCTGCTGCAATATGTAAAAAGGGGGAATCTGCCTGACGTAATGTGTAAAAAGGGGGAATCTGCCTGACGCAATGTGTAAAAAGGGGGAATCTGCTTTCCGCAATGTGTAAAAAGGGGGAATCTGCTTGCCGGAATGTGTAAAAAGGGGGAATCTGCCTGCCGCAATGTGTAAAAAGGGGGAATCTGCCTGCCACAATGTGTAAAAAGTGGGAATCTGCTTGCCGGAATGTGTAAAAAGGGGGAATCTGCCTGCCGCAATGTGTAAAAAGGGGGAATCTGCTTGCCGCAATGTGTAAAAAGGGGGAATCTGCCTGCCGCAATGTGTAAAAAGGGGGAATTTGCCTGCCGCAATGTGTAAAAAGGGGGAATCTGCCTGACGTAAGGTGTAAAAAGGGGGAATCTGCCTGACGCAATGTGTAAAAAGGGGGAATCTGCCTGACGCAATGTGTAAAAAGGGGGAATCTGTCTGCCGTGATGTGTAACAAGGGCTCACTGTCTGCCATAATGTGTAAAAAGTGTACGCTGTCTGCCGCTATGTTTGACAAGGGCACGCTGTCTGCCGTTATGTGTAAAAAGTGTACGCTGTCTGCCGCTATGTGTAACAAGGGCACGCTGTCTACCGTTATGTGTAAAAAGGGGACGCTGTCTGCCGCAATGTGTAAAAAGGGGGAATCTGCCTGCCGTAATGTGTAAAGAGGGGGACGCTGTCTGCCGTAATGTGTAACAAGGGCACACTGTCTGCCGTAATGTGTTAAAAGGGGACGCTGTCTGCCGTTATGTGTAAAAAGGGCACGCTGTCTGCCGTTATGTGTAAAAAGTGTACGCTGTCTGCCGCTATGTGTAACAAAGGCACGCTGTCTGCCGTTATGTGTAAAAAGGGGACGCTGTCTGCCGTTATGTGTAAAAAGTGCATGCTGTCTGCCGCTATGTGTAAAAAGGGCACGCTGTCTGCCGTTATGTGTAAAAAGGGGGACGCTGTCTGCCGTAATGTGTAAAAAGGGGACACTGTCTGTTGTAATGTGTAAAAAGAGGAATCTGTCTGCCGTAAGGTGTAAAAGGGTCTCTACCTGGTGTAGTGGTGCTACTGTGAGGCGTAATTTGAATAATGGAGACTACTGTGCACCGTTCTATGAATTGGTATTATTTTGTGGCCACACCCCTTCCCCAAGAAGCCACACCACTATGTATTTTTGCGCACGCCTATGGTGCGCACTGCCCCTGTTTTGCATGCAGGGGTGGGGCTCCGATGCTGTTTTCTTGCACACAGTGCTAAAATGTCTAGTTACGGCACTGTTGCTAGGTATCCATTACTCTGGCCCTGAGCAGGTCCCCCTCACCAGGTCCTCTCCAGGGGTGAGGGGGTGGACTTGGATGGGATGTGGGGCCCAAAGCATTTTGTCGCACCTGGGCCCACCGCTCGCTAGTTCCGCCACTTGCTCAGTCTGTGACTAGGTGCACCCGCCTGGATGAGCCTATCACCTAGAGCATCCCCGTGCGCCGTGCGTGCGCCCGTGATGGAGACGTGCCCCATTCACTTGAATAGAGAATGTCTCCATCTGTGCGCCTGGAGTGAGAGTGATTATTTTTTTTCCCATACAAAATTAGAACATATCTGTCTTTACACTGTTTTATACATGGACACCTAACTGTAGAATATAATTTTGTGTAATTTAATTGTAAAAAATAAAAATACTTAAAGCTGAAATAGTTGGCAATAAGTGTATCCCTAATCTGCCTCCCACTTTCTGTGCTCACACATGGCCTTATTCAGCTTCAGTTGCAAAATTACCAATTTACAAATAGGGTGATTTTTGGATGACTGCACATGCATTGAGACTGCATTGTGTGAGCACAGAGGGGGTCATTCTGAGTTGTTCGCTCGCTAGCTACTTTTAGCAGCCGTGCAAACGCATAGTCGCCGCCCACGGGGGATTGTATTTTTGCTTTGCAAGTGTGAGAACGCCTTGCAGCCGTGCGCAGCAAAAACATTTTGTGCAGTTTATGAATAGCTCTGGACTTACTCAGCCCTTGTGATCACTTCAGTCTTTTTGGTGCCGGAATTGACGTCAGACAACCACCCAGCAAACGCCGGGACACGACTGCGTTTTCCCAAACACTCCCAGAAAATGGTCAGTTGACACCCATAAACGCCCTCTTTCTGTTAATTACCTTGTGTTCGGCTTTGCGAATGGAATCTTCGCTAAACCAATTGCCCAGCACCGATCCTCTTTGTACCCGTATGATGCGCCTGTGCATTGCGGTGCATACACATGTGCAGTTTTGACATTTTTTTACCTGATCGCTGCGCAGAGAGCGATCAACTTGGAATGATCCCCAGAGGCCGAAATGCATTTGCAATGTGATCGCAGGCCCAGCAAAATTTGATTGACAGGAAGTTACCATCCCTGGTTGTAAATAAGGCGTTTGTGGGGAGTGGTTGGTAAAATGCAGGCGGATCATAACCGTTTTTGGGTCATGTATCTAACGTCAGTTGCAATCGATTGCAACTTAAAACATGGTGCCAATGCAACTGCATTCTCATTATTCTGAGTAGCCCTGAGTGAACTGCAACTGTTGATTGTTCTCGATTTCTATGTATGCATCGCAACTATGCAAATGCGTACGCAAATTTGCCAATGCAGTGGTGGGCGTCTTTTACCTTTCTGGGCTACTCTACACATGCGGTATTTAGCAGAAGCAGTTCTGAGAAAATAACAATTTCTGTCTCAATAGCAATCCAAGCTGAATAAGGCCCCCAGTCAGTAGTTAATAACAAAACCTCTTCCTGCCTACCAATAGAATAGTGTTTAGAAGCTCAAATCTCCTGTCTCCTATATTATATTCATTTGGGGAATGGAAGTTCAATTTTGAGTTTGATTTACAATTGATTTGCATATTGAATGTTAGTAAATGAAAGGATCCTATATTTGACCATGGTAAAACATTGATGTTTTGCAGAAATTGATTTTGAGTGGGATTTGAGTGGAATTTGGTTTTATGTTCAATTTGACATTCAATTTTGCCTTTAGTACATCTCCATAGTCAAAATTGAATGGAAATCGAATGCCAAATCCCTCAAAAATGAAAATTGAACATTAGTAAATATACTCTCATATGTGATATCACACTTTAGTATATATGTATTAGTGTATTGCAAAAGAAATATTAGGATTTTAAAAGACCTCACTTCAACAATTTAAGTATACACTTCACGCTGCATGTTACTATGTAGTTTATAATAAGGAAACAGTTGTTACAGCGAATAATAGCCATTTCTCTAATTTATTAGTACAGTATGAAACTACTGCCTGTGCTGAAACAGTATCACAATGGGGGTTATTCAGGCTGTTAGCAAACCAAAAAAGTAAGCAAAACCATGGGGGTAATTCAGATCTGATCGCTGCTGGTTTCGCACAGCGGGCGATCAGATCAGTTCAGATCTGAACTGCGCATGCGTGTGCACCGCTATGCGCATGCGTGTGCACCGCTATGCGCCAGCGCGTCACACAACAGCGACAGGATTTGGCACCCAGTGATGGGATGGGGCAAAAAATCTGAACGCACGGGAGTTCACAAGGTGATTGACAGTAAGAGGCAATTTGTGGGTGGAAACGGACCGTTTTACAGGAGTGTCCGGAAAAACGCAGGCGGGACCAGGCGTTTTCAGGGAGGGTGTCTGACGTCAGCTTCAGCCCCGATCAGCAGGATTCCATCACAGCGGCTGAGTAAATCCTGGGCTGTGCAGAGACTGCACAACTTGATTTTTGTGCACCTCTGCTAACAAAGCAATCACACACTTGCACAGTGTTTTCCCCTCCCCCTGTAGGCAGCGACTATAATCTGACCACAGGGCAGCAAAAATCACAGCACTGCGATCAGACCTGAATTAGGCCCCATGTTCACTGCAGATGGGACAGATGTAACATGTGCAGAGAGATTTAGATTTGGGTGGGTTATATTGTTTCTGTGCATGGTAAATACTGGCTGCTTAATTTCTACACTGCAATTTAGATTTCAATTTGAACACACCCCACCCAAATCTAAATCTTGGGTTTCTTGGGTTTGCCCAATTGCTTACATTTTTTGTTTGCTAACATCCCTGAATAAGGACCTATATCTAATTAAAGTATTAAGAACTTTGCAACTCTGAGGGTGAGACAAAGACAATATTGTCAGTGGACCCGATCCTTATGTGCTTCTTCACTCTATGAGCATTTTTTTATAAGAGGATTACAATAAATAAGATTCGTTATGCATTTCTCCACTCTGTGATAATGGTTTCATCAGAGGATTACAATGCATATCATTTTCTTTTGGTATTTTAATCAAAAGTAGCCAATTGGCAGCAAATCTCATTTAAAGCCAATCCATGATAAACTTATCTACTGTATGTAATACACGGTCAGTCATATTTTAATGACTATCTCCTACATTTGATATCAGCAGCATGTAGCCCATGAAGTACATCATGTGTCATGTGCTGGCTTGGTGGATATATAAGGTGTGCTATAGGCCATCTACATACATATCACTTGTTGCTGTCATGGTTAAAAGGGGCGATTTATCCGAGTTGAAAAAAGGGATGATTATCAGCTGGAAGTATTTCTGAAACAGAACAGTCTATTGCTTGCTAATAGTGATATGAGGAAATGTTGCTTTCCAGGAAAAGAGTCCCGTAGTAATAACCTCGTGGTTATACCCTGGGGTATTGAGAATCTTATATTGTAAGTAGACAGTCTCCCCCTCCCCACACCCCCATTGGCCTAGCAAGCAGTAAATCCAAAGAGTTGGACCAGTCATTCGGAGACAGAACCCGGATCAGCGAACTCACATAATATTGTGCTTGGTGAATCGCCAAAAGGTGAGATTGGGGTAGTTTATATGTAGCAAAAAGGTTGGTAATTTGTAGAGGTCTACGATTTTTGATGCTAACCAATGCACGAACATATGGAATCCCAGTATCCATCCATCTTGTAATGGGAACAGAGGCAGTACCATCTTGAAATTCCAGATTTAGGACCACTGGAAGGAAAAGAGAGTGATGGCAATTTAAGTTACGTTGTTTCAGCGTATGGTGCCAAACCTGCCATGTCACCATAAGTAAGGGCTTCTTTGTGTGAGTGTAAAAAAGTCAAAAGATGTTGTTCAGGTAAAAATGATTGATCTACGAGGAAATTAGTATAAAAATCTGTGTTATGCAGCCAATCTCTAATATACCGCAAAACCCCTGCTTGGCTATATAGTTTGAAATTAGGAAGATTGACCCCTCCATTCTCTCGGGTTTGCTGAAGTTTTAGTAAACCTATCCTAGGGTTTCCAGATTTCCAAATGAAATCCCTGAAGGTTTTATAAGGGAACTTTTCATCAGCTGTGGTCAACAAAATAGGCAGCATTTGTAGTGGATATAGCAATTTTGGAAATTAAATCATCTTCAACAGATGAATTCAACCTAGATATGATAACAGTAAGTGCTGCCACTGGGACAACTCTCCGACCACCCCTCCAATCAACCGACGCATGTTAAGGTCATATAAGTCTTCAATATGACATGGTAAATGTATCCCCAAGTATTTAAGAGATTTGACAACCTAAATAATGGGGTACTGATCCCCCATGGAGGTTTCACTGTAGGTCCCAGGTATAGTGCTTCTGATTTATCTGGATTGATCTTGAATCCCAAAACCTGAGCATATTCCGTCAATTTCTCCAAAATCCAGGGTAGGGTGCTCTCAGGATTCGAGACAAAGAGAAGTAAATCGTCAGCAAAAGCTTGAAGTTTAAGTTCCTGAGATCCCACCGAGATCCCCCTGAATTTGGACCAGGATTGTAAGATCCATAACAATGGATCCAGGGCAATATTAAATAGTAGAGGAGACAAGGGGCATCCTTGACTCTCTGCTTTTTCAGACTGCAACTCGGTCTTATCATGGTTTAAGTCTACCTTACAAATGGGTATTTTTCTGTCTCTACATTTTTCTTCATCTCTCCTTCACCTCCTTTATCCGTAGCATCCTTCTTTGGAAACCTCACCAGGTCCTATGGCCTTTAGTACCTTCTATATGCTGATGAAAACCTACAGTATCTCTCTCCCTTTTTACTTTTCTCACTCTATTATTATTATTATTTTTATTTTATTATTATCCTTTAAGCCTGACCAAATACCAAAATGTTGTTTAACTCTGCTGCGCTAAGTAGACTGATCATCACCAGTGGGTCTCTTGGTAAGGTCAGTTTTTTTTCTCCATGCAGCAGCATTTGAAGGAGAAGCTGAAGCAGGGGACTCTGTCATGTCATGTGCCAGTAGAGCTAACAAATTGCTCGCAAGGAGCTCTTTGCATCTCTTAAGATCTGTGGCATTTTGAAATAAATATATGGCAAAAGATTTAAATCTAGGATCTAGCATGGTTGCCAAAAGTAATGATCCAACGTCAAGATGTTGCAAACCCATGTGTTCTGACAAAGTGAAAAAATAACTTTATGTACAAGCCCAATATACTTAGCAGAATCACTTAGTTTCATCTCATCCTTCAGCTTCTCTAGCTGCTTTACCAGTAATTTAATTAAGGGAACCACAAGACTCAGGCTGACAGTGTTCCTACTCACTTAATTGGTTATAATTTAAAATTGTTTCAGTAGCTAGCATGGACTGTGCTGGACTAAGTTAACATATTCCCCCTTCCCTATCTCATGCTCTGATATGTACGCTTGGATGGCTTGTTGCTGTTCCTCCAGTCGCTGAAGCATACAGATGGTGGAATTCCACTTGGCTATGATGTCTTGCTTTAGTTGCAGTTGCTGAATGACGAAAAAAAAATTTGGGCAACAGTCAGCATGTCCTTGGTCTCAATAACACACTATGCTAATTTTTTCATTTATTAATTTCATTTATTAAAAAAGAGTAAGACAGGCATTTTTTTGTTGCAAACCAGGAACAAGAAAAGGTCTCCTTTGTAAGAATTATTTTATAATAAATATGGCATGAATACCATGCACCCAGTAACAATGGTAATATGGAGCATCTCGATTATAAAGTCAGCAGAAAAAGGCTACTTGTTGCAGTAATTATTTTGTGGTGCAGATATTAGTGGGGGATACCACAGTATGCACAACAGTAGTATATACTATCTTTTTCAATTGAATTAGAAAAGACTGCAGTTTTTTACTGTCTTTGCACAGGCTTATACAACAGTGGCAAGCAATACTGCAGAATCATTTCTATGAGGAAAAAAAAAAGTTTTACTTTAAAAAACAAACAAACAGGAGCCTTTTACATTTTAGGTTGTTTTAAAAAATATTCTGTATTTTATTGATAAATCAAACATAAAACATTTTTGTATTGCATATAGAGTAGAGAAAATCTTTCAAAATTATACATAAAGAACAACAGTAAATGTAATCCTTTTAGGTTTTTAAAAAAAATTTTACAGCACCACACACAGGGGTATATTTACTGAGATTTGTGTTTCAGTCGATTTGGTTAGAAATTTAACTCGACTGTTATTGTCCGTGTTCTACTGCAACTTCTTGAGGGCAAAATCGGTAATTTACTAAGCTACCGTGTTTATATTTTCAAGTTTTCCAATGTCGATGTATTTCCAAAGGTACCTTTACGGATGAATTTGAGTTTTCTGATTGAACATGGGTGGCTGTTTTTTATGTTTCGTATTTTTTACAATCGCTGCAGTGTTTTTCAATAGCGGCCGCATTTACACTTCTACTTTCGTTTTTGTCACTCGGTCATGATAGGTTGTCTTTAATATGTAGGAGTGTCACAGCGCAACCATATAAATACACCCCAAACCATCCGAATCTCATGGGTTTAGTTAGTGGAAAGGTGAGAGGTTGTGGTATGAGGAGTTGGTGAGTTGTTTGGTGTATTTTGGGCGATTTCTGAGTGCTGTATTGTGTTTGTAAATTGTCTTGTCATTCCTGTGGTATTGTCATTTAGCAGTTTGTCTGAGTTTAGGTCCTTGTATATTTTTTTTGTCTCTTGTCTGTGTTTCTGTGTGTGTGTGTGTGTGTGTGTGTGTTGTGTAGAGGTAGTGGAGGAGTGTGTTTTGTGTGTCTTTGTCAGTGTTAATTGTTGTTTGTGTCAAGTATGTCCCAGTCTGAGGTGAGTGAGGTGGAGGAGGTTAGTGAGAGGGGGGAGATTAGTGAGGTGGAAGAGGTAAGTGAGAGGGGGAGGTTAGTGAGGTGGAAGAGGTTAGTGAGGTGGAGGAGGTGGCAGAATAACCTAGTGAGAGTGATGTAGCACCGCAGCCATGCACCACAACCAAGACAGGTCGTAATGTAAAATTTACCTTTGCTGAAAATGTGGTTTTGGTTCGTGAGCTGATGAAGCTGCAAAAAAGGCATCTTGTGGAAAAAAGTTGTGGCTGCTGTCAACAGTGAGGGCTTGGTCAAGCGCACAGAGGACACGTTCCACAAAAAATTCTATGACATCAAGCGCCATGTCAAGGCCAAAATGGCCAAGGAGGCTAAGTCTGCAAGTCAGACAGGAGGTGGACATCGTTTTGTTGCCACTTATCTTGAATATGAAGAGCTCATGCGGAGCCTTATCCCTCCAGGAGTGGTGAGGGCTACTCATGTAGTGGATTCTGATCGGCCCTAGAAGGCTAGTAAGTGTGTTGTTTTGTTGTAAATCCCTTTTTGTGGTGTTTTAATATTTAAACATATATAATTATGCAGTATATTGTTTTTTTTATTTTGTGAATTGGTTTTCCTGAATGTTTTTTAAATAATTTCTAAAATGCAGACAATAAGCTACTGGAAATGTGTGTCATTGTTGTTCTGGTTTAAAAGTGCTGTTTGTCTCCTTTTTTTCTAAAGACCTTTACAAGTACATTTACATAACTGTTGTAATGTATTGTGGACTTATGCATGCATGCAAATAGTGTATAATTCTTTGTATAGGCCATGAGTTGAGCGCCTTACTCTAGGTGACAAGAGTGGAGTTTTTTGGCCAATGGGTGTTTGTGGCATATTTTCTGAATTTGTTGGTTTGTTGGTTCAGTTAGTCTCTTCACCTACTATATGTACTGGGTCCCCTTCACCTACAATTTAACTTAACTTAACTTCGGTAAGTTGAAGTCACTGACTAAATCATTACTTTATATGTAGATGTTGACTTTTTGCTGATTTAAAAATTATTTTATATAATTTGAGTGTGCAGATTGTCTATTACATGTGTATTACATGTGTACTCCTGTTTTTTTGGGATATGTGGTAGTCCAATACATTGCTTCATTTTTATCATTTGTAGTGATGTGTTGTGTTGTTGTGGCAAATGATGTCAAACATAATTTGTTATTAACTAATTTGTGTTGCAAATAAAAATATACAGAAAATAAACAGTATTAATGACATCAATAAACTGATTAGAAAGGCGGAGAACCCAGCGTAAGCATTTCCATGTTATACCATGTAGTGAGTCTGACCACTTTACGTATAAAATCCCTAGTGGGCAATGGTAGGGTAACAATATAAGTAGAGATGTGCGGCAGGCACTTTTTGTGTTTTGTGTTTTGGTTCTGGTTCCATCCTCATGTTTTGGATCTGGATTGGTTTTGCCAAAACCACCCTTTCGTGTTTTGGGTTTGGTTTTGGTTTTGGATCTAGATGATTTTTGATCACCTTTTAGGCTTCACTGGAAATTTGCTATGTAAGACTCGGACTAAATAAGGAGCATGCACATCTGAAGCATTGATCCATGATCTCTCTTCAGGACCATATCCTCTCCAGTCGATTAGGTATTGCAGACGACCATAACGACACGAAGAATCAAGAATTGTCTCAACTTCAAATTCCGCACCACGGCTCGTAACAACTTTCAGAGGTTTTGGAGGAGTCTGTTGGAAGTGATTGAGGCCGGAGGAGAGCGATATGGAAAGAATTCGGAATTTTCAGATATGAAGGCAATGTCAATTTATCAGCTACTGAATTGATTACTTGTTTCACAGGTAAAGGACTGATAAATCTTGGAGCAAACTTCATGGAAGGAACTTTGGGTGTCATTCCGAGGCTAAAAATCAGCATTTCTGCGCATGCGTATGACCCGCAATGCGCACGCGCGATGTACGGGGACAAAGCCCGTTGTGGTTGTGCACAGGTTCTAGCGAAGTTTTCAGTCGCACTGACGGCCGCAAGAAGATTGACAGGAAGGGGGCATTTCTTGGTGTCAACTGACCGTTTTCAGGGAGTGTTTGCAAAAATGCAGGCGTGTCTGAAAAAACGCATGCGCGACTTGGCGTTCGCTGGGCGGGTGTATAACGTCAAATCCGGACACGAATAGGCTGAAGTGATCTCAAGTGCTGAGTAGGTTCAGAGCTACTCTGAAACTGCACAAACTGTTTTTGCAGATCTTGGCTGCACATGTGTTTACACTTCTGCTATGCTAAAATACACTCCCCAGTAGGCGGCGGCATAGCGTTTGCACGGTTGCTAAAACTAGCTAGCGAGCGATCAACTCGGAATGACCCCCAAAATGAACAGTGGTGACAATTTGGTAAATTAATAAACTGGTGAAGTTGTCCATAGCAATCAAGCACATTTTATCTATGAGATTATAGAAGCAGCTACATAATGAAACAAAAATTATGTTTGTTTGATATTGGTAGCATCACCAGTTCTAATTTTTATGAATTATTAGTGAATTTTTATTTTATGTGCCTTAAAGCATTATTAAAACAACATATTTAAAAATACTTACACACAAATGCTGATTCATTACAGGGACCCCATTCTTGATGACAATCAGGCTGCACAAGATCTATGAACACAAATGGAGAAAATATTTGTACTACATTTACGGGACATTACTCCACCTCCAAACACACCTACACATGTGTGTACACCACCAAGTCAGACAACACCTGCACCCCAAATTACACCCCCATCAAGACAAGCACAAACACAGGATCAGGTGTTTTGAAGCAGCTGGTGTACCCAGCAGGCTAATAACCTGGATTGTCTGCGAAGACGGACACAATTTATTGGAAGTCTGTCCAATCACCTACCCAGAATGAGCAGGCAAAATACCCATCTTACAAGAATAGGCAACACACTTGAATTAATGAGATCAGACAAGTCGAATGCTGGACACATTTCAGTGCATCATAGATGAAAACCAGAGGCTGCACCAAAGTTACCTCCACATATTGGACAACAACCAAATGACACGCCAGAAAATTGCCCGCATTATGGAGAGCCACACAGCAGCTACAAGAGAACTCAACGCACCACTCACTAACCTGAGCCAGCACCTCACAACACAACAAAGTAAGCTACCAAGCACCAGTTTTGCCGTAACAACACCATTAATCTCACTGGTAACCTCCCCACCAAGGCGAATCTCCCATACACGGACAGACACAACTGGAAAAGGAGCGGCTGCCTCCAGAGTGCGCAAGGGAAAATAAAGTCACAAAAAAAGTCACTCTGTAATGAGAATGAAAAAAATTGGAATATGCCTAATCAAGTCCAGTGTTTTTTTGCTTTATTTTGGGTGGCTACAAAAATCACAAGTAATAAAAAATGTTGCCTGAGTAATACACATTTGTTTCCCAAATTTTCCAATCAATTAAATACAAATTTATCATGTGATTGTATTTACACAAACACATATATTACACATGCAACATCTGAAACTGTTATTAGGTGTTAATTTGAAAAATTAGAGATGTTGACAAAAACAAACAATAACATATAGGCTGAGTGTCCTAGAAGGTACAAGATGATTGTTAAGTAGAATGTGATTGGTTGTTAGGTACTACATCTCCACTTCCAACATTTACAAACAAATACAAACATTTGCCTAAGTCCTTTGGTTGAGAAGCAGTTTACTAAACAAAACACCAAATTATTAAGAGCAACACATTGATATCGTGTACAGTATGTGATTTAAAAAGAACAATTTGGCCACATAGGAATTAAGGTAAGGTTTTTAATATGGTCAATCGCACAAATTGGATATTGTGAGACTAATGCTTCACAACAACATACATAGCTGTTATGAATATGATACAGTAAAATTGGACACACTGATTAATCAGACTGTTGTTTGTAGAATAACAACAGAAAGGAATAAGTCTTTATTTACACTAATTTATAATACATTGCAGAGGTGTAAATATACTTACCAGAGAAATGTTGGTCTATTACTTGATGCCTTACCTACCTCCCTACACCTGTACTCCAACTGTCACCAGATGGTAATAACTCCTCTACTTGCTGACTGTTTTCTTCAAAGTCAGGTGGCACATGTTGTTGCAAACACGTTATTAAGATTATATCCTGGTTACCGAGTAAACCACAAGGCTTTTTCAGATGCTGTAAAACAAGATGCACTATGTGCACTTATATTCCCAGAAGAACCACCAGTGTTATGGTCAATACAGATGGGGATACTTATGTTATTTCATACTTTATAAACTGTGACTCGACATACTGTATATTATTTATTTATTAACTTGTGGCTGTGGATTGCGTTATATAGGGCGCACCACACGCCCACTAAAGAGGTGATTCATTGAACACTGTCGCAATATCAACAAAGTTAATAATCATAGTATCCCCAAGCATTTCTGTAGTCACCATAATAATGACCCTTCTAGCCTTACGATTGTTGGTCTAGAACATGTTCTTCCCATAAGTAGAGGAGGAGATAGGTTCAGAAACCTTTGTAAATGTGAAGTATTCTGGATGTTCAAACTTAGGGGCAGATTTACTAAGCCTGGTGAAGTGATAAAGTGGAAGGTGATAACGCACCAGCCAGTCAGCTCCTAACTGTCATTTTTCAACCCAGCCTGTAACATGGCAGTTAAGAGCTGATTGGCTGGGGCATTATCACCTTCCACTTTATCACATCATCAGGTTTAAGAAATCTGCCCCTTAGTTCTTTAAGTCTGGAAGGCTTAAATAAATCAGTAGAACTGAACTCAGTTATATAATACTGTCTATGGGTGTTGGAGATACTGGTGCCACATCACCCACCCCATATGTCAGTTACTGCATATAATCACTGCATATAATCATCACATTTAATTATTGAACTCTCCTCTATCCATACCTTTGTTCTTAAATGTCGTGTAAATTTGTAAGAAGCGAGATATGCTTCATCTGTTGAATTTGTATTATTCTCCATATTCATTATTATAAGTGTTTATTGCTATATTTATGTTCTTTTGTATATGGATTCATGTCCATATATATACAGTTTGTTTAATTATTTTAAATGTTCTGTTTTTATATGTAACATTAGACTATGAATGAATGGCAATAAAATCTGCTGTCATTATAGTCTATTTCTGGGTCCACGTCTGTCTAGTGTCCATGGAGCTTACTTGATCCACTGGCTGGCTTAATAGCAGACCGCTCAGCGGCAGTTCCCTTAGACAGGTCCTGCTGTTAATGGTGCAGTATGCTGACAGCTATCGCTGGGCCAGGGTGAGGACGGAGACAGAGAGTCCAAGGCGCAAGTCCTGGGTAACAGGGGACGCTGTAATGCCGCGTTCCGCAGCTTCCGGACACTAGTAATTAACAGGCTTTGTGTATAATTACCAGCAAGTTCTGAGCTTTAGGACACAGTCCTTTTTTTATTTACATGTTTTATTTTTATCTAACTGTGTATATGTAATGTTGAGGCATTCAGCCATTCAGTGTCTATTTTTAGAAATAACCTTTTACCAATAAATTTGTACATTTACATAACCAGCAGCTGTTGCACTATTATCCCCTCCGAGCGCCCACATTATTTCCTTTCTTTTTCTGCTTAAGTACGGTGGATACCCAGGTCTACCATTGTGGGCAGCCAGAAGGGTGGTCAGCATTTTTTAAAAAAATTAATAATATTATCCTTGCTAATTTTGAACTAATCAGCGCCCACATCTGTCTTTTGATTCTTTTTTCTACCTAATTATTGCCTTAATCTATGCAATATGTATTAATAGTGTATACATCTCTGTTAGAATCCTCTAATGTTTTTTTACCATTCACTGAAACATGGAACCATCCATTTATCTAAATATATGATCTACTGTTTGCTTCCCCGTATCTTGGCAATCACATCCAGTTAAAATAGGTTAATCCAAGCACATGACTGCGTAATGTTTGGCTATACAGCCGCCTCCGTAACTAGGCAACTAGACCGAGTTATGATTGGCCGATATGATTACGTGACTCAGTAATGACTTTGACAGAGAGTTGCGTCACAAATATGTCCCGATCATGTGACCATTCAAACTAAATTATTTGAATGGAAGGTAGAATTATATTATGGTCTGTGAACTCTTTCTATTAAATAAATTTTACCCATTTGTATTACTCTTTATTCCGCTTTACTACTGATTTTATATAAATGAATTATTTAGCACAAATTACACACATTACCAGACAGACATACCTATTAAGTTAGATCCTTTTGATAGGTCAGTGTAATCATGTGACACATCTCTCACCTGCATATTGATTATTAATATTATTTGGATTCATTTCTTATATTATTTTATTCAGCATTTTATGTTTTTCATCATCTGTGATTCATATATGAGATGACTGTCTTCTGATGGATTCAATTAGTGATTGTTTTAGACTGCGTTTGGCTTTAACATATATTTACTCACCTATGCTGTTTCATACAATTAAGGAGGTATAAATAAGACAGCCAAGAGCCACATACAATTATCTGCTCCTGACGAAGGTGTAGGCTTCACTACACAGAAACCTGAAACAGAAACGCGAGCCTCTGTTGGACACCACATAACACTGGACCACAAAAAGGGACTGTTTCAAATCCGGACCAGCTTATTCCAGAGAAATTGAAAGCTATCACAAGTATAAGGAAACCGCAATTCCATCTGCAGATTGTAAGCAGCTTTTTGACAGCAGGACTAAAAGGACACTCCTATCTTCGATTGAACCATCATCTCACAACTTGCTGGGTGATATACCAGAGTTTTTTTAACATTGATATGTGGAATTAGATTGGCATCTCACCTCACAGAGACTGAGTCAATACATCCTCTAAATAACATGAGCATTTGAAACTGCCTATCCATTTATATGTTCATATAATATCAGAACATAGTGTTACAGTCCAACAGCTTTACATCAGCCAATAATACCGGGTCAGGAAGTGACCTCATATAGTATTTACATAATATCACTTATATAATGTTTATAATGCTCACTTTTAAAAGTTCCATATAAATTTAAAGGAAACAATGACAATAACAATTGGGAAAACATAATGTGCTAAATAAAACAACATTAAAACAGCAGTGAGAACAAATAGTCCCGCCACCGGCCGGAAGTACCCTCCTCTGGGACTTGATAATGTCAGTTATTACCTTTAAACATTAAGCTATATTCTATTACGGACTAAGTACGCTATTGGCGCACTGAGTACCGTAAGGGTACGCACTTAGCGTAGCAGACACTAGGCCGTGGGCGCGACGCACGAGCGACACGTACGCTCACGGAATGATACACAGTAACCCTTAGTAACAATACACCGTAAGGATATGCTCACACTTTAAACCTTGGCAATGTACTACTATAATGATGTAATGCTTACTAACCTTGATAATATGAAAAGCTGTTTGAGCGATTGAGACGCTAAGAAAACCCTTTACAGTAACTAGTGAATACGCAAGACCTTGTTTGGATTTAAAAACCACTCAGGCTCTAACACCTTCGTGGATTGCTTTAGAGTAAAAAGGGGAAAACAATACAGCTTATACACTACAAAACTAACATCAAAATCTAAACAGAATAACAAGGAATAATATGAACAATAGCGAACAATCGCAAACACGAGCAAACAGAATGAGTACACAATGAGAACAAATGGCAAATACAGAGGATAACAAAATGGCTACAGAGAACTTACACACGTGGGAATGATTCGCAAGTGCGTCCTGGATCCAGCCCTCAGCCTTCAATGTGAAAACCTTGCAGAGAGAGTGAGTGACAGGACAGGCAATGGTGGTCTTTATATACACAGCATACAGTAACAATACAATGGTCCCTATAATCTCATGGATCATTGGACACAGGAATGTGTCTCTGCATTATAACAAAAGGTCATAGGTGGGTTCGAACAGGTGGGCTGTGTCTCTCTCCAACTGCTCAGGTGGGAGGTATCCTCAGGATTCCCGCCGCATGGATAATGAACAGCAAATACAGTAAATGTCTATAAACTACTTTTGTACATAACTATACGCAGGAGCGAGCAATCTCTTCCTAACCAACACCGAAATGTTACCATTAAAATACTCTACAGCTGGATACTAGACACCACCGTTCAACCTTTATCTGACCCTTCCTATCATGCAAAGAGGAATTTCTCTGTCCAAGAACCGTTTAAACTAAACATACTTGCTGACATTGTTAAGGGGAATATTATCTATAAAACACACTATATGGGTTAAATATGCTATGATCGAGTCGCACGCTAGACGCTTACAAACTCTACCGTAAATGCGCATACACTGCGCGTGATCGCCGGAGCGATCTTACGCAAATTGCGGATATGTGCACGCACGGCAGAGCGTGCGCACGTGCAGCGGGCATGTGCATGAGGGGTTAGTACAAGGCATATGTATCAGGATATTTTTCGACTTTGACAGTCCACCCTTTGGCAGTCAACAATAACTGCCACTATCTAAACAATTTAAGCAGAAAAATATATATTACCATGAAATACCTTATTATGATTGGGAGTAGGGAGGAGAGGAGAAGGTGGGAAATGTATGACCTAGTGAGATAGTAAAAAGCATGTATGTATGAAATCCATGTCGAGGGGTCATGTATCATCGTGCCGTACATGTTCTAAAAATAAGCTTCGAGGTATTGCGAAGTATACATTGAATCCTTCTTATCCCGTCTTAAGGGTCTGTAAGTGGGCTAACAAACTCTACCAAGCTCTTTTTGGCTTTTAGTTCCAACAAATGGGGTGCACATTAGTTGATGATACATGAAGGGGGAAAATATGTGAGTGCTAATATATGTGTCTATATCACCTGTCGACTATGTGTGCCACTACCTGAAGATAGAAGAGATGAAGATAAGAAACATGCGTTATAAATGCATTCGTATGATTATATATATATGGTCGTCCTTGGGCGTCTGTTGGAGTCTTGTTGATGTCTTGTTGAAGTCTTGTCCTGATTGCTGTATCTTTGCTGTGTGGCAAGCAAAGCTCTTCAAGTGTCCATAAAAATGAAAGTCTCTAAGGGTTCATCAGTTGTCGGTGGAACAGTTCATCAATGGTCTGTATAATGGGTCATCAAATTCTTCTTCCGAGTGGATGTCTTTTTACCTTGGAGAAAAACAAAGGAGAAACGGGTGAAAGAAACGGACCGTGGAATCACATCTTATCACAGCATTGTCTCGATTGATGGGTCATAAATTAAACTAGTTGTTGTTACAATGCCCTCACTCCTCAAACTCATCAATTTGGTACTACGCTTGCAATTCATTAAAATTCGAACACATCTGAATATCAAACCAGTCATTATGACAGATCCTAGGATACATAAGAGAAATTTCCCTACAGTAACGATAACATTTTGAGCCCATTCTCCTAAACCTGAGAACCAATTGCGTGGGTTCAACCATGATACCCAGCCGGTCAGTTCATTACCCACAGAAGCAAGGGTAAGGTTGTGTCTCCTTCGGAACTCCCACTTCAATTGCAAGATATCGTCCATCTTTTGATCTATGACCTCTGTTGGGTACTCAGTGCTGTTTGTGATATACGTACAACACTTTACCCCATACTGAGTTGCTAGGGTGACACAATACCCTCCTGTCACTGCTGTGATGTAATTGAGAACCATCCTGTGCTGGATCAGTTCCGCTTTGTAAGCTTGCAATTCTCTCCCAGTATACCTGAAGGTGTCATCATACATCTCGGTGATATTGTCTATCAGGTTCGCTAGCGCGGTAATATACCTAAAATTTATAACTCCTCTGGCGGTACGGGTGATATCTAGTGCGAGCAGGAGTTGAATCCCGGTGGATTCGTGGATCAAATCAGAGGCTGCATGCTCTGTCCTATCTATAAGGTGTCTCTTTACAATGTGTTCGTAATGGGTGTGAGTGTAAGGAGCTTGAGCATTGCGGTGAACGTCTTTCATTCTATCATGGGTAATGGTCATTACTTCCGGTAACACTCTTCCAATGTAACACAATCCCTCTGAGTTTGGGGCAAGCCACTTATACGCCTTCCTCCCACATATGAAATATGCATCATCGGGGAGGACATATGGGACAGAATATGTCATCACCATATTACAAACCTTCCAGGTGAAAAATCCTATCCCTAACTCTCTCATCTGACTAGTACACGTATCAGGTTGTATGATATGCGCACAGTATCCTGGTGATACTTCTCCAACTCGCATGGGCCTACTTCCTAGAGTGTACCTATATTGGAAATATCTCCCACTGTTGGCTATTTGGCGTATAAGCTCTGAGTCTACGGGCATTCTATCGGCTCTGTGTGAGAATGTCATGGTTCGGTTGTTCCATGTCACTTCCCAATTTCCCGGCTTTCGGGGATTGGAAATGTTAAAACATATTAAGGACCTATACACATGGTATTGGTGGAGCTTCAAACTAGGAGGCCTAGAAATATTAAATTTCTTGTCCACCGGTCTCCCACCCCTTAACTCAAGTACCTCATCTATCGTTAAAGAGTATGGCACTAGTCCTGACTTTCTATGACCTTGAGGTACTTGTGAGCACACCCAGCATTCCGTTTAAAACCTTACCCACTAATGAGTGATAGTCACTCAATGGATGACGGTCCATATTGATATTAATGCTGGACTGACATCTCTGGATGCACCCGTCCTCAACTATGTTGTCACAATTCCTAAAGATACAATTCTCTTCAGCTAACAATCCTTCACAATGTCTGTTAGTGTCATGGCTACCAGATCGTTTTCTGATACTCGCCTTTGCTCGGTGATTGTGTTGCTCTTGGAATTCTACGAATCCATCCTGATCATCAGAACCCATTCCAGATCCTTTCTCGACCTCACTGGTACTCTCACCGAAACAGACTGCTCTGTTCAACAACAGGGTCAACAGGAAAACACGGACTGCAGTCTCTTGGGGCGAGTCCATCTTACAGGAGGAGAAAGAGAAAGTTGTAATGGGGTAAGAAAACAACTAGAAGGGAAAGAAAACTTGGTGCGACAACCGCCTCTGATCTTGTAGTTCTCTGTGCTCAGGTGCCGTGGCAACAGTCCTGCCTCTCAGCCTTCCCGGAACAGACACTCCAGTGATATGGTTTCCTCCACACTCTGCTCTTTATCACGGGCTCTCTCTGGGTCAGCAACCTTCTTACAGTGGGACGAGTGGACCCAAGTCTCTCTTTCGGCAACCTTCAATGCTGTCGTGCTGGTCAGTAAGACTTGGTATGGACCTTCCCACCGGTCAATCAGGCAACCTGAGCGTAGAAAATTCCGAATCATTACATAATCCCCAGGTTCAATGTCATGACAATTACTATCTGGCAGATCAGGAATCACCAGCTTTAAATTGCTATTCTGATTCCTCAACTGCTTGCTCATCTTAACCAAATACTTTACAGTGACTTCATTGTTACATTTCAAATCATCCTGGGGGTCAATCATTACATGGGGTTGTCGACCAAAAAGAATTTCAAAGAGGGACAGATTAAGAGGGGACCTGGGAGTGGTTCTGATGCTGTACAATACAAGTGGCAAAGCTTCTGGCCACAACAATCCAGTTTCAGCCATTACTTTGCTCAACTTGTTCTTAATAGTGCTGTTTACTCTTTCCACTTTCGCACTCGCCTGTGGGCGGTACGGAGTATGCAGCTTACTATTAATTCCCATTAATTTGCACATTACCTGAAAGACTTCACCTGTAAAATGGGTACCCCTATCACTTTCAATTATCCTAGGGATACCATACCTGCACACAAATTCCTGCACAATTTTCTTTGCAGTAAACGTAGCGGTATTTGTGGCAGCGGGGAACGCTTCAACCCAATTTGAAAACACGTCAATACAAACCAATACATACTTTAAATTTCTACAGGGTGGCAATTGTATGAAATCAATTTGTATTACCTGAAAAGGGCCGTCCGTTGGCGGAATATGGGATGGTTCTGTTGGTATCGCCTTTCCAATGTTCTTCCTCAAGCAGGTGAGGCATGTCATTGCCCTCTTACCCGCATGGGAAGAAAATCCTGGTGCACACCAGTAGGCTCTTACCAACTTGCACATACCTTCTTTACCTAGATGAGTCAGCCCATGTGCCGTCTCCGCTAAACTCGGAAGGTATGCTCTGGGTGCCACTGGCTTACCCTGTCCATCTGTCCAGAGTCCTGAGGACTCCTGGCCATATCCTTTTGACCTGCAGACTGCCTTTTCCTGTGGAGAACACAAATTTTGCATTTCACTCAATTTCTGTGTGTTGACGGTATTGAATACCATCAGTTGTGTGATGTCTGTCTGTATGGGGGTACTGGCTGCTAATTTAGCAGCTTCGTCTGCCCGGCTGTTACCAAGTGACACCGGGTCTTGGCTGTATGTGTGGGCTTTACACTTGATAACAGCCACTCTGTCAGGTTCCTGTATCGCTGCTAAAAGTCTTTTGATGTGGGTCGCATGCGCCACGGGTGTGCCAGCTGCCGTCATGAAATTTTTGAGGCGCCGTAGGGCCCTGAAATCATGCACTACTCCAAAGGCATACCTAGAATCCGTGTAGATATTGGCTGACTTACCTTTAGCCAATTCACACGCTCTGGTTAGGGCGACCAGCTCAGCAACTTGTGCTGAATGAGGTGGGCCCAGGGGTTCCGCTTCTATGGTACCTTTGTCATCTACGACTGCGTATCCAGTACACAAGTCTCCCGAGTTCGTCTGTCTGTGGCAACTACCGTCAGTGTAGAAAGTAAAATCTACACCTTCCAGTGGGTTGTCACTGATGTCAGGCCTTGCAGTGAAATTTTGGGTCAAATATTCCATACAATCATGTGTGTCAGTGTCTGTACTAAATCCTCCTTCACCATTACTCTCATCCCCCACCCTTTGTGCCTGTCCAGGCACACCTGGGAGATACGTTGCAGGATTTAGTGAGCTGCATCTCCTTATGGTGATGTTTACAGGGGCCATTAGTGCTAATTCCCACCTTGTAAACCGTGCGGATGAGACGTGTCTGGTTTGGGCAGAATTCAGTAAGGCTGACACTGCATGAGGTGTATGGATGGTCAGGTTGTGTCCTAGCACTACATCTTCGCTTTTACTCACTAGCAATGCTATCGCTGCAACACTTCGCAAGCATGTGGGGAGGGATCGTGCTACCGTGTCTAGCTGAGCGCTGTAGTAGGCTACCGGCCTGCTGGCATCACCATGCTTCTGGGTTAAAACACCTGCCGCACACCCAGCACTTTCCGTACCGTACAGTTCAAAGGGTTTCCCATAATCTGGCATACCTAATGCTGGTGCCTGCGTTAGGCACTGTTTAAGTCTCTCAAATGCCAGTTCGGACTCATCTGTGTGCGAAATCCGATCTGGTTTGTTTGATGAGACCATCTCTTTTAAAGGTAAGGCTAGTATGGAAAACCCTGGGATCCAGTTACGGCAGTACCCACACATTCCTAGAAAAGTGCGAATCTGTTGCTGGGTTTGTGGCAGAGTCATGTTGCGAATCACCTGTACTCTATCAGCGGTGAGGTGTCTCAGTCCTTGCGTCAAGCAATGTCCCAAATATTTTACCTTGGTCTGGCATAATTGCAACTTATCCTTTGAAACCTTGTGTCCCGTATCAGAAAGATGAAACAGAAGCTGTTTCGTGTCTCTCAAGGACGATTCGAGTGAATCAGAACACAGCAGTAAGTCATCTACATACTGTATTAATACTGATCCGCTCTCAGGTTGAAAGGATTGTAGACAATCATGCAAAGCCTGTGAGAAAATACTTGGGATGTCAATGAAACCTTGTGGTAAGCGAGTCCAGGTGTACTGTACTCCTCTGTATGTGAATGCAAACAAATATTGGCTGTCAGGGTGCAGAGGTACCGAAAAGAAAGCGGAGCAGAGGTCAATCACAGTGAAAAATTTCGCAGTGGGAGGGATTTGCATAAGGATGACAGCTGGATTTGGCACTATGGGGAATTGGCTCTCAACTATTTTGTTGATCCCCCTTAGATCCTGCACTAGCCTGTAACCCCTCCCTCCACTCTTTTTCACAGGGAAGATGGGACTATTGGCAGTGCTGGACGTCCTAACCAGAATGCCCTGTTGTAGATAGCGCTCTGTTACTGGGTAAACTCCTAACTCCACCTCTGGCTTCAGAGGATACTGTGGGATTTTTGGGGCTATCCTACCATCTTTTACTTGAACTACTACAGGAGCTACATTTGCCATTAATCCAGTGTCTTGTCCATCCTTGGTCCAAAGTGACTCCGGTATCTGGGAAATCATTTCCTCTACCTTGGATGGACACCTATCTGTAACAGCAGTGTGTGACATTAACCTTTGTGGGGAGTCTATCATATCCTGCACTTCCTGAGCGTTATTCTCGGGTATATCTAAGAACACACCTCCAGGAGTACAATATATGACACACCCCATCTTGCACAGTGGATTAGTCGGAGCCGATGCAGCTAGCAAAAAGGAGTGCTTGGTCTGCAAAGGCCCTATCGTAATCTCTGCTGGTTTGCTTAAAGGGTAGTGTTGTACTACTCCTGTTACTCCCATGGCTGGAATTGTTTTACCAGTGGTGTTCATACCCACTGTTGAATTTAACACTGACTTGTCCGCCCCCGTATCTACAAGGAAAGGTAGAGATCTACCAGCTACATCAATTGTGACCTCGGGTTCACTTCCAAGGCTCGCAATTAATTTCACTGGCTGCAGACTACAGGTGTGGCCCCACCCCTATTGTATGTGGTGACCTCCCCGCAGCGCGCTGGCAGCTACAACATGTGAAGGGGGTAACTGGGAATTTTCAGAGACCTGCCAGTCTCTTTTTGGTGGGTACCTTCTTGTTTCCCCTGCATGTGGCTCATAACTCCGTCTCTGCGGTCCCTGATCCCAATTACGTGTGTCATGTCGTTGTCTAGGGGGTTGATATACCTAATATGGGTCGTTAAACATACAATTCCGTGCAATATGTCCCTCTCTCTGACAGTTGTAACATGTTATCACATTTGACTTACCAACAGGGGTCTGGGGCTTAGGCTGAGGTGGCTTTGTTGTAAGGGCTTGTATACTTACTGCCATCAGCTTATCGCCCTGTGACTCCCTGTGTCTCATGATGTTCCGATCATGTTCAATAGCGGTCTCTCTCAAAGCAGCCACCGACATACCTCTCCAGTTAGGTTGAGTGGTCTGTACCCTTGTCCTCAACACTTCCTTTAAACCATCCATTAATACAGAAACTGCTACTTCCCTATGGTGCACATTTGTCTTAATGTCTTCTATTCCAGTGTACCTAGCCATTTCCTGCAGTGCCCGATGGAAATAATCAGAAGCAATTTCACCTTCTTTTTGTCTTATGGAGAAGATTTTGTTCCACTTGACAACAGCTGGGAAATATACTCCTAACTGCAGGTTGATACGTTTTACATTGTCCTGATTGTACTCATCAGTGAGAGGTACCTCTTCATCTAACCTACAATCAGTGATAAATCTCGCAGAGTCGATATTGGGGGGCAAACATGCCCTCAGCAATGTCCGCCAATCTTTGTTATTGGGTTCTGCGGAGTTACCTAGTTCTCTAATGAACCTTTGGCTTGCAACTAGATCTTTCCTAGGATCAGGGAATTCAGACATCATTTTTCTTAATTCTGTCCGGGAAAAGGTACAATGCATTGCAATGTTCCTGACGGGAGTGACTCCCGAAGCGTCAGTTTTTCCATTTGGGACTGCAATTACCCTGACAGGATTAAGTTCAATTACATCACTCTGGGTTGATTCTACAATCTGTGGTGTAATTGTTTATGCATAATGTACAGTACCGTACTTACCTGCGGACACGACCTCACTTGTCCCTCCACTAGGGGCCTTTGCTACTCCTCTTACTGGTTTTGCCGTGCCCATTGTAGTCTCTCTTATGGTGGCTGCTAGAGAGAGTGCCGATATTGTGGTAGGCTCATCTTCCTGGTCGCCGTCCTGAGGGAAGTTTAAGACAGGGTACAACTTGCACGGGTTAGCATTAGCATCAATACACTTATCTACTTTACTCTTATCATTAATACATTTATTAAGTGCACTTTTATCATATACCAGTATGCCATTCTCTGTAGCCACTTTCTCTCCTGTTATGTATGGTGGTGGTGGTGCGGTAGCTATCAGTTTCCTGATAGGATTGGAACCAGCTGCTTGAGCTAATCCTCGTTGTATCTCACCTTCCTGTTGCCATAACTGTAAATAATCATAATGTCTAATCCGTTGCTTCCCGGATTTTATCAGACATATCCTTCTCCTTAAATTTTGCAAAACCTCAGGATTAAAACTGCCTACCCTGGGAAACTTCTCCCCATCGTTCACAGTCATACGTTCCCACTCATTGCATAAAACCTCTGCGTGTGATCCATATTTTTCACACATTATGTACCTCGCCGACCCTGCTGGCCGCGGAATTATTTCAACCTGAACCTTGGTTGATCGTCCCTTACTTGAGCAACTGGCCCCCATCTTTGCAGGTATTGCCTTCTCAGCGAATTCCTACAAAAACCACGTTCCCAGAGGTAAGGCGACGGTGAAAGTCCAACGAGTACCTTCACCCACTCTCGCCCACGTCGACCAATATGCCCACACACTGCTTCAGCGCTGGCGTACTCAACCCAGGGCCCCTATGTAACCTCTATTTACTGGGGCGTGTGGTAGTATGCTACCCTCCCCCGTAAGTATCAGTTGCTGGATAATTCCTGAGTGATCAGCGAACCGCTCTTAAAATAAAAAAAACCTACACAAATCACGTTAAAATGTACAAATAGTGTTTATGATCCCGCAAAGCGTACGCAAATTGCGTAAATGGGTATCAAGGTAACCAACTAATGCACACAATTACGTGCGGTACAGTCGCACTGCGTATAAGTAACTATTACTTATCCGCAGAACGACCAGCGGAATTGGTTGTTTAGGCTGCGAAACCTTCAGCCGGAGCGTATTCTCAAAACGGGCCATTATGGGTACTGCACCAACCCCCAGGGCTGCGCTCACTACCTCTGACCTTTCTTAAGTCAGGGTCTTCAGAACTTCGTAGAGGTACTTTTAACGGATTTCTGACTTTCGCGGACCTTTTGGTCTGCTGTAACGCTAATTGCTCCTTTTACCTTATTCACTGTTAACGTGAGATGGCCTTCTCCCACGCCACCACGTGTTCACTTCACGGGTGTCCTTCTACGAGATCTCGAATTCCGGGGTTCACACCAAAGAAAACTTTACTTGCATACACACGCTCTTTCACTTCATATATACTTTGATTTTTCTGTACAGAAAATTTCTTTCATTCAGGTAACACAGGCTAATCCCAGAGGTAATGCAATGAGAGGAGGATCTTTTTAAACTAAATTTTGGAAACTGAACAAATTTGTGCTATTATCGCGTGGCTTCCGTATCGCCTACTAAAACAATGCTATCGTGTGATTTGTATTTAGTGGGCGTATCCGTACGCACGTTGCGTGATATACGATACGTGTGTAGGCCTTTGCGTTGTGTACGCTGTCTCGCACTCGGTCAGAGACACGTGTACACAGGCCGGATACGTCCGCAGTAACACAAATAACACGCTTCTATAAATGCAAACGATATTTAACTATAATCGTTTACCAAGCACCACACAGTATCTCCTGTATAACCTTTATAACTGGGTCAGGCTGCGTGCGTGTTTTACAATTACTCCCTTAAGTATTACTTTTACTTTTAACTAAATAGCAACAAATTTTCTCAGCACGTGATCAATGCTAATGGCAAACAGAAAGGTAGATATATGAAAATACGCAAATGAAAATACAGGTGTGTGCGTGTGTTGCGTGCGCAAAACAGAAATTTAAACAGATTAAAAAAACAATAGCTTAACGTTCTTACCTTTCGGTTCCGGATCCCACCAGCATCCCTACAAACCAAACGGAGCAGACGCTTATCTAATCAGCACTACTGTATCCCCAACCACCGAACGGCTAACAGGGGATACTACCTTCCCGCCCTTTGCTGATGGATAAAGTCTGCCTGGTTCCGCTTGGTTGCGGATATGAGGAGGCCCGGACGATGCCCCCAATTGATAATGTCAGTTATTACCTTTAAACATTAAGCTATATTCTATTACGGACTAAGTACGCTATTGGCGCACTGAGTACCGTAAGGGTACGCACTTAGCGTAGCAGACACTAGGCCGTGGGCGCGACGCACGAGCGACACGTACGCTCACGGAATGATACACAGTAACCCTTAGTAACAATACACCGTAAGGATATGCTCACACTTTAAACCTTGGCAATGTACTACTATAATGATGTAATGCTTACTAACCTTGATAATATGAAAAGCTGTTTGAGCGATTGAGACGCTAAGAAAACCCTTTACAGTAACTAGTGAATACGCAAGACCTTGTTTGGATTTAAAAACCACTCAGGCTCTAACACCTTCGTGGATTGCTTTAGAGTAAAAAGGGGAAAACAATACAGTTTATACACTACAAAACTAACATCAAAATCTAAACAGAATAAAAAGGAATAATATGAACAATAGCGAACAATCGCAAACACGAGCAAACAGAATGAGTACACAATGAGAACAAATGGCAAACACAGGATAACAAAATGGCTACAGAGAACTTACACACGTGGGAATGATTCGCAAGCGCGTCCTAGATCCAGCCCTCAGCCTTCAATGTGAAAACCTTGCAGAGAGAGTGAGTGACTGGACAGGCAATGGTGGTCTTTATATACACAGCATACAGTAACAATACAATGGTCCCTATAATCTCATGGTTCATTGGACACAGGAATGTGTCTCTGCATTATAACAAAAGGTCATAGGTGGGTTCGAACAGGTGGGCTGTGTCTCTCTCCAACTGCTCAGGTGGGAGGTATCCTCAGGATTCCCGCCGCATGGATAATGAACAGCAAATACAGTAAATGTCTATAAACTACTTTTGTACATAACTATATGCAGGAGCGAGCAATCTCTTCCTAACCAACACCGAAATGTTACCATTAAAATACTCTACAGCTGGATACTAGACACCACCGTTCAACCTTTATCTGACCCTTCC
The DNA here is from genome assembly GCF_028390025.1 of Pseudophryne corroboree. Lineage (NCBI taxonomy): Eukaryota > Metazoa > Chordata > Amphibia > Anura > Myobatrachidae > Pseudophryne > Pseudophryne corroboree. The sequence goes on along the minus strand of NC_086446.1, from coordinate 496,817,065 downwards.
TATCATGCAAAGAGGAATTTCTCTGTCCAAGAACCGTTTAAACTAAACATACTTGCTGACATTGTTAAGGGGAATATTATCTATAAAACACACTATATGGGTTAAATATGCTATGATCGAGTCGCACGCTAGACGCTTACAAACTCTACCGTAAATGCGCATACACCACGCGTGATCGCCGGAGCGACCTTACGCAAATTGCGGATATGTGCACGCACGGCAGAGCGTGCGCACGTGCAGCGGGCATGTGCATGAGGGGTTAGTACAAGGCATATGTATCAGGATATTTTTCGACTTTGACAGACTGATGGGAAATGCAGTTTTTCCCGTCAGATTCCATGCGATGCAAATCACGTGATGCGCACCATGTGATTGCGTCACACTGTCCACAATAGAAACTGGCGGCAGTTACACTCTACTCTTCCGTACCGTTCGGAAATGTGCACTGATGCTTCTTGGGGCTGTAGTCCTTTTCATTGTGAAAGTCACGTGAAGGAAGTTGCACAGCCGCACCACGTAGATCACTGTAAATCCCAGCGGCGATTGCACTGTAAATCCCATCAGTCCCGGGGGCGGGTACTTCCGGCCGGTGGTGGGACTATTTGTTCTGACTGCTGTTTTAATGTTTTATTTAGCACGTTATGTTTTCCCAATTGCTATTGTCATTGTTTCCTTTAAATTTATGTGGAACTTTTAAAAGTGGGCATTATAAACACTATATAAGTGATATTATGTAAATACTATATGGGGTTACTTCCTGACCCGGTATTATTGGCTGCTTGTACTATAAATATTCAGCTCCGGCACACTCCATTATACTGTATCTTGAGAAAAGGTCTGATGACCGAAACGCATTGATAAAGGACACCTGGAGTGTGATTAGCTGTTTACTATCATTTGTATTCTACCCTTTTAAAGATCTGTTTTTCCATCTGTTATATTTTTTTGGATGCTGTTTTTCATATTTAAGGATCTTATTTGTGATCCAATAAATTTGCTATTTTTTATATAATGAGCTGTGTACCTAAGTGATTAATGGATTTACATTCAAAGATGAATCGCATCGCATTGTGCCAAAGATACCTTGATAGCAGCAGCATTGCATCTTTGATTGTGAGTCGGAGTACACTGTATGCATAATCTATTCACACAACAAAGATACCTTGATGTGTTTGCCACCAATCTGTTTCCTGTGAGTGTTGGGGTATGCCTTTTTATCCAGTAGAGCATCTGTCCCCCAAGATACATTTCTTCTCTTTGCACTGGGTGGAATGAAAGATATGAGACTAGATCTCTGAGATTGTGATAAAGATACCTTGATGCACATAGAATTCACCTATGTTTGTGTAAGTGGGGTACGCTGCAGTATTGACCCTTGTGCCACCATTATCAACATTGATTCCTGTACCTAAAACATACTACACATTGGTTGTTCCTTTTTTTCCCTTTATTTTTCATATTGGAACCGGTGTATTGGATATTCAACACTACAAGAGGAGATATCCAAAGAGCGTCCATGTTGAGATACAAAGGGACATAATTTCACCTTTTAAAATTTTAGCGCTCAGTGTATACTATAAGCTTGAATTTATGTGTATTTTATTTGTTTTATAAATGTGGTGATGTTTATACTCTAGCCTCTGCTCTTGCGCCATCTAGGGAACCCTCCAAAAAAAATCCTTTTTTAGCATTATATCAATTGCTATTGAATAGTTTTTATTCAGTTAATTGTTTTAATAAATGAGTATATTCTTCAAACGCAGTCTATTTATATGTATTTTCATCCTGGAATCCCAAGTGCTGTACATCTATCTATTTAGTTGCCGTTCTTTATAGGCGCCTTACACACTCCTCAACAGCTGCTGATTAGTTGCGCTAATTTCAGCCCATTTTTTTCTTTTATACATTATGAAGAAAACAGCAGCAGAACACAATTCTAGTCACCTTTAAGGGACTATACAACAAAAGGCCAGCAGACCTGAACAGACACCGAAACCTAGATTTCAGCACACCAAAACATTTCTCTATCACAGTCCGAGTGACCTTATGTGCATGATTGTAATTGTGTTCAGCAGGGGAATCAGGATGCGACAATTGATTCAGAAGCTAAGAGAAACAGCCATACCCCACATTACCTGAAACACATAGATAGTCTAGACTTTAAAGTAGGTATACAGCAACATATTGATTACATAGTGGGTATTTTGTGTCTGCAAAACCAAAACAAAATATATAGAAACATACCCAGCAACCACCCATCTGGCATTTGTCCGGCCTCAAATTTGTCATAGAGGGATGACTGACTGAGGATGAATGAGTCATGACATCCGCCAGGGTAACCAGCAACAACACTCATAATTTTAAGTTTTGCATCACAAACCACCTGTACATTAGTAGACTGGCCAAGATTGCTATTTGTATAAATGTACTGCCTGTCCCTAGGTGGTCTCAGCTGTACATGTGTGCAATCTATCGCACCTAGCACATTGGGCATGCCAGCAATGCGATAGAAAGGTACCCTGACTGCATACCACTGTGACTTCTGGCTAGGGAAGTAGAAAAGCATCCAACACCTGTGTGAAAAAGTGGAAAAAGGTGGGGCATGAGATCCCAATAACTAAAAGGCACTGTGAAAGCTATCAGTAGTCAAAAAGTACAAGTAACTATATGAGTGTGTAAGGTATACATCACCTGCATTAAATATTTAGAAAAGGTGGTTTGTGAGATCCCAATAACTGTGCCAGACACAGCCTGAAAGCTGCCAGTAGCCAGAAAGTGCCAAAAGTATATGCAGGCCTGACACAGAACGAGAGTGTGCTGTCCCAGGGTCTAGGTCCTGTTTGACAAGGTCATACAGATGGAAGATAGTGTTTCTTTTGAGCCGGAACATCTGTATGACCTGGTCAACGGGCAATGCGTTCAAATGCCCCCTAAATAAACGCATTACCTGCACAACCTGGTAGCCATGTTCAGTTTCCTACCCCTGGCTTCTTCCAGATTGGTGGCACAGTCTCAGGAATCCAACAGCATCCAGCACATTACTACAGCACAGCACAGAAGCCATTTTTGTGAGTGGGAAGTGAATAATGTGCTTAGTCCCCTTTTAAAGGCATCAGAATTCAGGTGTGATTAATGGGTAAGTTGAGACACATGTTAAACACTGCAGACCAAAGCTGTTCTATTTTGAAACCCCTTTTTGTTATGATTTGTGGCCTTTTGAAGCCGAATTTAAGCTTTTCCATTCGAGTTTCCAAATACGAATCCTTGGTAAATTCCGATGTTGTATGAAATAACAGGCACGTTTGACCAATGGTGTATTGACTTGTATTTATGTTGACAATGGTGATAAACAATATGAATTGGCCCAACACTGCCATGTTTACTGTTTAGTAAATTACCGAGATGCATTTTTGGCCGAAAATGCAATCTCGAGTATGCATTTGCAGTGTGTGAGTGCACAGTGTATGTGATAAACTGCAAACTGATGCCTGGAGCCAGTCACCTTTCCCAGCACCAACTCCAGACCTGGATTTAGACCACATAGGGCTCTATGCAAGATACAGGTTTTCCCCCTCCCCCACCCTTTTAAAAAAATCACAACACTATAGGATTTATTTTTTGTAGTAGGTGGAGAGTGGACAGGACTGCCTTATATTACAGAAAACAATAAAACACATTGGCCTAAATAGGAAAAAATATAAAAAATGAATGGTCCCCAAAATGAACAAAAAACAACAACACTTTGACCCCGACAGGTACATACTGGTCCCCAATGTAATAAATAAAACACATTGACCCCAACAGGAAAAAACTATCACATTGGCCCCCAGCAGGAAAAATCCCCACTGGCCTGACAGGAAAAAAAACAAATACACTATACATGATATCAGCAGCTGTGATGACCTACAGTACATACTATACAGTATAATACCAGTAAAACTGTCCATCACATTACACTGCCAGGGGAACACATCATTTTATATAGGCTGTGTATCCCTTCACATGACACCAATAGTGGTGCCACTTGCAATATAGCAGCAAAGATGCCCATTATTTTACAGCAACATGGTTCCCAATAAAAATGAATTATGAAGGGTACTCATGCTCAGTGATACTCAGTGTTCACGCTCAGTCTCACACCAACTCTCTCTGCTCACCAGTTTGAAATGGCATCAGATGACAAGGGAGGGACTTTTACATGTAATCCAAAATATGCGAGTTCTGACTCAGGGAATATTAAGTATTGCCTAATTCTGGAATCCGACCATGGTAGGAAGCCCCAATCCGGGACTCAGAAAACTCGGATGGAGTCAGGTCCCCTAAGTTCAGGTTTTTGTCCTTCCATCCCTTCTAACTGTGTTGCTCATCGCCATCTGGCACCACCTACAGTGAAATTACAAAAGACACAGTCAGTTCATCACAGCCACACAGGCAGCTGGACTGAACTATGCACCGCAGTAGCCTGATTTGATGGCATGCAGAGGGTAGGCAGTGGGTGCCTCATTACTGAGTGCAATGCAGAAGGTGGACCTGGGAGGAAATCCAAGACCCATAACAACCACACAACCTGCCCTTGCGGTGAGAAGGCACATTGTGAACTGGGAGCATAGGTAAAGTAGATAATGATTGCTGATGCAGTATAACTACCTTATGGTTTGTTGCTGTGCTCAGTATTGTATGACCTGTGGCCTCGACTTTAAAGCAGAATTTGGCTGTTTCTCATCCAGTTTTGAGCCTCCTACACAGCTGTTTCTGTTTCAGTTAATGACTGTGTTTCAATCTACATATGAAAATGATGACCATTATCACCTGTTTGGTATGACTGGTTAATCATACACCTGACTATAATCTTACAAAATCCCTCACTTTGTGCAATTGTACCTAGAAAAATGTGTTCTGTTTTGAAGGCAAAATGTGGTCACACCAAATTTTGATTTGATTTCAATTTCTCTTCTGATCATTCACTTTGAATTTTGTTCATTGATAAAAATAAACTATTAACATGCTTATTTTTTAAAGCATTCTCACTTTGCAGCATATTTTCCACACCTTCCTAAAACTTTTGCACAGTATTTGCACATACAGTATTAGCAGATTCATGCTAAGAATAATGGTATCACTCTGTAATTGATTTTACAAATCTTAAATAAATGTGGGTACCAGTTAAGTGATCCCATAGGACAGATCGTGTACACAGCAGCCGCTGCCATTATCTTTGATGCACAATGGCAGTGTACCATGGCAGGCAGCATTTAGCATAAGTTTGTTAAGGAATAATTCATAGAGAATAAAAGAAAAATTAACTGTTCGTTTCAGTTAAAAATAGAGAATGCCGCGATTGCATCTGTAGATAAGGTTGTACAGCTATTTATAAAATCTATTCATAATTTAAAGGAGTCTTTCTACCTTTTGGGGTGGGGATGTTCCACACATATTCCCCAGACTAGCACATTTGTGAGGACTATGCCCTTGGACACTAGGGGTAGATGTATTAACCCTGAAGAAGTGATAAAGCAGTGATAAGTGGAAGGTGATAACGCACCAGCCAATCAGCTCCAAACTTGTAATGATTGGCTGGTGCGTTATCACTTTCCACTTATCACTTCTCCAGACTTAATACATCTGCGCCTAAGTCATGCAGTTCACCTACAGTATCATATTGTTCTTGCACTTTGAACCTGTAGTAGAAATATAAACAAGCTTTCTAGGATAGCTGCATTAGAGAGACAATCACACCAAGGAGAGAACACAACATGGCCAGGCCACATAGGAGAATTGTGGGGAGGGCTCAGTGATTGTGATCTAAACTTCAGATCTAAACTTCTGCACACAGAAGAGCATTTCTGGGCTCCCACATATAAAGGCCTTGTAGCAGATACATATTGTAGCAGCCATATGCCCTGCAGTGGCAGTAGTTCTGTTCATTTATCACACTAATATTTCTGGTGACCCACTGTTGTGATTGTATGAATGCTAAGGTATCCAATATGGAGCCTGCTGTCAGGCTTTCAGTTTTCATATAAGGTACCAGGGTTGGCTACATTCTGTAAAGTCTTAGTAGAGAGGTTTTCCTAAGTTTTTGCATAAGGGTGCTTGAAGAGGGCAATCAATAACTGTGTTATTACAAACTGATCTAAAATTATTTTATGGTATGCTTGTTCATTGACACTGAAAAAACTTAAATGGAATACTTTACTGAACACTGAATTCTTCAAAAACACAAACAAATGAAACCCTATTTATGAAGCCCAAAGCTCCACATGCAGGCTAGTTGTAGTTTACTTGTTTATGCTGGTCATGTAGAGATTTTATGGTTGAATTGTGTGGGAATGGAATTTCCTGATGGAACACAGACTAATGTAGTGGTACAAAATGAGCCCTATATTATCTTCATGTCCCCCTTTGCTTTGCCATTTATGCAGATTTGTTATTCCACGCAGTGTATGTACATTAAAATTATGTAGAATTTATAGTTTATAAATAAATTGGAACTTCAGTGGTCAATCCGCACTGTTTTGTGGTGTTGCTGGGGAAAGAGCAGAGACAGGAAGAGTAAAAACATTGCAAGAATAGAACACAGCAGCTCAATAGCATTTGAAGAGTAATAAATAAAGCATTATTATGCATAATTATGCAAATAATGACACTGCACTTGAATATACAGTGCGGCTCCATTAAACAATATATTGAACCTAGTGTACCATGACATGACAATAAACAGTCTGTGTTGATGCACAATGTGCAAGCTCTTCTTTCTTTTACTTACAGCCTTTCTATTGACCTTCAAATCTTAGGGATGACGCATATACACTTAAATCCATTGAAGCCAGCATTTTTTTTTCCTTCAAATAATGACCTCACTTCAAGTGATGCTTTCTGCTCCTTATTTTTGATCATTTCACCCACAGGAAAAACTAATGGATGCAGAAGAAAAATACATTTTGTACTGAAGCTCCATTTAAATGAGGTATAAGTCTTATGTAATTTGTTAAACTCACATGTACCGTAAGTAGAAAAGTATCCACCTTGATCTTACTGTATATACCACTTGTTTCTTCTTTATACTCTTTCTGTGTGTATACAGTATTATCTTACATATGACCATATGGATATAAAGGAGAACACAGAATGCTCCCAATGGGGCAGATGTATTAAGCCTGGAGACAGCATAAGGAGGTGATAAACCAGTGATGAGTGCAAGGTGATAAACACAACAGCCAATCAGCTCCTAACTGTTAATTTACATATTGGAGGTGATTGGCTGGTGCATTTATCACCTTGCACTTATCACTGGTTTATCACTTCCTTATGCCTTCTCCAGGTTAATACATCTGCCCCACTGTGTGTCATATTTTTTTATAACACAAAAAGAATATAAAGAGAGGATAAAAAGTAAGTGGCTGATGCATAGTTGAACATATTATACTATACACCCATAGCATAGTGTATTTTACATGGATTTGCACTGAGATTATTCAGAAAATGAGCACACATGAGTATGAGAAGGCCTTCTGAACTAAGCAACACTTAAATCCAGAAAAGTGCGATCTCACGGTGGTGAAGTGTAGTAAGGGCGTGTTCATGTATATATGGCTAGCACTTAAGCCATGCCTATGGTACCTGGTATAGACCAGATGGAAGTACACATTGCTGATGATGACATGTAGTAAAAGCCAGTGACGTGCGGTGAGGTCAGGGGAGGCACTGCAACTAACCCCCCCCCGCACAAAAAAAAATGCCGTTCCCCCCCCACCGCTAAAACCAGCACCAGGCAGAACCAGCTGGGGGGGGGGGGTTATGCCATAGCAGGGGAGACACTCAGTGTGGGGTCCCCCTGCTATGCCATTATACACCCCCCAGCCAGTCAGCCCAGTGTTGGCATTCCTCGGAAAATGGGGTCCCCCCTCCCGAGCAATAACCAGCACTGGGCTGATAGCCCAGAGCTATGCCCCGCACCCCTGGTGGCGGTGGGTGCGGGGTTCATTGTATGCTCTGTTCTTTACAGGTGGCCTACAGGTCCCAGCAAGCCTGCCCCAGCATGCTGGCACTTGGAGAACCACAAGTGCCAGCATGCCCGGACATAAATGGCCTGCTGGCACCTGCAGTCCACCTGTAAAGAATAGTAATATTGTTCTTTACAGGTGACCTACAGGTCCCAGCAAGCCTGCCCCAGCATGCTGGCACTTGGAGAACCACAAGTGCCAGCATGCCCGGACATAAATGGCCTGCTGGCACCTGCAAAGAATAGTAATATTGTTCTTTACAGGTGACCTACAGGTCCCAGCAAGCCTGCCCCAGCATGCTGGCACTTGGAGAACCACAAGTGCCAGCATGCCCGGACATAAAGGGCCCGCTGGTACCCGTAGTCCACCTGTAAAGAAAATATTAAAAATAAAACACAACACATACTTTAAAAAAAATCTTTATTAAACAGGGTCTTCACCTGGGGGCGGCGGCCTTTAAGCTCTTTTGCATGGCCGCCGCCTTTCCCAGGGCTTCTGGCGTCTTCACCTGGGGGGGCGCCACCTCCCCAGGGCTTCTGGCGTCTTCCTCCGGCGTCTTCACCTGGGAGGCGGCGGCCTGTAAGCTCTTTTGCATGGCCGCCGCCTTCCCAGGACTTCCAGCATCTTCACCTGGTGGGCGGCGGCTGCTAAGCTCTTTTGCATAGCCGCCGCCCATCCAGGACTTCCAGCATCTTCACCTGGTGGGCGGCGGCTGCTAAGCTCTTTTGCATAGCCGCCGCCCATCCAGGACTTCCGGCGTCTTCGGTCTTCAGGAGCTCTTCTCAGCTCCTCATCCGCCGTCGGACTGACAGCCGCTGCCTCGCGCTGACTTATATAAGTCAGCGGAGGGGGCGGGGCGATGACGCGGCGAGCCATGATTGGCTCGCGGCGGCCATCTTGAATTTCAAAAATGACGCTGAGGCGCCATTTTTGAAATGGGTACCGCTTCCGCTGTCAAACTCTGCTGAACTGTAGGTAATGCCGCGTCCCGCCGCCGCTACCGTCGTCCGCATCACCGCCGCCAGCTCCTCCGCCGCCCGGCTCGCCGCATCCCGCACCTCCGCCGCCCGCACCTCCGCCGCCACCGAGGCCCACACAGTGATTGACAGCGGATCCAGTGACGGATCCGCTGGCCAATCACTGTGGCCTCACTGACAGGGGACGTGCTTTCATAGGTTGAAAGCACGTCCCTGTAGGAAAGCGGCACCTCTAATGGTGCCGCTTTCCCATACAATTTCAATGGGCTTTTCCTGCCCATTGTTAGGCCCCACCCGCACCCGCCCCCCGCTCCCATATCTTTTATCAGGCGGTACGGGAGGCACCACGATCGGTGCCTCCCAAACTGATTTAATCATGAGTAAAATAATAAAGAAGATACTTATGTGTCATAAGTATCTTCTTTGTATTATTTTACTCATTAATGACAGGGGAGGCACTGCCTCCCCTGCCTCCCCTGACTGCACGTCCCTGGTAAAAGCACATGCATGTATGCTGCCACTGAAGACATTGGCCAGTATTTACTAAAAATCCGAGTTTGGCCGATTTGTGTTTTTTTTTCTAAGTCCCAATCCGGGAATTCACTAAGCACCAATCTCGGCAGTGTCTGGTCTATTCGTAATGGTTTGAATGACAACGTTCCGAAATACGAATGAATAGACCATCGGTCAAACGTGGCTGTTATTTCATAGAATACGGGAATTCACTATTTATTCGTATTTGGGTGTTAGTTTCTGAGTGCTCAAATGCGGTCGTATTTTTTTGCGATTCGTTAAAAAAAGTGGAAAAAAATAGACCTGCTTTTTTCAGTCGTGTTTACATGTGTTGCAAATAAAAAATCACTCACACCTGAATTAGGATGCCTATAAAAGGATGTTAGGCCCATTTCAGTACATCTACACTCAAAAATGGCAGCAGGACTGTGGGCCAGTGATCTTTTGTGTGCTGTGGGATTCCTCAGTCTCAGATATCAGCCTGTAAGTACCCAGGGTCAAGAAACTGAACATGGTCAGCAGGTTGTACAGGTTCCGCGGAGGCTGCGCAGGCCTTGTTTTTTTAGGGGGCGTTTAAACTGGAACGCATTGTCCGATGATAAGGTCATACAGATGTTCCGTCTAAATCATAACAACATTTTCCGTCTGTATGACCTTGTCAAACTGGGCCTAGACCCTGAGACAGCACGCTCTCGCCCTGTCTCAGGCCTGCACAAACTCCTGGCTGTGTTGCACTTTATGGCTACTGGCAGCTTTCAGGCTGTGTCTGGGGATGTCATAGGAATCTCACAGCCCTCATTTTCAAGAAACTTAACACAGGTGATGTATACCTAACGACCTCTTCTGTTTTGTGTTTGTTTTAATTTCTCGGTGGCCAGTTCTGTCCTAAAATCTCATGTTTATTGTTCTTTAAAATGTTCACACAGGTGTTGGCTGTTTTGCAGCCCCACATCGAGGCCTCAATCAGCTTCCCTACCCAGGAGTCTCAGTGGCATGCCGTCAGGGTAGATTTCTATGAGCTGGCTGGCATGCCCAATGTGCTTGGAGCCATAGATTGCACACGCATTCAGCTGAGACCACCTAGGGGCAGGCAGCACATATATACAAACCGCCATTTCGAACACTCCACAAATGTGCAGGTGGTTTGTGATGCAAATCTCAAAATAATGAGTGTTGTTGCTGGTTACCCTGGGGGCTGCTATGACTCCTTCATCCTCAGTCAGTCATCCCTCTTTGATAAGTTTGAGGACGGACAAATTCCAGATGGATGGCTGCTGGGTATGTAATTTGATATGTGTAGGCCTGCGTATACTTTGTCCAAATACAGGTGCAGATGTATTAACCTGTAGAAGGCATAAGGAAGTGAGAAACCAGTGATCTGTGCAAGGTGATAAAGGCACCAGCCAATCTGCTCCAATATGTAAATTAACATTTAGGAACAGATTGTCTGCTGCCTTTATTACCTTGCACATATCACTGGTTTTTCACTTCCTTATGCCTTCTACAGGTTAATACATCTGCCCCACAGTGTGTTACTTATGTGTTGCTGTATCTTAACATGAATCACGTTACTATATCTGTCTTTTAGGTGATGGAGGATATGGCTGTTTCTCTTGGATTCTAACTCCATTATCCCGACCCTATACCCCTGCTGAACACAATTACAATAATGCACATAAGTCCACGCGGAATGTGATAGAAAGATGTTTTGGTGTGCTGAAATCTAGGTTTCGGTGTCTGGATGAGTCTGGTGGCCTTTTGTTGTATAGTCCCTCCAAGGTGACTCAAATTGTGTTCTGCTGCTGCTTTCTTCATAACATGTGTTTGCAACAACATTTTCACATGTTGAGGAGGAGGAGGAGGAAGAAATCAGCCAGCAAGCAGAGGACTTAGAGACATCTGGTGATACTTGGAGTACTGATGTAGGGAGGCAGGTTAGGCAACAGATCATCAATCGCTATTTCTAAGGTAAGCTTGGTTTGCTTATTTCATTTGTTGTGTATTCATAAATAGTTGTTTTGCCTTTTTTACCAAAATCCATTACTCAGAATGTGTCTGTCTCCTTGACACATACAAACATACCCTCGCTATATGAAAAACAAATGTCGCATGTGTATTGTGTGTATTTTTAATCTCAAAACAACAGATTATGAGTGGCATGCATTAAGTCTGGATAAGTGTTCGAAAACTTGCACTGCTAATTTCTTACAAGCCCACATCATCCATTTAGTATTTCACTTTATCATTGTGTGTTACAGGTTCACAAACTCGGCCCTCAGGACCACACACAGTGCATGTTTTTCTCGTAACCCAGTAGAAGCACAGGTGTATGAATTACTCACAGACATATGTTAAAAGGTTCACAGGTGGAGCTAATTATGTCACTTGTGATTCTGTGAGGAGACCTGCAAAACAGGCACTGTGTGGGTTCCTGAGGGCCGAGTTTGTGAACCTGTGTTCCCAAAAAACACTCCTCAACATATAATATGTTCGCCTTGAGGAATACATGTGTCCCTATGTGTGATGCACCATCATATTTAAGACTCACAAACTTACTGTAATCAGGAATAATTTATTTCCTAATGTTTGATGCTGTAAACTTGATGATGTGTAAGTAAATACACAGTTGCCACACATATACATTATTATACAGTTTTTTTTGTTGTAAAAGTAAATATTTGTTTGTTTCAGCATCATGTGTAAAAACATGCTTAATAATTTTTTACACTCACAAACATGTCCCAACAATACTGACATTCATTTGGACAATGTTTTTCAAACAAAACAAAGGCAACATATTACAAGCTTTTTACGCAACTCAATTGTGTTCTTCTTGTAATGTTGTATAGATAAGATAGCTAAGATATGTATCACTAACATTATAATTTGGATTGTCTGCAGGCAAAGAGAATGATTGGAATCTAGAAAGATAATGATTATAAAAAAATCAAGTGGTCAGTTTACTTCCTGCTAAAGACATTCTGCCTGGCTGGCAATTATTGTATCTGCAGGCAAAGAGAATGATTGGAATCTAGAAATAGTAATGATTAGAAAAAAAATCAAGTGGTCAGTTTACTTCCTGCTAACATGTATGTGTGGCTCCATCAACATTTCCCTCCTCCAATACCAAATAAAAATGTTAATGAATAAATGTGCGTACTAAATTTATGTTTTTTTTGGCCCACTTATAATTAATGATGTTGAAAAAAGGGTCAAGGAGCTAAGTGTTATATTTTTTAAGCAACAAAAACACTTGCTAACTATTTTGAGTTACTTATCACAAATGTCTAACTTTTTTTTTTCACGTTTTTTTGGGTGGCTGCTTGTCCTGCCCTTTGCCTTTAGCACTGTCATGTTATCGTGCTCTGGTGGACCGTCTTGGTGGTGATGAGACTAGCGTGACATTTGGAGTAGTCGTACCAGAACTGCTGCTTGTTTGCTGTTGGTGCATGCATCTGAGTGTTTCATTCAGGTTAGTGAGGGTGGCATTGAGTTCACGTGTAGCAGCATTTTGATTGTCTACTATTCGGAATAAACTTTCATTAATCTTTTGATTGTTTTGAAAAATGCTCATATAACTTTGCTGTTGTCTGTGCTGTTCTTCCATTATGCGCTGTAAGTTGCCCATGGCCTGTGTAATGTCTGTACGCATGAGTTCCATGGTATTGCCTATTCTGGTTGTTTGTTCATTTTGTCTACTCAGATTTCTTGATATTCTTCTGAGGTGAGATGGTAGGCTTGCAAACATTTGTGTCTGCTTACGCAGGCAATCTTCATTAGTGGCCTGCTGTCTAGTCCAAATAGTCCAAAACACCTGATCAGGGCTTGTGTTCCTGGTGTTGTTGGGCTGTGTTGTGGTGGTGGTGTGCTTTGCTGTGGTGGTGGTGGTGGTGGTGGTGGTGTACTCACAGGTGCTGGGGGGCTCATTCCTTGCATTAATGGCTGCATTTCTAAGATGTTTGTCTCCTCCATGTCACTGTGTTGGTGTTGTTGCGGAGGGATGCTGTTCCCAGGACTCGAAGCTGAAATGTTAAACAAATCTCCGTTAGCTATCCATATGTTTGAGAAATGTAAAAAAATCACTACACATGGAACACATGTCATTCACTGTTGCTTTCAACTATTCTGGCTAGCAACATCATCACTCATAGCTTAAATACATACATATGCCTGTTTGAGGCAAATGTGTCTGGTTACTTAATTGGGAAAGCAAACACTTTAGTTTTATTGTAGCTCACACATACTCCACCATAAAAACATATTGGAATACATAATGTGTTACCTTATAGCTTTGTTCAAACAAACATAGTAATGTTTTTATATGTATTTTGCAATGTTACCTCAAGCACACATGTGAATTTTGGAAAAACAACCTTACTTTTTGCAAACAAACCAACATGCTTTTTTGTTGCAGCATCTTATACCCAATGTCATACTGTATGGCTCAAGTGGACATACATATCCTTACTGGATGTGGAGAAGGCCATTTAGTTTGGATTCCATTTCAGCTTTTACTTACTGCGGTAAGTATTTTAGTTTTGGATGTGTTTTGACTTAATGCGGTTATGACTGATTTTGATTATGTTCTGACATTTAACACATTTTTTTCAGTTTGATACTCACAATCAAGATGAGGGGAGTGTGGATGAAGTCTTGGAGGTGTGTCCAAAATTTGGAGTGGGGGTGCAGAACAAACGGACGATAATCTTCGTGGCGAGGTAGCCTGCTGTGTTTGTGCCGGGACATACGACCTTGCTTTCTTTTCGGCAACAGGTTTTTTGTGGTGATGTCTTACAGAAGTGCCACTTCTGCTGCTCCATACTTCTTTTGATGGACCTTTTAATGAAAGTGCAATTTTGTTATGCCCATTCCTTTACAAGCATACCCTATACTACAATGGACACTTTACCTGCTTCCGCAGCGTCATCATCATTAGATGTGATAGGAGTTACTGGCCGACGAGTAGTACTGCTTTTTTCAGACACTGTATAAAATGAATTATATTAAAAAATCATGCTATTGTGTATACATCCACCCATTATGCTTATAAACATTTATTCTTTTAGAAATGCTTGGTTTTTATTTAAAACAAACATAAGGACCAGAAAAAATAAAATAAAAAAAAACAATGACCAAAACACATATGCACTATGGCAACATCAACACAGGAAAACATGTACAGGACACTGACATAGGCCACAAGTTCAAGAAAAGGTTTAAAAAAAAAAACCACACAACTTCATTTTGTATTGGAAGGAAAAATATTACAGATGCAATATATAATTTGCTCTGTGATGTGGCACTCCAAAGACACATTACCACTATATGAGCAAAAACAAAATGCAGCAATTTATAAAAAAATTACACTGCAGTGTGGTGTCACGGTACAAATACAAGCAAAAAAACAACAACAAATATTGTTTTTAAAATTAAATAATTAACATTATCTTTTTTTTTTTTCCAAATATGTTTATTAAATACCTCCAAAACATGGTACAGAAATGAGGGGAAAAAAAAACCGCATACATATCAGACATATCGACATCAAAGTAAGCAGATAAGAAAGGTAAAAGTACACAGCATATATGAGTAGGTGGAGGAAATTTTCCAATTTTCCAAAACAATTAACAAGAACAAATTGTAAACCACCAGAAGAGCGGCGGTCAGGCTATAATGTATTGAGAATGGGACTAAATATGACTGACTAAAAACTGACACTCAATTCCGGCAGTTCAAATTAAAAAAAAAAAGAAG
This sequence comes from Pseudophryne corroboree, assembly GCF_028390025.1. Taxonomy (NCBI): domain Eukaryota; kingdom Metazoa; phylum Chordata; class Amphibia; order Anura; family Myobatrachidae; genus Pseudophryne; species Pseudophryne corroboree. The sequence continues at coordinate 496,801,818 of NC_086446.1, read as the reverse complement.
AGGTAAAAAAGAACATCACAAAAACGTTAGAACAAAAATAAGCAAAAACACCTACCAAGAGCCACAGGCCACCGATCCGTCCATAGAAGTGTCCATCCAATCCGCCAGGGAAGAAACAGCAGAAATAAGAAGAGAGGGGAAAGAAAAGAGGAAGTGTGTGGAGAGGGAAGTACGGATGAAGAAGAGGGAGAGGGGAAGATAGGAAGCTCAGTCAGTTAGAGAAACTTGGCTATCAAGTTGTCGGAGAGAGTACCAAAAGTTAGATTGGAAACATTTATGTATTGCTAGTTTAGTGTGGGGAGGGAGGGTACAAATGTATTTATCCCAGCACTTAAAGAGTGCAGGAGTCAGGGTTTCCTTGTGAATAGAGGCTTCCAGCCAGTCCATATTAAATAAGAAGAGTAACCTAGAGGTAGCCATAGGGAGAGTAGGAGAGGTAGGATGGATCCACTGTTGCAATATAGCTTTTTTCCCCACTGCTGAAAGTAACACTATCAATTTTTTATCAGTGCGTGGAATTCCAGGTTGGTCCGACAGATGACCAAAGAGGGCCCAGGGAGCAGTACATTGAAAGGGGATGCCTAGCGTTGAGGTGCCATAATGGTGTAAGGTATGCCAGAATTTTTGAATGACAGGGCAGGCCCAGAGACAATGGAAAAGGTCAGCTTCTACCGTTGAGCATTTATTACATCCGGCCCTATCTGATATACCCATTAGAAAACCTTGTTTAGGCGAAATATATGCCCTGTGTAGCAGTTTATAGGCCATTTCCTGATATATACTAGCCGGTATTAGTTTAAGGGTCATAAAAAAGGTATCTAATAGGGTGTCTACTGTGAATGTAGGAACTTGGGAGATCCATTTAGCCAGATCAGGAAAATCAGTGTGGGGGTCCAGTTCAGTGCGGATGCGCGCATAGATAGAAGATATGGAGTATGTGTTGGAGCGTAAAAGGGAGTCTAAGGGGTTAACAAAGTCTTTTCCCGTGAGGTGAGGGAGAACGGATGTAAGATAATGTATAGCCTGGGAGTAGTAAAATCCATGCAGGGGTGAAATTGCATATTTCTCAATAGCCTCCTGGAATGGCAAAGGAGTGTGAGTAGGTGTCATCAGATTACGTAGAGTCTTTAAACCAGAGGAGCACCAAGCACCAAAAGGCAAAGAGGCAGTACCATTTTGGAACTCCAGGTTTCCAAGCAAAGGTAGAGAGACTGAGTAATAATATTTGAGACCAAGAGCTTTCCTAGCCATTTTCCACGCCTTAATAGTGGAAGACAATAGTGGGTTATCAAATTGGGGAGATTTTATTTGAGAGGGCCGGGCATGTAGAAGGTAAGCAAGAGAGAGAGGAGCACAAAGCTGAGATTCTAACTTGGTATCTGTGAATACATCGTTGCCACTGAGCCAATCCATAGCGAAACGTAGTAAGCACGCTAGATTGTATTGTTTAATGTTTGGTAGGTTTACACCCCCTTGGCGCACCGATTGCGACATTTTTTTTAGACTTATCCTGGGGCGCTTACGGTTCCATATAAACTTGGAAAGCAAGGTATTAAGTAAAGAAAAGTCGGAGTTAGTGAGAAGAATGGGAGTCATTTGGAGAATATACAGGAGTTTCGGGAAGCTTGCCATTTTAAACAGGTTGCATCTCCCTAACATATTAAGGGGAAGGTTTTGCCATAGGCTAAGTTCAGTCCGTATTTTATGTATGATCGGGGTTATATTACGTGCATAGAGGGTGGAGAGATGTTGTGGTAGAGCCACTCCTAAAAAGGTGATATGGGAGGGGGCCCATCTAAACGGGAAGGGTCTAATCCAACCCAGTCTCGCCTGGCCAAATATGGCCAGGGCTTCAGACTTGGCAAAGTTAATGGAGAAGCCAGCAAAAGACGAAAATCTGTCAATTGCCTCTACCAATACAGGAAGGGAGCATTTAGGGTCAGAGGTACATATAAGTAGGTCATCTGCGAAGGCTATAACTTTGAGTTCGCGATCCCCAACAACAATGCCTCTAAACCCAGGTAGCAGTTGGATATAACGAATAAAAGGTTCCAAGGCCAAATTAAAAAGCAAAGGGGAGAGGGGGCATCCTTGTCTGGTGCCTCTCTCAAGAAAAAAGGAAGAGGAGGCCACATTATTAACTACCACCTGGGCCATCGGAGCAGTGCAGAGGGTCCGCATTAGACTACAGAAATTAGTGCCAAATTGCTGATGGGAGAGCACTCTAAAAAGGTGTGGCCAAGCGATTTTATCGAAGGCCTTTTCGGCGTCTAGATTAATAAGAATATTGTCTTCCAAATTATGAAGGCGGGTATGGGAAATAGCAGCTATCGCCGATCTAATACCTTGTACAGATTGTCTGCCTTTAATAAAGCCTAACTGGGCCGGGGAAATGAGATGAGGCAGACAAGACTGTAGACGGTTGGCCATTAGTTTGGTAAGCAATTTGAAGTCTTGGTTAAGAAGTGAGATAGGGCGATAGGAACCCACGAGGGAGGGATCTTTACCCGGCTTGGGTATTACGATTATCCGTGCCTCATTGAAGTATAAGGGTATAGTTCCGGAGGTAAGGATATGATTATATAATTTGGCTAGAGTGGGTGTGAGTTCAGCATTAAGTAATTTATAGTATTCAGCCCCAAAGCCATCAGGGCCTGGGCTCTTGCCGTTTGGTAAAGATTTGATAGTTGTGAGTATCTCTTCCTCAGTTATAGACATCTCGAGAAGGTCCCTGTCATCTCGAGAGAGGACAGGAAGCTGAGCGTCATGCAAAAAGGATTCACCTGTCTCCACGTTATCTGGCTCTGCTGTATATAGGGATTTGTAAAACTGCATAAATTCGGCGCAAATGGCTGTCGGATCTGATATAATAGTGTCTGAAGATTTAACCACCTCAACCCATGTGCGAGTGCGGGGTCCCCGAGCGAGGTTCGCCAAGAGTCTGCCCGATTTATTACCCCATCTAAAAAATTTGTTCCGCTGGTAATCATATCGTGTCTGGGCCTGCTCTGTTAGGAAGGTATCATATACTTGTTTAGCAGTCAGGTATGCCTCTTTATGTGCGGGAGTGTCGGAACGCTTATACGTTCTATAAGTTGAGGTGAGAAGGGAGCTCAGTTCATGGAGGCGGGAGTTAAATGTTTTGCGTTTAGAATTTATGTATGAGATAATGTGGCCCCGGATAACAGCTTTAGAGGCGCTCCAGAACAGTGAGACATCCTCCGCCTGGGCCAAATTATCAGCAACGTAGGTGTGCCAAGTGTGTCTAAGGTGTAGGAGAAAATCCTCAGAGTGAGTAAGATAAGCAGGGAATCGCCAGCATTTGGAAAAACATTGGGGCAACGCAAGCTTAAGAGAAATCATAATAGGGGCATGGTCTGAGATAATAATATTTTTAATCGATGTGTGAGTGACTTTAGGGAAGAGGTGTCGGGATAAGAAAATATAATCAATACGGGAGTGCGTAGAGTGGGGGTGAGAGTAGAAAGAGTAATCACGAAGAAGAGGGTGATGGATACGCCAAGGGTCGGAGAGAGCAAGTTGTGAACAGAGGGAGGAAAGAAGATCACAGCCGGATTTGGAGGATGAAGTACTCACCCCAGACCTGTCCATGGACGGATCGATGACCGTGTTGAAATCTCCTCCTAGGATTAGATTAGAGCTCCCCCAAGAGGAAAGTTTCTGTAGGACAACTGCAAAAAAATCCTGTTGAGAGACATTTGGGGCATATAGATTAAGGAGAGTATACAAGACATTATCAATAATCACATCTAGCAAAATAAATCTCCCATTAGGATCGAGAAACCTTCTGCGTATCGAATATTGTAGGGACTTGTGAAAAAGGATGGCAACTCCCCTGGTCTTATTAGAATAAGGGGCCGAGATACAATCCCTGATCCAGGGGGCACGTAGAGTGTTACGGGGATCGTCCAGCCAATGTGTTTCCTGTAGGAAGGTGATGTGAGGGGTCAAACGGTGGAGGTGGGAGAGCACTTTCTTGCGCTTCACTGGAGCGTTAAGACCCTCCACATTCCATGATACTATATTGAAGGCAAGGAGTGGGGTATCCTCCGCGGCGGCGGGGGGAGTAGGAGCAGGGTCAGCTATATCAGCCTATACCGATGGATGGGAATGCAAGAAAAAATATACTAGAGGTAAAGTAGGGCCCCTGCCCGTCCCAGCGAGCGGGAAGGGGTTGACCCATGGAGGATCGGGGTCGGCAGATCCGGCAGGTGCAACCAACAATATTAAACAGTAACATAAAAAACAAACAAGAAAAACAAGAAAATTTACAGCTCATTGTATACACAGAGCTGCGCAATTATTCCTCTCCACGTGACCTACAGATGGAGAAGAAAAAGAGAGAAAAACATGCATGCAAGCAATAATAACAGTGCAACAGTCAAGTGGGTAAACTCGAGAAGTGTGCCTTGGCGAGTGTTATGTCATCGAAGAACAACGGCTTGCCGTCCTCGAAGATCCGCAGCCGGGCCGGGTACAGGAGAGAGAATTTAATTTTGGCGTTAAACAGTTGCTTGCACAACGGGGCAAACTCCTTGCGTTTAGCAGCGACAATGGTGGAAAAATCCTGAAATATCAAGAGCCGATCTCCGTTGTAGGTTAAGCTATCCGTCTTCCGGTAGTGGTCTAGGAGTCGAGCTTTGTCGGCATAATTAAGGATTTTCATGATCACCGGGCGAGGGCGACCAGAGTTTGTTTTACGTTCAGGGCCGATTCTGTGTGCCCGCTCAATAGCCAGAGGGGCACCTTTGAGATCCATGGCCAGTTGTTGCGGTATCCAGTTAGAAAGAAGGTCAAGTAACTCACGGCCTTTGACCGATTCGGGGATACCCACCACCCGGAGATTACTTCTGCGTCCGCGATTCTCCAAATCATCTAGCTTCTGGGTCAGATCCGAAATGTCACTTTGCTGTGAATTAATGGTGAGTTGTGCTGCATGCAAATCATCCTCCAGGGTAGACACCCTCTGTTCGACGTCATCTAAGCGGCCAGAGTGTTGAGTTAATTTGGATAGAGTAGAGTCAATAGCTTCTCTAATGCCCGCCAGCTTTTCATCTAGCAGAGGGCCCAGCACCGCCGCAATATCCGCAGGTTTCATTTTGGGAGGCTTACTGGCCGGAGCAGACTTGCGTTTTTGTAAGGACCTGGAACGGGTGACAGAGCAATCTGAATCAGACGAGTGTCCCCACACAGTATCGCCTCGGGTTGTAGAGGCAGGGTCAGCAATTGACATCGGGGTGGGTATGAGAAATTTTTCCATAAAAATAAGCGGGCAACGGAGGACCGATTTATACAGTAGGAGTCGCCTCACGCAAGGAGCAAGCTATAATGAGGTCACATGGAGAGGAAAAAAAAAGGGGAAGTATAACAGGTTACATCCCAACGAGTAGTAGCTCAGGACCGGTAGGCATCAGTCCGTGAACAGCGCACATGGGCGAGGAGAAATGTCACACAGGTGTAGAAGCCGGCATGGTTTTATGGGTGGAGCAGGTGTGAGAATAGGCAGAAGTATAGAAATATATTTATAGTGGCTGTGAGTTGTCTAATCTAAAAGTCGCCACAAGAGGGAGCTAGAGTTACAGCCAGTTCTAGCTATGGAGTGAGGAGAGAGTTGTGCCAGTCACAAGATGGCCGCCACCTGTAAATAAGACACGGATCCTCCGGAGGTCCCCGGGTCGTTAATCCCCGCCAGTGAGGGGGAGATCTGTCTTGCAAGGATGTGTGAGGTGGGGGTCGGAGGGCAGGCGCCTGGAGAGGCCGGGGATCGGCAAGTAGAGCTCAAAGTCCGGGCGGCGCCAACCACAAGATGGCCGCCGGCCGCCAGTCACACTCGTCCCGGCTCTTACCTCCCGCAGATTGTCCGGCCGCCGGTCTCCTGTGAGGGTCAGTACTTGATGGGTGAGCTCTTGGGTGTCAGGGAGCGCCGCTCAGGTGGGAGAGGGGGTCCGCAGAATCGCCGCACCAGGTCCAGCGGACCGACGGCTCCACTCCCAAATCGAGGCCCCGGCTTCTTGAGGAGGGGAAGGCCGCAACCTGCAGAAGCCCTGATAAGGGCTCCCCGGCTCTGCAACCGAGCCCCTCTGGTGCTTAGTGATCAGGGAAGCAGGTGGTCCAGTACAGAGGTGCTTGGAGACCCGTGAAATAGGTTTTATGTTGGTTTTATGAGCGGGGCCAGCAGGAGCTCATAGAGAAGGCTTCCTCTCAGCTTGCAGGCTAGGCCACCATAATTAACATTATCTAAAGATGACATTACACATGTAAGTGGTTTCCAAACCACTTTCCAGTACTCCAGCCTCTAACATGACAACCACTTTTTTTTAAAAATTCCACATGGATCACTTAAATAAAAAACATAGTCACATTTTTTTTAAAAACAACGCCCAAAAGGAAAACATTATTGCAGGACAATTCAGAGACACACCAAGTCCAAACTACACATGCAAAATATCTGTCTGAAAAACACATGACATACAATAAAGTAAGATGTTACATTGCCTTTTATATAAAACATTAACCAAAACTATGTATTTGCAGACACACACTTGAAGATGGGAGTAATATGCAACGTCACATGACACACATTACACAAAAAAAAACCATGTAAATGCAAATACACATGCTCACCATTCTTCCTGGGCCTATCTGAATCCCGGACATGGGTTGTAGAGACAACTTCTGGAGGGATTACACTCCACATGGGCTCCTCATACTCCAGATAACTTGCAATATAGGGCTGCCCACCACCGGTTTTCCGAGCCGACTTGGCCTCCTTGGCCATTTTGGACTTGACACGTCGCTTTATGTCATAGTACCGTTTGCGGCACGTGTCCTCCGTCCGCTTGACCACCCCCTCACTATTGACAGCAGCAACTACTTTCGCCCACAACACCGTCTTCCTCCGTGTTGGCACCTTGGCGGACTCAGGGCCAAATAGGTGCCTCTGATACTTCATCAGCTCATGCACCAATGCCACATTTTCAGCAAAACTAAACTTAACATTCCGCCCAGTCTTAGTAGTGGTGCGTGGCTGCGGAGCACTCTGACTGTCACTATCACTTGAGGCTGCTGCAGCAACCTCACCCACCTCCTCCACCTCACTAACCTCACTAACACTCACCTCCTCCTCCTGACCGACCTCCTCCCCCTCACTCACACCCTCCACCTCTGAGTCACACATAATTGTGTGTCTAAACAGTTAACACAGAAAAAAAAAGACAAACAACACACTCCTCCACTACCACTACACAACTCACACACACACACCCACACACGCACAAACACTGACAAGGGACTATAAAGAAAAATAACTTGGACTAAAAATGAGACAAAACCACAAAATACAAGACAACAAGAATGACAAGACGACTTTCAAACACAATACCACACTCATAAATCGCTACCACCACTCCTCTTCAAACCACAAATTCACCTACCTCCACAGCACAACCTCCCTCCTCCTCACCACTAACTAAACCCATGAGGTGCGGACGGTTTGGGGCGTATTTATATGGTTGCGCACAGACACTCCTACCATCTGAAACACAACCAATCACGAACGGGGATGAAAATCGAAACTGAAAGTGAAAATGCGGCCGCGGGAAAAAAAAACCCTGCCGCGTTTAACTTAGGAAAAAAAACAGCAAATTCAACAAAAACACATACGCAAACGACAATGACGGCCGCAAATGTGCCAAAAAAAAACTACTGGCATCGACATCGGAAAACACAAAAACCATAAAGTCGACTGCTTCGTAACTTTGCGTATATGGTTTCAAAAAGTTGCATGAAAATGCACCCGATACAAAAGGAGTTTAAACACTACACAAACCGACTCAAACATGAATATTAGTAAATATTGCCCATTGTCTGAGGTTTACGGCCACCCAAGAACAAGTGACTTATGGTGTCCCCCAACACCACCATTGTTAACTGGAGATGTGCATGGACTCCTATGTTTTGGTTTTGTTCTAATTCATCATCGTGTGTTGTCAAAACTATCTTCAAGTTTTTTGGTTCAGATTTGGATTTTGGTTCTGTTTAAAATAGAGTTGAACAGACTCAGTTTTCTGAAAACCAAGTTCACCTGAACTTCAGGGATCCCAGGGAATATGAGCTTGGGTTTTCCTGCCTTGCTCAGATTCTAAATCGAGGCAAAACATCATCATCCTGGCTGAGCTGACCTATCTGTCCATCCACTCCATCCACTTAAATGCTGCTGAGCTGAACTACTGTATCTGTCCATCCTCCAATGCAGTGCTGCTGAATTGACCTATCTGAGTGTCTACCTCATCCCCCTTAGTGTAATATTGGCTGAGCTATATACAGGCAGTTAGCAAGTCATTGTTTATTATTTTTTATAGTGCAGGAACTTGGAAGTTACATCTGTTGTCTCAGTGTGCCACACTGGTGCTGCTGTGTAACCCTAAGTATCACATTGGTGCTGAGCATTAACCCTTGGGGAAACTACACACTGCGGCTACAGGCCAGAGCTCCATATAGGGCAGCATTAAACCATGGTACACCGCACACTGGTATTTTAAACTTTTATGTTGCTGCCTACAGTGCAGCCAACAGGTAAGCTAATATATTTTGTGTACATCTGGAGTGTGGTGTAGGTACCATGCCCCACTGCATTTACATAATTAGGTATAAGCACTGTGACTCCGCAGGCTGTACCACACTGCATTCATCTCACCTAAGCAGTGTGAGTGGTCATTTTTGAAACAAAAATTTGAGTAAAAAAATTATACTATATTGTTTTTTGGTACAACTTGTGTGTGCTGTATCCCACTGTGTTCATGTCACATAAGCAGTGTGAGTGGTCATTAAAAAAAAAGTTCAAGTTAATAAATAATGCTATATTGTTTTATTTTGTACAGCTTGTGTGTGTTGTACCCCACTGCATTCATGTTACATAAGTAATGTGAGTGGTCATTTTTAAAAAAGGTCAATTAATAAATAATACTGTATTGGTTATTTTGGAACAACTTGTGTGCTGTTCCCCACTGAGTTCACATCACATAAGGCATGTGAGTGGTCATTTTCAAAACCAAAATTCAAGTAAATAAATAATACTATACTTGTTTTTGTTACAAATTGTGTGCTCATGTCACATAAGCAGTTTGAGTTGTCATTTAAAAAAATTAAATAATTATAAATACTGTAAATAATACCATACTTGTTTTTCATACACCTTGAGTGTATTGTACCCCACTGCGTTCACATCACATAAGCAGTTCAAGTAACAATTAATAAATAATACCATTATACTACTGCACGGAGTCGATATGGATCATGATCAGTAAATCAAAAGCAGTATTAGTACAAGTATTAGTGCCTTGGCTGCTGACACTCATGATAGTACTACAACATCTAGTAGTAAAGTTGGTCCAGGGGGCAGAACATTTAGGAAAGGACACCTGAAATGAAAATCTTTCACACTGTTAAAGAAAGGGGTAAAGGTGTCACATTAAAACCAATAAATCAGTGTCCAAAAAAAGAACACTAAGGCAGTACAAGTAAGGATGATGATGATGGCATAATAGATATTGAGGATGAACCTGTGGAAGTGAGGGGGATATTCTTGTACTATCTGATGCTAATGAGGATGATTAGCATGTTGATGATGTTGTTTGTGTAAGACACTACCAGTGGCAACAGTTCTTGCCCATGAGAAAAAGAAAGCCATTGTGATGCCTGGGCCTAAGACCAAAAAAGCCACCACTTGGGTATGGAACTATTTTAACCCAAATCCTGGAAATGTTTGTGGAGGCATCTGCTCTATTTGTGATTCCAAAGTTAGTACAGGTAGGGATGTTAACCATGTAGGCACCTCCTCCATGTTATGTTATTTGTGACAAATTCATGAAATTAATTGTACAAAATTATAATACAACCTTATCATTAGTGATCAGAGGTAGTTCATCCAAAAATTTAGTTTGTGGGGGCTCAAACAAATCAAGCACTTCAGCTACAAAAAGTGGCAGACCCTATCACTTAAATGCTTGGTTTATGAAACTGTGCATGGCCTTCATAAAAGTGGGTCAGAGGGCCTAATAACAATTCCATCTTGCACTGCTTTTCATAATGGGCTGTATTTGTGCAGGGCACTTGGGATGGTCTTTGTATTACAAATTTACAACACTTTTTTTCAATAAATTCAGAATGCATCTCTGTGACTGTAGCTTATCATAATTCATGGCCAGACCCCTAGGCTTTTAGGTATTTTGTGCCCCCTCCAGCACGTCAGTCTTTTACCCCACTACAGCTGTCATTTAGGAAGCAGAGCTTATGCCATCAGTATTCACATAGACACCAATACCCAGTTGAAATAAAGTCTGCTGATCTCTTTTCTGACAGTGCATTCATTCTTCCTTTTTCTTCTTTTTGAAATTCTGACTTGTACATGTTGGATGCCATTTGATATTTGATCTTTTAATTTTTTTTTTAAATAATAACTGTCTTGGCTGGTCCCAACAGCCTGTGGAAACATTCATGCAGTAGCAATCAAGGTTACAACTAGACTGGATTGCTCATGGAGGTATAACAAGGGAGGAGGAGGTGGCATAACATCACAGCCCTGATGCTAGTGCACTATTGGAGCGCTATCTCTCCCCCTATCCCATTGTCTCAAAACAAACACCAGCTGACTATGGGGGTTATTCATGTTGGATTGCAGATTCTGCTAAAAAACAGAATCTGCAATCCTTTTTATTGCATGCTGGGGGCCACCAAGTGCAGGGCAAGGTCACCCAGCATGCTAATTGGTGGCCAGCGATGCGATCACAAAACAATTGAGATTGCATGACTGTGTGGATACACCTGAGTATTACACCTGCGGATACACCTGAGTATATGGAGTAACACAGCACTATAATTTTTTTTTACAGTGAGCGACATCACTGTGTCACACAGGTATCAGTCACTTGTCTCCATGGCTCTCTTGGCAAAGTGGTATTGCTGGTGGTTACCATGCCCATGACCTAGGGTTTGATTCCCACAAAAGACTCACTTGTATTGTATATATGTGTAAAAAGTAGCATACACATTTTCCCAGGCCTCCTCATTGCTTTAATAGGCAGCCTCTCCCAGGCCCAATCCCACCCCTGTGAGACTTGTCATTTCACAGACTGGGTGTACTGCTTAGTAAATGACAGCATGAGCCATTCATTTACATACAGTCATGTACCGGCTGTGTTGTATTTTATTAAGCAGTACACCTTGTTCGTGAAATCACAAGTCTCACAGCGGGCGGGATTAAGGTTGGGGGTGGCTGCCTATTACAGCAATGGGGAGACCTGGAAAAAAGTACAGTAAACTTAGTCTCATAAAGATGACACTTTTGCTGTATATCTATGTAAAAAGTAGCATCCACAGTGTTTTTCTCATTTTGACTGTATATCTGTTTGTATGTCTATACTAAGCACGACAGAACTTGCTTTGGGAAAATTAGAAGAAAACTGTTGCTGTTACTTACTTTTTACACAGATATAATGCTACTTTTTACACAGATATACAATACATTTTCACTGGACCTTGAGAAGGTCACACCAATTCTAGTGTGGCTGCTTCCACTGCAAAAAGTCCAGTAATACTGTATATATCTGGTGTACTAGAGCGGACCAACAAAAGCTGTTGGCATTTATATGGTATCTATTCTTAAAGGGATCCGCTCCCATTGGAGAGTGCTAATCTTCATCTCTATATATTCGAGAATTCATCGCCGATATTGCAACTGTGTACCCATTAAATCCAGATTGAATAGCCCTAGCTGGCACATCCAGTGGTTTATCTCCTTTTCACTTTTTGCACATACAATTTGGGCAATTTACTAGTATATACCCATAAAGAAGTCCTGCGGGACGAAACGCGTTTCGTTGTATATTCTTGTCAACGTCTGTTCCATCATTATTAAATATCATCAAAAGACTCCGTTTCACTGAAATCCTGCTGGATAAATTTACATCAAAACTCTGCAAAATCGTACAGATATTATTTATGGATTATTGCATATTTTAAACAATTTTATTGTGAATAATGATTTTTAATGGGATGTTTTATCATTAAATATACAGTATTAGCAGTGTTAAACAGTTTACTGTGGATGGTTTAAATAAGGAACACCATTATTAGTGCCCTCAGATCAGTTTGCTGTTTGTTATTTAAGAATCTTTGCTAACAGGAGATTCATAGAGGTACTACTTGAAAATGATATCTTAGTGCAACTGGGTTCTTTCTTCCATATGTGTGTGTGTGCATATATTTATATATATATATATATATATATGTATATAGTAGTAACAGGAGAATGGTAATGTTTTATTTGTATACTGACGACAATTTGTAATGAAATTGAAACGTTGATTCATCTATACGGAGTCTGACCATTTATTTATCAGTTTCCACAATGCTGTGAGTGCCGCCTGTTACTACTATATATTCGTTTCACCATGGCTGTGAGGGCACCGGGCGCAATGTGATTGTTTGTTGGAGTGCCGGACACTTTTTTCCGCATATCTATCTATCTATATATATATCTATATATATATATATATAGATATATATCTATCCGGCAGTGTGTACACACTAGACAATTTGAACACCATTGTCAACTATATCTTCATGTGCAATGTATGCATGGAGTGGGGTATGTGCGATAGTGCTTATACACTGGATGATGATTATGATCTGCTGTTCTGCATCTGATGTGTACATTAGGTGGATTATTTGGGAATAGTCTACCCTGTATTGCCCCAAAGGTCCTGGAGCCCAACACTCTGACTAATCAGCCTGATAGGTACTGTAATGCAGAAGCATATGCATGTCTTTATGTGAACAACTGGGCATATACAGATGGGTCCATGTTTATCTAGTCCTTTAAAAGGATTAGCTGAGACTGGGCAGTTGGACTTAATCCCCTGCTTGTAATGACTTAATCCCCAGCTGTATTGTTCTCTGTATTGTATTGCAGCTGAGAACAATAGATGAAGGGTTTATGTTAATAAACCATGTTGTGCCTAGGCGCAGTAAACTAGCCAAGATAACCATGGACCCATCTGTATGAGAAAACACACATTTTTCAGCTTTTTTTTTTTTTCTTCACTGTGAACGGGTGAGAATTGTGTATTACACCAATGGGATCATTTGTGTGCAGAGGGAGTTGATTTGTATCATTCGTAACATCATATTTTTGTTGATGTTTTGCAAGTGTTGTTAATGACATCTACTGTTTGTTAGTGATGTGCACCGGAAATTTTTCGGGTTTTGTGTTTTGGTTTTGGGTTCGGTTACGCGGCCGTGTTTTGGGTTCGAACGTGTTTTGGCAAAACCTCACCAAATTTTTTTTGTCGGATTCGGGTGTGTTTCGAATTCGGGTGTTTTTTTCAAAAAACCCTAAAAAACAGCTTAAATCATAGAATTTGGGGGTCATTTTGATCCCATAGTATTATTGACCTCAATAACCATAATTTACACTAATTTCCAGTCTATTCTCAACACCTCACACCTCACAATATTATTTTTAGTCCTAAAATTTGCACCAAGGTCGCTGGATGACTAAGATAAGCAACCCAAGTGGCCGACACAAACACCTGGCCCATCTAGGAGTGGCACTGCAGTGTCACGCAGCATGGCCCTTCCAAAAAATACTCCTCAAACAGCACATGACGCAAAGAAAAAAAGAGGCACAATGAGGTAGCTGTGTGACTAAGATAAGCGACCCAAGTGGCAGACACAAACACCAGGCCCATCTAGGAGTGGCACTGCAGTGTCACGCAGCATGGCCCTTCCAAAAAATACTCCTCAAACAGCACATGACGCAAAGAAAAAAAGAGGCACAATGAGGTAGCTGTGTGACTAAGATAAGCGACCCAAGTGGCAGACACAAACACCAGGCCCATCTAGGAGTGGCACTGCAGTGTCACGCAGGATGGCCCTTCCAAAAAATACTCCCCAAACAGCACATGACGCAAAGAAAAATGAAAAAAAAAAGAGGTGCAAGATGGAATTGTCCTTGGGCCCTCCCACCCACCCTTATGTTGTATAAACAGGACATGCATACTTTAACGAACCCATCATTTCAGCGACAGGGTCTGCCACACGACTGTGACTGAAATGACTGGTTGGTTTGGGCCCCCACCAAAAAAGAAGCAATCAATCTCTCCTTGCACAAACTGGCTCTACAGAGGCAAGATGTCCACCTCATCATCATCGTCCGATTCATCACCCCTTTCACTGTGTACAGCCCCCTCCTCACAGATTATTAATTCGTCCCCACTGGAATCCACCATCTCAGGTCCCCGTGCACTTTCCGGAGGCAATTGCTGCTGGTGAATGTCTCCACGGAGGAATTGAATCTTATATATTATATAAATTGAATTAAGTCTTTTAATTTTTCTAGTGAGAGGATGAGTGCTTCCATCCTCATGTGAAGCTGAACCACTAGCAATGAACATAGGCCAGGGCCTCAGCCGTTCCTTGCCACTCCGTGTCGTAAATGGCATATTGGCAAGTTTACGCTTCTCCTCAGACGCTTTTAATTTTGATTTTTGGGTCATTTTACTGAACTTTTGTTTTTTGGATTTTACATGCTCTGTACTATGACATTGGGCATCAGCCTTGGCAGACGACGTTGATGGCATTTCATCGTCTCGGCCCTGACTAGTGGCAGCAGCTTCAGCACGAGTTGGAAGTGGATCTTGATCTTTCCCTATTTTTTTAACCTCCACATTTTTGTTCTCCATATTTTAATGCGCACAACTAAAAGCCACCACAGGTATACAATGTAGATGGATGGATAGTATAGTATTATATTACTTATGGAGGACGAGTGACGACACAGAGGTAGGTACAGCCATGGCCTACCGTACTGCTATATATATATATATATATATATATATACTGTATAATAATAACGGACCTGGTGGACACTGTCAGCAGACTGCTAAACTAGTATGAAGAAAAAAAAAGCCACCACAGGTATACAATGTAGATGGATGGATAGTATAGTATTATTATATTACTTATGGACGACGAGTGCACTGACGTCACAGAGGTAGGTACAGCCGTGGCCTACCGTACTGCTATATATATATATACTGTATAATAATAACGGACCTGGTGGACACTGTCAGCAGACTGCTAAACTAGTATGAAGAAAAAAAAAGCCACCACAGGTATACAATGTAGATGGATGGATAGTATAGTATTATTATATTACTTATGGACGACGAGTGCACTGACGACACAGAGGTAGGTACAGCCGTGGCCTACCGTACTGCTATATATATATACTGTATAATAATAACGGACCTGGTGGACACTGTCAGCAGACTGCTAAACTAGTGTGAAGAAAAAAAAAGCCACCACAGGTATACAATGTAGATGGATGGATAGTATAGTATTATTATATTACTTATGGACGACGAGTGCACTGACGACACAGAGGTAGGTACAGCCGTGGCCTACTGTACTGCTGTATATATATATATATATATATACTGTATAATAATAATGGACCTGGTGGACACTGTCAGCAGACTGCTAAACTAGTATGAAGAAAAAAAAAGCCACCACAGGTAAACAATGTAGATGGATGGATAGTATAGTATTATTATATTACTTATGGACGACGAGTGCACTGACGACACAGAGGTAGGTACAGCCGTGGCCTACCGTACTGCTATATATATATATACTGTATAATAATAACGGACCTGGTGGACACTATCAGCAGACTGCTAAACTAGTATGAAGAAAAAAAAAGCAACCACAGGTATACAATGTAGATGGATGGATAGTATAGTATTATATTACTTATGGACGACGAGTGCACTGACGACACAGAGGTAGGTACAGCCGTGGCCTACCGTACTGCTATATATATATATATACTGTATAATAATAACGGACCTGGTTGACACTGTCAGCAGACTGCTAAACTAGTATGAAGAAAAAAAAAGCCACCACAGGAGTGTTTTTCAGGCAGACAAACGTATACTGGACTGGTGGTCACTGTAAGCAAAACTGTGCACTGTACTCCTGCTATAACTGCTCCCCAGTCCCCACAATTAGGCAGTGTGAGCAGTCCACTCAGCACAGATATATCATGCAGCAGTGCAGCACACTGAGCACAGATATGGTGGAGCGTTTTTTTCAGGCAGAGAACCAACGGATTAAACTGGTGGTCACTACTATTATAATCAAAACCCTGCACTGTACTCCCTAACAGCTGCTCCCCGTCCCCAATCCTCCCCACAATTATAACACTAAGTCACTCTGTGTCTTTTCTACTATAACGGAGAGGACGCCAGCCACGTCCTCTCCCTATCAATATCAATGCACGTGTGAAAATGGCGGCGACGCGCGGCTGCTTATATAGAATCCGAGTCTCGCGAGAATCCGACAGCGGGATGATGACGTTCGGGCGCGCTCGGTTTACCCGAGCCACACGGGAGAATCCGAGCATGGCTCGGACCCGTGTAAAAAGGCTGAAGTTCGGGGGGGTTCGGTTTCCGAGAAACCGAACCCGCTCATCACTACTGTTTGTGCACAGAGTAACATCACTTCACCATTTGTGAAATTCACACATTTTATCTAACAATTAAAGCATTCATAAAAATGTATCTTGATTTGGTGTACCAGAAGAATCACAACTATAGTAGTTAAAATTTTTTGCAAACTGCCTAGTACAGTAGTCAGGAAAACCATTAAAGATTACTGTGAGAACTGTTTTGTGGTTTTGTATTTAGTACTGTATATGTGTTAATCTAACTTTTTGTGTGGAGTTGCATTTCCTGGTTATCATCACTTAGAATGAGTGCACAACACACTACAAAATGATGTCATTTCAGGGCATCATAGCAATACTGTAGATCAAATTCATACAACTTATACTGTATACTGCATTTGATTACTAGTATTAGTACTAGGTTATTCTCTTTTACCTGCTCTCTACTGGCAACATTATCTATCAGTTTGAAAAAATTGATAGTACATATCAAATTTGCAATATTGGACATTCTTTACTGTTACAGCAAGCTCTTCCCATATATCCTTTTGTTTGTTCTATTAAGAATATAGTTGTTGTTATTATTATTAGAGATGAGCGGGTTCGGTTCCTCGGAATCCAAACCCGCCCGAACTTCAGCTTTTTTTACACGGATCCGAGCGACTCGGATCTTCCCGCCTTGCTCGGTTAACCCGAGCGCGCCCGAACGTCATCATGACGCTGTCGGATTCTCGCGAGGCTCGGATTCTATCGCGAGACTCGGATTCTATATAAGGAGCCGCGCGTCGCCGCCATTTTCACACGTGCATTGAGATTGATAGGGAGAGGACGTGGCTGGCGTCCTCTCCATTTAGATTAGAAGAGAGAGAGTGAGATTGAGACAGAGACACTTGATTTACTGGAGCTTAGGAGTACTAGAGAGTGCAGAGTTTACTAGTGACTGACCACTGACCAGTGACCACCAGTGCAGTTTTATTTAATATAATCCGTTCTCTGCCTGAAAAAAACGATACACAGTGACTCAGTCACATACCATATCTGTGCTCAGCCCAGTGTGCTGCATCATCTATGTATAATATCTGACTGTGCTCACACAGCTTAATTGTGGGGGAGACTGGGGAGCAGTTATAGGTTATAGCAGGAGCCAGGAGTACATATTATTAAAATTAAACAGTGCACACTTTTGCTGCAGGAGTGCCACTGCCAGTGTGACTGACCAGTGACCTGACCACACTGACCACCAGTATAGTATACTATATTGTGATTGCCTGAAAAAGTTAAACACTCGTCGTGTGACTTGTGTGGTGTTTTTTTATTCTATAAAAAACTCATTCTGCTGACAGACAGTGTCCAGCAGGTCCGTCATTATATAATATATACCTGTCCGGCTGCAGTAGTGATATATATATATTTTTTATATCATTATTTATCATCCAGTCGCAGCAGACACAGTACGGTAGTTCACGGCTGTAGCTACCTCTGTGTCGGCACTCGGCAGTCCATCCATAATTGTATACCACCTACCCGTGGTTTTTTTTTTCTTTCTTCTTTATACATACTACATCTCATTATCATCCAGTCTATATTAGCAGCAGACACAGTACAGTACGGTAGTCCACGGCTGTAGCTACCTCTGTGTCGGCACTCGGCAGTCCATCCATAATTGTATACCACCTACCCGTGGTTTTTTTTTTCTTCTTTATACATACTACATCTCATTATCATCCAGTCTATATTAGCAGCAGACACAGTACAGTACGGTAGTCCACGGCTGTAGCTACCTCTGTGTCGGCACTCGGCAGTCCATCCATAATTGTATACCACCTACCCGTGGTTTTTTTTTCTTTCTTCTTTATACATACTACATCTCATTATCAACCAGTCTATATTAGCAGCAGACACAGTACAGTACGGTAGTCCACGGCTGTAGCTACCTCTGTGTCGGCACTCGGCAGTCCGTCCATAATTGTATACCACCTACCCGTGGTTTTTTTTTCTTTCTTCTTTATACATACTACATCTCATTATCATCCAGTCTATATTATCAGCAGACACAGTACAGTACGGTAGTCCACGGCTGTAGCTACCTCTGTGTCGGCACTCGGCAGTCCATCCATAATTGTATACCACCTACCCGTGGTTTTTTTTTTCTTCTTTATACATACTACATCTCATTATCATCCAGTCTATATTAGCAGCAGACACAGTACAGTACGGTAGTCCACGGCTGTAGCTACCTCTGTGTCGGCACTCGGCAGTCCATCCATAATTGTATACCACCTACCCGTGGTTTTTTTTTCTTTCTTCTTTATACATACTACATCTCATTATCATCCAGTCTATATTAGCAGCAGACACAGTACAGTACGGTAGTCCACGGCTGTAGCTACCTCTGTGTCGGCACTCGGCAGTCCATCCATAATTGTATACCACCTACCCGTGGTTTTTTTTTTCTTTCTTCTTTATACATACATACTACATCTCATTATCAACCAGTCTATATTAGCAGCAGACACAGTACAGTACGGTAGTCCACGGCGGTAGCTACCTCTGTGTCGGCACTCGGCAGTCCATCCATAATTGTATACCACCTACCCGTGGTTTTTTCTTCTTCTTTATACATACTACATCTCATTATCATCCAGTCTATATTAGCAGCAGACACAGTACAGTACGGTAGTCCACGGCTGTAGCTACCTCTGTGTCGGCACTCGGCAGTCCATCCATAATTGTATACCACCTACCCGTGGTTTTTTTTTCTTTCTTTTTTATACATTCTACATCTCATTATCATCCAGTCTATATTAGCAGCAGACACAGTACAGTACGGTAGTCCACGGCTGTAGCTACCTCTGTGTCGGCACTCGGCAGTCCGTCCATAATTGTATACCACCTACCCGTGGTTTTGTTTTCTTTCTTCTTTATACATACATACTACATCTCTTTATCAACCAGTCTATATTAGCAGCAGACACAGTACGGTAGTCCACGGCTGTAGCTACCTCTGTGTCGGCACTCGGCAGTCCATCCATAATTGTATACCACCTACCCGTGGTTTTTTTTTCTTTCTTCTTTATACATACATACTACATCTCTTTATCAACCAGTCTATATTAGCAGCAGACACAGTACAGTACGGTAGTCCACGGCTGTAGCTACCTCTGTGTCGGCACTCGGCAGTCCATCCATAATTGTATACTAGTATCCATCCATCTCCATTGTTTACCTGAGGTGCCTTTTAGTTGTGCCTATTAAAATATGGAGAACAAAAATGTTGAGGTTCCAAAATTAGGGAAAGATCAAGATCCACTTCCACCTCGTGCTGAAGCTGCTGCCACTAGTCATGGCCGAGACGATGAAATGCCAGCAACGTCGTCTGCCAAGGCCGATGCCCAATGTCATAGTACAGAGCATGTCAAATCCAAAACACCAAATATCAGTAAAAAAAGGACTCCAAAACCTAAAATAAAATTGTCGGAGGAGAAGCGTAAACTTGCCAATATGCCATTTACCACACGGAGTGGCAAGGAACGGCTGAGGCCCTGGCCTATGTTCATGGCTAGTGGTTCAGCTTCACATGAGGATGGAAGCACTCAGCCTCTCGCTAGAAAAATGAAAAGACTCAAGCTGGAAAAAGCACAGCAAAGAACTGTGCGTTCTTCGAAATCCCAAATCCACAAGGAGAGTCCAATTGTGTCGGTTGCGATGCCTGACCTTCCCAACACTGGACGTGAAGAGCATGCGCCTTCCACCATTTGCACGCCCCCTGCAAGTGCTGGAAGGAGCACCCGCAGTCCAGTTCCTGGTAGTCAGATTGAAGATGTCAGTGTTGAAGTACACCAGGATGAGGAGGATATGGGTGTTGCTGGCGCTGGGGAGGAAATTGACCAGGAGGATTCTGATGGTGAGGTGGTTTGTTTAAGTCAGGCACCCGGGGAGACACCTGTTGTCCGTGGGAGGAATATGGCCGTTGACATGCCTGGTGAAAATACCAAAAAAATCAGCTCTTCGGTGTGGAAGTATTTCACCAGAAATGCGGACAACATTTGTCAAGCCGTGTGTTCCCTTTGTCAAGCTGTAATAAGTAGGGGTAAGGACGTTAACCACCTCGGAACATCCTCCCTTATACGTCACCTGCAGCGCATTCATAATAAGTCAGTGACAAGTTCAAAAACTTTGGCCGACAGCGGAAGCAGTCCACTGACCAGTAAATCCCTTCCTCTTGTAACCAAGCTCACGCAAACCACCCCACCAACTCCCTCAGTGTCAATTTCCTCCTTCCCCAGGAATGCCAATAGTCCTGCAGGCCATGTCACTGGCAATTCTGATGATTCCTCTCCTGCCTGGGATTCCTCCGATGCATCCTTGCGTGTAACGCCTACTGCTGCTGGCGCTGCTGTTGTTGCTGCTGGGAGTCGATGGTCATCCCAGAGGGGAAGTCGTAAGACCACTTTTACTACTTCCACCAAGCAATTGACTGTCCAACAGTCCTTTGCGAGGAAGATGAAATATCACAGCAGTCATCCTACTGCAAAGCGGATAACTGAGGCCTTGGCATCCTGGGTGGTGAGAAACGTGGTTCCGGTATCCATCATTACTGCAGAGCCAACTAGAGACTTGTTGGAGGTACTGTGTCCCCGGTACCAAATACCATCTAGGTTCCATTTCTCTAGGCAGGCGATACCGAAAATGTACACAGACCTCAGAAAAAGACTCACCAGTGTCCTAAAAAATGCAGCTGTACCCAATGTCCACTTAACCACGGACATGTGGACAAGTGGAGCAGGGCAGGGTCAGGACTATATGACTGTGACAGCCCACTGGGTAGATGTATGGACTCCCGCCGCAAGAACAGCAGCGGCGGCACCAGTAGCAGCATCTCGCAAACGCCAACTCTTTCCTAGGCAGGCTACGCTTTGTATCACCGCTTTCCAGAATACGCACACAGCTGAAAACCTCTTTCGGCAACTGAGGAAGATCATCGCGGAATGGCTTACCCCAATTGGACTCTCCTGTGGATTTGTGGCATCGGACAATGCCAGCAATATTGTGTGTGCATTAAATATGGGCAAATTCCAGCACGTCCCATGTTTTGCACATACCTTGAATTTGGTGGTGCAGAATTTTTTAAAAAACGACAGGGGCGTGCAAGAGATGCTGTCGGTGGCCAGAAGAATTGCGGGACACTTTCGGCGTACAGGCACCACGTACAGAAGACTGGAGCACCACCAAAAACTACTGAACCTGCCCTGCCATCATCTGAAGCAAGAAGTGGTAACGAGGTGGAATTCAACCCTCTATATGCTTCAGAGGTTGGAGGAGCAGCAAAAGGCCATTCAAGCCTATGCAATTGAGCACGATATAGGAGGTGGAATGCACCTGTCTCAAGCGCAGTGGAGAATGATTTCAACGTTGTGCAAGGTTCTGATGCCCTTTGAACTTGCCACACGTGAAGTCAGTTCAGACACTGCCAGCCTGAGTCAGGTCATTCCCCTCATCAGGCTTTTGCAGAAGAAGCTGGAGACATTGAAGGAGGAGCTAACACGGAGCGATTCCGCTAGGCATGTGGGACTTGTGGATGGAGCCCTTAATTCGCTTAACAAGGATTCACGGGCACTACATTTTGGCCACCATGCTCGATCCTAGATTTAAAGCCTACCTTGGATCTCTCTTTCCGGCAGACACAAGTCTGCTGGGGTTGAAAGACCTGCTGGTGAGAAAATTGTCAAGTCAAGCGGAACGCGACCTGTCAACATCTCCTCCTTCACATTCTCCCGCAACTGGGGGTGCGAGGAAAAGGCTCAGAATTCCGAGCCCACCCGCTGGCGGTGATGCAGGGCAGTCTGGAGCGACTGCTGATGCTGACATCTGGTCCGGACTGAAGGATCTGACAACGATTACGGACATGTCGTCTACTGTCACTGCATATGATTCTCTCAACATTGAAAGAATGGTGGAGGATTATATGAGTGACCGCATCCAAGTAGGCACGTCACACAGTCCGTACTTATACTGGCAGGAAAAAGAGGCAATTTAGAGGCCCTTGCACTAACTGGCTTTATTCTACCTAAGTTGCCCTCCCACAAGTGTGTACTCCGAAAGAGTGTTTAGTGCCGCCGCTCACCTTGTCAGCAATCGGCGTACGAGGTTACATCCAGAAAATGTGGAGAAGATGATGTTCATTAAAATGAATTATAATCAATTCCTCCGCGGAGACATTGACCAGCAGGAATTGCCTCCACAAAGTACACAGGGAGCTGAGATGGTGGATTCCAGTGGGGACGAATTGATAATCTGTGAGGAGGGGAATGTACACGGTGATATATCGGAGGATGATGATGAGGTGGACATCTTGCCTCTGTAGAGTCAGTTTGTGCAAGGAGAGATTAATTGCTTCTTTTTTTGGGGGGGTCCAAACCAACCCGTCATATCAGTCACAGTCGTGTGGCAGACCCTGTCACTGAAATGATGGGTTGGTTAAAGTGTGCATGTCCTGTTTTGTTTATACAACATAAGGGTGGGTGGGAGGGCCCAAGGACAATTCCATCTTGCACCTCTTTTTTCTTTTCTTTTTCTTTGCGTCATGTGCTGTTTGGGGAGGGTTTTTTGGAAGGGCCATCCTGCGTGACACTGCAGTGCCACTCCTAGATGGGCCCGGTGTTTGTGTCGGCCACTAGGGTCGCTTATCTTACTCACACAGTCAGCTACCTCATTGCGCCTCTTTTTTTCTTTGCGTCATGTGCTGTTTGGGGAGGGTTTTTTGGAAGGGACATCCTGCGTGACACTGCAGTGACACTCCTAGATGGGCCCGGTGTTTGTGTCGGCCACTAGGGTCGCTTATCTTACTCACACAGTCAGCTACCTCATTGCGCCTCTTTTTTTCTTTGCGTCATGTGCTGTTTGGGGAGGGTTTTTTGGAAGGGACATCCTGCGTGACACTGCAGTGCCACTCCTAGATGGGCCCGGTGTTTGTGTCGGCCACTAGGGTCGCTTATCTTACTCACACAGCTACCTCATTGCGCCTCTTTTTTTCTTTGCGTCATGTGCTGTTTGGGGAGGGTTTTTTGGAAGGGACATCCTGCGTGACACTGCAGTGCCACTCCTAGATGGGCCCGGTGTTTGTGTCGGCCACTAGGGTCGCTTATCTTACTCACACAGCGACCTCGGTGCAAATTTTAGGACTAAAAATAATATTGTGAGGTGTGAGGTATTCAGAATAGACTGAAAATGAGTGGAAATTATGGTTTTTGAGGTTAATAATACTTTGGGATCAAAATGACCCCCAAATTCTATGATTTAAGCTGTTTTTAGGGTTTTTTGAAAAAAACACCCGAATCCAAAACACACCCGAATCCGACAAAAAAAATTCGGTGAGGTTTTGCCAAAACGCGGTCGAACCCAAAACACGGCCGCGGAACCGAACACAAAACCAAAACACAAAATCCGAAAAATTTCCGGCGCTCATCTCTAATTATTATTATTATTATTATTAATAATAAAAATAATAATAATAATAATAATAATAATAACACCACTAATAATAATAATAATAGTAATAATAATAATAATAATAAATCATGCCAGAATGTAAAAGTATGATAAAAATGCAGCTCCATAACATACTGAGTTATCATTGAGTGAAAGGTAAGCAATAAATGAGACAGCACTGAGGTCTTGGGTTTGATTCCCACTACGGTCCAGTGCGGAGTTTGTATATTCTCCCCGTGTGCTGATAGTACGCTGAAATAAACAAGCTGACGTACACCCTGACATTTCCTCAGCAGAAGCACCTGAAAACAAAATACATTGCCTTCGTATAGTTTAGCTGCTGTCACAAATTTAAGAGAACCAACATCAGCAGTATTTGGACAAAATCCACTGGAAGACAACTACATTGTGTACTATTAACAGAAGTGAACTAAAGGCCCATACACACTTGCCGATAAAATGAGTGACGGCGCTCATTTTCTCGGCCAGTGTGTATGCTGCCAGTGACGATCAATGCGCAGCCCGGCCCAGGAGGGGAAACACTAGACAGACGTATGTATGAACCATTAGTTCAGAGTGACCTTTTAGAGCTTCCATTCCCTTCTGTTAGACTTTAAATAAATAAATAAATGATGTCAATATATTCAACAATAACTTCCCATATCTATGTTCTTAAGAAGCTGACCAAAGAAGGCAAATACACTATAAAATAAATACACAGCATTATATTATACACAAAGTAGAAAGAGATACACATTTAACAAAATCAAAAGTTACTTACAAATCAATCAATCAAGCAAGCAAGCCTAAACAGAACAGAAAGATTTACTCTAATAATGTCAAATGTATACTGGTTTCAACATAAGAACCATCAACAACCTTAACAACAAACGTCTGACCTAATACAAAGAATACTGTACAATAAAAAATAACTAAATGAAGCAATAACACATAACTCCCAATATACTGTTACAACCAATCATTTAATAAAGATTGACCTATTTTAATTTTTTTGGTTCTCCCAGGATGCACCTTCTTATCAAAGTTCATCCAACTTTTTATAGTACAATTCAAGGATGTTGTTTTTTTGGACCTCTGTTATCGTGTGATCAAAGATCAACTGGTATGTCTTTATTCTTGGTGCAATACAGATGTCTATAAATAAATGGCATTACCCAATAGAAGCTTTTGGGATTATTTTTGTGTTCCTTCTGAGAGGGATCCAATCAGATCCCTCCCAGCACCCCCTGTAACAGCACGTCTCACTCTGCGCATGTGCAGGACTCCCAGGTCCTAAACCCCAAAGTCTTTCTATCGCAAAGGACAGCTCTTATCGCCAGAGCTGTCCTTTGCATATTTATTAGCACAGACCAGCGTTTCTAACACCAGTACGTGACCGATAAATAACGGGATGAATTGCATTGCAGATGCTTAGTACAACCCGAACTCTAACTGTCATTTCATAGGCTGTGTTTGAAAAAAGAAAGTTTGGAGCTGATTGGTTGGTACTTTATCTCTCTCAACTTTATCTCTCTCCAGGATTTGTTATATCTTCCCCTTAGATAGCTACAACTTTTCTGACATAGGGGTACATTTACTAAGCAGTGATAAGAGCGGAGAAGTGAGCCAGTGGAGAAGTTGCCCATGGCAACCAATCAGCACTGAAGTAACATTTATAATTTGCATACTATAAAATGATACAGAGATGCTGATGGGTTGATGGGGAAATATCTCCACTGGCTCACTTCTCCGCTCTTATCACTGCATAGTAAATGTACCCCTAAATCACTGCTTTGTGTCAGCAATATTTTTTTTGCCTTTTAGATGTTAATAAAATGAAAAAAGTGAAACCATGGAGGAAAATATTTATTTCATGCTTGTGAGAAATCAAGAATTTGAACAAGCGCTTGGAATGCTCACCTTAAGGTGAGTAGCATGTAATTGGAATGGGTGTGGATTGTTGGGTCGACAGTAACTAGGTCGACCACTATTGGTCGACACCTGAAATAGGTCGATATGGTCATTAGGTCGACGTGGAAAAAGGTCGACATGAGTTTCTTTTTAAAAAAAATGGTGTTGTTTTCTTTGTAAAGTGACCGGGAACCCCAGTTAGTGCACCATATCCCCTCACATTGCTCGCTTCGCTCACCATTCTTCGGGCAAGGTTACTATTCCCAATCGTAGTCCACATGGATCGAAAAGTATTAAAACGTTTTTTTTTTTAAATCATGTCGACCTTTGCCAAGTCGACATAGTGACCATGTCGACCTCATGTATGTTGAGTGTCGACCTAAGTGTTGTCGACCTAAAGACCAGATACCATTGGAATAAATCTGTATATTCTTACAGTGTGCAGTATACTGTATATGTGTTTTGTTTCTTCTCAGTTCACCTGCACAACAGAAATAACCCTGGGATGCGGTCAAGATCCCGCTGGACAGAATCCCGGCGGTTGGATTACCGACATCGGAATCCCGACCGGCACAATCCCGACATATTCTCCTTCTGTGGGTATCCACGACACCCATAGAGGGAGAATAAATTAGTGTGCCCGCAGTGTGGCTGCGTTGCGCTCGACCCCTTGTCGGGATTGTGCCGGTCGGGATTCCAGTGTCGGTATTCCGACCGCCGGGATCCCGTCCGGTGGGATTTTGTACTTATCCCATAACCCTATATACAGATGCTCCACTTAAATGACAGCATCACAGCAATTCCACAAAGTCAATTTCAGATCACCAATTATTTATTCATGTTTGGGTCAATTTTTAACAAAATGCAAATATGTAAGTCACACACAATTATAAAGAACGGTCTATTTTCAAACAGTGTCTTACTTTCCATGAATATGCAGCTCATAAAGAATTCAAACACACAGTGTACTTGGTGTAATCACACTGGATTGCTGACAGTAAATGTCATTGTTAGCACAGCTCCTGGGATAGGTGCATTCTGCATAACATCTGTTTCTTCTACAGAAGTTCACCTGCATGCTCCTGTCTCTCTACTCACTGCTCATCTGGCATAATAAAGTAATATGAAGACATACAGTATTGCAGCGCCAACGCACTCTGTTTGAAACTCATAGCACAGTGACAAAAGTCAGTGTCACACAGGGATTCTTACACCCATATTTGAACTAAAGATGTGCGGGTTTGGTTTTCTGACAAGCGAACCTACCCGAACTTGCCATTTCCGAGTGAATCTGAGCCCTGGCTCAGTTTTTCCCACCAAGTTCGAATCTGATAACGAGGCAAAATGTCATCCTCCCGGCGTCGGATCTAACGTGGTTTGAACTGCTCAAAAATTCCTCCTGTATTGATTCAGACGCAATTTCACAGAGAACACAATAGTTGTAGGATGTGTGTGGGGCTGTGGGCTACAGTGCACTGGAGGGTTAGGGTGTGTGTGGGACTGTGGGCTGCAGCAAGTCTGGTTGCGGCTAAATGCTGGCAGTCAGAATCCCGTCCGCCACCCTGTATTCCCACTCGGGTGGTGGGTCCACACCACCACCTGAGTGGAAATATAACCTGTGGCGAGCAAAGCTCACAAACTAGAATGCGAGCTGCATAATGCAAGTTACCAGTTTAAAAGAAAGTCACCCATTGTCACTTGAGTTTTACCCTCACAGTCCCTATATAAATCCCATCTCGGCCATTTTGTCCATTGATAGGTTTGTGAAGGAGACAGTGCAGAAGTGGAGGTTGTGTTACTGAGAGAGAGTTACTTTTGCTATTAACAGCATGGGCTAGATGTAATGATGCCGAGATCATCGGCGGTGCTGGATGCCAGACAAATCTCAGACAGTTTTTTTTTAAAGGGGCAATCACTTACAAAGCATAATCATGCCTTGTAAGTGATTGCCCCTTTAAAAAAATGCCCAAGATCAGCTGGCATCTCACACCTCCAGCGATCTTGGGCGTCAATACATCTGGACCCATGTCTTTCAGGAAAAGTTAGGGGTGTGGAGAGCCAGGAGGAGGAGGAGGAGGAGGAGGAGATTCTCACCCAGTGTGAGAGTGAGGAGGAGGACAGCAGTGAGGAGCAGGAGGAGACTGATTCAGCAGACAGAGCACCCCTTTTTCCGATACAGCAGACAGAGCACCCCTTTTTCCGATACAGCAGACAGAGCACCCCTTTCAGATACAGCAGACAGAGCACCCCTTTTTCCAGATACAGTAGACAGAGAGAGCACCCCATCTGGACTGGTACAGCAGAGCACCCCTTTCAGATACAGCAGACAGAGCACCCCGCCTGGACTGTTACAGCAAAGTGCCCCTTTCAGATAAGCAGACAGAGTACCCCTTTTTCAGATACAGCAGAGAGAGCATCCCATCTAGACTGATACAGCAGAGCACCCCATTCAGGTACAGGAGACAGAGCACCCCTTTTTCACATACAGCAGACAGAGTACCACTTTCAGACACAGCAGACAGAGCGTCACTTTCAGATACAGCAGACAGAGCACCCCTTTTTCAGATACAGCATACAGAGAGAGAGCATCCTTTTTTCAGATACAGCAGACAGAGCACCCCTTTCAAATACAGCAGACAGAGCACCTCGCCTGGACTGATACAGCAGAGCACCCCTTTCAGATGCTTATCTGAAAGGGGTGCTCTGCTGTATCAGTCCAGGCGAGGTGCAGACAGAGCAGACAGCAGACAGCAGACAGAGCACCTCTTTTTTAGATACAGCAGACAGAGCATCCCTTTTTCAGATACAGCAGAGAGGGCACCCCATCTGGACTGATACAGCAGAGCACCCCATTCAGATACAGGAGACAGAGCACCTTTTTTTCACATACAGCAGACAGAGTACCCCTTTCAGATACAGCAGACAGAGCATCGCTTTCAAATACAGCAGAGAGAGCACCCCATCTGGACTGATACAGCAGAGTACCCCTTTCAGATAAGCAGACAGAGCACCCCTTTTTTAGATACAGCAGACAAAGCATCCCTTTTTCAGATACAGCAGAGAGGGCACCCCATCTGGACTGATACAGCAGAGCACCCCATTCAGATACAGGAGACAGAGCTCCTTTTTTCCACATACAGCAGACAGAATACCCCTTTCAGATACAGCAGACAGAGCATCGCTTTCAGATACAGCAGACAGAGCACCTCTTTCAAATACAGCAGACAGAGCACCCCGCCTGGACTGATACAGCAGAGCACCCCTTTCAGATAAGCAGACAGAGCACCCCGTTTTCAGATACAACAGACAGAGAACCCCTTGCATATACAGCAGACAGAGCACCTCTTTTAGATACAGCAGACAGAGAGAACCCCTTTTTCAGATACAGCAGACAGAGCACCTCTTTCTCAGATACAGCAGAAAGAACACCCCTTTCTCAGATACAGCAGACAGAGCACCCCTTTCTCAGATACAGCAGACAGAGCACCCGCCTCATACCAGACTACACGTGTCCATCCAGTGCAGTCTACACGGCCAGAGTGAAGATGGCGCCAATCACTGGGGACCTTTATAGAATCCAAAACCCGTGAGAATCTGACAGCTGGATGGTGACGTTTTGCCTCATTTTGGGATCCGAGTAAGGTGGGAAGTCCCAAGCCGGACTCGGATCTGGACTCGGGATGCAAAGTTTGGGTGGGACCGATTCTCTGAGAACCGGACCTACTCATGTCTAGCCCAGATCAGATTAAAAATGTAATTAATGATAAATAGGCCCCATAAACTTTTACAAAACATAAATCCTGTAAATCTGATCCCTTCATCCGGATGAGTGTGAGCCACCCTAGCAGAGTAAGGGACATTTGCAAATGTGCACAATGTGTACCCTATAACCACCAAACAGTATAGTTGTCAAGGCACATCCATTAACAAATAATGGACAGTGTTCTTTTTTTAATTAAATTATGCTTATTTAGCAACAGCTACATGTATTGTAAACATTAGCACAAATAAAAATTCTTGTTTCCAGAAGCACCGCAAAGAAAAAGGGAAAAGCGTTGCCCTCAAACGGGTGAAGAGGAGTATGATGACTCCCAAACAAAGAAAAAACATGTGCCTCTTTCAGACAACCTCCAAAATCCCGGGATTTTGCACATGAACGTACATCAACCCAGGATTTTGGTATGTCTAAAAGGTACCAACCCGGGAACGTGTTCCTGGGTCGCCAACCCTGCAATTAACCTGGGTTTTTACTGGGTCTTTTTTTCCTGGTTGGCTTCCCGGGTTAAGTCTGAATGATGCAACCTGGGAATTTGCTCTCAGGCCGCATGTAAACTGTTTTAATTGGCCAGGAAGGGCCACCTGATGCTTGCTGATGACATCTTCAGCCGTAGAGGGACAGAAGCCGCACATGTGAAAAACACAGAGCTGTGCAGAGACAAGTGCCACTGCCAGAAAGTGCCAGTGAAGAGACTACCATTCTGTTTATCATGTCTCATCCCCCCCTTTCCATGAGTTTTTGCTGAAGAGAAAACCCTGTGTGTGAGCAGGTAAATTCCCAGGTTGTATGTCTGAAAGAGGTCATTGTAACCATCCCATGGATCTGCAGGACTCTGCAATAGAACTATACTGTCACATAACATTATAATGCCACCACCATTGTGACATTAAGGCCTGCAAAAATTAAAATATATAATTAGGTCACAAACATACTGTATCAGTGATTTTTACTTTAATATTATAGCCTAATGCATATAAGACACAATAGCGGCTCTTGCCACGGGCAAGCAGGACTTTTGCCCGGGGCGCCGCTGTCCCAAGGGCGCCACCGCCGTGGCAAGAGCTGCTACTGTGTCCAGATGGTGGCGGCGGTGGTTAGGAAAGGTCCTCTCCGCGAAGGGAAACTAGACACGCAGTGAGGTAGCGTCTAGTTTCCCTTCGTGGAGAGTACCTTTCCCTGCTACAGGAGCCTGCTTTGCGGTGCGCCTGACGTCATCGCGCACCGCACGGCAGTTTAGGACAGTCATAGACGCTAGGGGTCATAATTGACCTCTAGTGTCTATGCGCTCCTATGGATCTGAGGAGCAGCGTCGGAAGACGGATGGCAGCAGTGGTCAGGGAAACAGGAACGGGGCTGGTGAGTATTCTTGATTTTTTTTTTCTTTAATAGGGGCACAGCAATGGGGGCAAAACTAATGGGGGCACAACAGCTACTGGGGGCAAAACTAATGGGGGAACAACAGCTACTGGGGGCAAAACTAATGGGGGAACAACAGCTACTGGGGGCAAAACTAATGGGGGCACAACAGCTACTGGAGGCAAAAGTAATGGGGGCACAACAGCTACTGGGGGAAAAAGAAACTTTCGCCCTGGGAGCCACAAGGTCTAGAACCAGCCCTGATAAGACACATACTGTATGTAAAGTAGAAACTTAAAGCAAATATCCCATCCAGAATTGCCTTTAAAACCATGCTTATATTGTGGAGAATTTAATAATTTAATGGAGTCCCTTACTGAATGCACCTGTGCTCAAGCATGGATATCTGTAATACAAGCTTTGTTAGGTGGGCAGAATTACTAGAAACAGGGTTTTTCGTTCACTACAAGTACAGTATGTTTACTTACTATTAATATTCTCTTTTCCAGTGCATCTTGTGTGATCCCACCGAGACCGGTCATCCTTGTTGACTTTACAGATGAGGACAACATCTCCTTGAGACAATTATTCCGGTGTATACACAAGACTCAGCAGCAGAGATGCAGTAGGCCCCACCACAGAAGCAGCAGGTCCTGACACAGCCAATACTTCAATGCACAGTGGAAGAAATGACTGTGTGTCTAATTCAGAGCCGATCGCTGCAACGGCAGCAATCGCACCCTGAAGCCCTATGTGGTGGGGGGCGTACGAGCAGCGGCCGCACTGTGTGTGCACCCACAGTGAGATGTTAACGCATCTCACTGGTGCGATTGCCTCTACCTGATTGACAGGCAGAGGCGATCATGGGGCAGGAGGGGGCGTGCCAGTGGTGTTTAAACGCTGTTGGGTGGATGCGGTCCGTACAGCACAGGAGTGTCCAGACCGTTGCGGTGGTGTGACATCACAGACAGCCACTGTGACCCAAAACATGGCAGATAGCCATTGGGGGAGTAGGGGCATTAGGGCCTGGCATGCAGAGTAGACTAGCCCTATGCTGGGCATCCCCCCGCATGTCTGAGTTTTTGATCATAGATGTGCGTTTTTACGCACATCTGCTATCGATTCTGAGTCGGGCCCTATGTCCCTGGACACATTCAGACAATCACAGGTGACATTTGTACAGACACAAACTGTGCATGTGAATGCCATCAGCCACCAACTGAGGAAGTTGAATGATGTCACCAAAGTGGCCCAGGGGAACTAAACCAGAATGGCCCTTAGTTTCACATTTAAAAAATAATTATTGTGTTTGTTTTTGTTTTTTCATGATATTTGTGTATGTTTCTTTGTTTTGTGTTTAGTAAAATGTTTGACAAATTAAATTGCGTTTGTCATTATTTTTAAAATATGTTAAATTGTATGTGTAACTAGGGGTTTCATTTTGGATAATGGGTTTTAAACTTAAATATGGGTACACTATTTAGAGGTTACAGTAATGTAAATGGGTAATTTTTACTTAAATGTGGGAACACTACTTAGTAGTTACCTTATTGCAAATGTTTTTTTTTATCTTGAATATGGCTACACTATGTAGGGGTTACATTATTGGTGATGTGCTTTTTCATTTAAATGTGGGTACACTATTTAGGGGTTAAATTAATCTAATTGGGATTTTTAATTTACCTACTGTATGTATTTATATATGTTTAACTAGTGTAAATTGGCTTCTGTGATTTTTTACAATTTTCAGTTACAGTAAGTGTCAGATTGAACTTTTTATACTAGTTCTGTGCCTATTACATTGGCATACTTGCCAATATTCCCCCATCCGGGAGGAGGAAGCCAACTTGGCATGGCAGGGGGCATGGTACGGCACAGGTGACAGAGGGGAAGTTATGCTAGGTAGGGGCGGAGCGGGGGCATGTCCGTAAAATCTTGTCATTGTGACCCTGGTCCCGCTACACAATGCTGAGATTACAGGCATTGTGAGGCAGGGGGTGGAGCCACAGTGACACAATTCACTGCAAATCACATCATCGGCCCCCTAGTCAGCAGGAGGTTGTGTGTGGCTTCGGTGGGGTGGGGACAGGCGGCGGCTGGCCCGGGAGACTTACCCTCTCTTCTGGGGGACCGGGAGTGCCACTCAACTTTCAGGAGCCTCCCGGAAGAGTAGGCAAGTATGTACATTAAACATACTAAAACAACTATCCTCCTGCGCTATATTGAAAATATGATATGTCTGAAAGTCCAAAAATTCCACCTCTATATTTTTTATATAATATACAATTTATTAAAAAGTTTTCTTAATTAAACTTGACCGGTCTTTAAGAAAATAGAGTACAATCACATACAATAAATTTAATAACACTATGGAGGTGGATCCAAACTTAATCTGTGCACAGAGATGTATAATGATATTAAAAATCAGTCTGTGGACAAGAGTTCACTTATATATTCCATATAATTAAAGGTGGTTTAGTTTATCACCAGAAACATAATTGATTCCAACACAGTTACATTATATCATAGTTCCTTGATGACTTGCCACTTAGCAACAGAATGTTACGTACGGCTTCCACCAGCAGTGTCAGCAAGGGAGAGTCCTGGTAACATAAGAGGCGGTCTCTGGCTGCGGGATCTGGCACTTAGCTAGCGCCTGCTGATTAGATTACTAACGACCTCAGGGCACTGTGAGTTCTGTCCTCCGTGTGCTGCGTGCACACACCAATGTGCGGTCTCTGTCCTATTGGCTCCTATTCAGTTGGCGGTCAGCAAAGCAATAGTGGTGACAAGGCATCGGTCCAATGCTTCTGACGCATTTCGCTCCTGTTACAGGGGCTTTATCAAAAAATAATCTCCAAGTGCTCCAGGACCCTATTTAAAGGAATAATATTCATTCCTATTGGTGCATTTCAATAATGGGTGTAATGCACCTGATTATACACCTGTTCGGTTCCACCTCCTGATCCAACCTCCTATAGTAAGTTATA
This sequence comes from Pseudophryne corroboree, assembly GCF_028390025.1. Classification (NCBI taxonomy): domain Eukaryota; kingdom Metazoa; phylum Chordata; class Amphibia; order Anura; family Myobatrachidae; genus Pseudophryne; species Pseudophryne corroboree. The sequence continues at coordinate 496,767,767 of NC_086446.1, read as the reverse complement.
CATTCTACAAGTTATACATTCTACATAAAATATATATAAGTTATACACACTTCTATACCATAACTCTACTATATAAACATCATACATAAATCCATTTAATAAAAATATGTCCGTTTGTCCATAGAGAGTAACTAAAACCTTAATTTAACAACCCAAATAGTTATATAAAAAAATCATATATAAAAAACATCCTCCCTCACTGTGAATCGAACTCCCAACCTTCTCCTTTTCAGTCTGTTACTATACGCTCCTCCACTGTTAACCTTTACCAACAATACATACCCACAGCATATATAGCTCTTTAATAGCGCTATAGTTACTATAACTTCAGTGTCCTACTCTCAAATAGTTTTAATCTTATTCCTAAATTGACTTTAAATAAAACAAGATTTCTTTGGAATACTTATGTTTAGGAATTTATATATCTAGAACTTGACCTCTCAAAAACCCTTATCTCATATCTCACTTCATCAGATCCCAATAAAATACCAATTCAACTCTACTTCATATAATTCGTTGACAGCTTCAAGAACCCTGATTAACATATAATATTATAATTAATATACAACTTCATATAATATATTATATTAAAAAAAATTCATATTAATATTAAATAATTAATAGATATAAGCACCCTTCCTTCCTATAATTCGAACTCCCTACCCTTTCTATCATAGTCCATTAACCTACCATTTCCCCATCCAGTACCCCTTACTAGCATCATACATCATAAACACCGTCATAAACCACAGTAACTCATAAGTGCATTTTCTCAAATATCTTCAATCCATTTTAATACATATTACTTGTGTAAGACTATAGAGATTTCATAGGTAACTATATTCGAATTTGGTGTAGTGACTACTCATCTTGGAATGGTGAACACCAAGATGAACTTGGCTTCCAGCTTGTGTCCCTCCCCCACTCCCACTTAAATCCCACAACCAACTCCTATACACTCCAACATCCTACTGTTTCTAACATGATCACAATTCGTGCGTTATAAGCTGGAGAGGTTATTCACATGATATAAAATATTCTATGCAAAGGACTCAAACTCTATACACTAATTGAGTCCCTGGGGTGACAAAGTTTTCAGGCGGAATATCCACAATGCCTCTTTCCAACACAGATTCCAAAAATGATCCCCCCCTCTGGCAGTCCATTTAACATAATGGACCCCTATAACTTGGAGGCCTTCTGGATTGGACTGATGTTTAATGGTAAAATGATGTGAAACACTATGCTTGACATATCCTTTCAATATGTTTAAACAATGTTCTCTAAACCTCATCTTAAGTGAACGAGTGGTCCTACCTAGGTACTGCAGACCACAAGGGCACTGCAGTACATAAACACAATAAGTGGTATCACAATTAATGAACTCTCGTATTCAAAATTTTTCTTTCGTGATGTAAGATTCTATTTCACAGGATTTATTCACTAAATATCCACATGTGAGACATCTCCCTTTTCCACATCTATAACACCCCACCACAGGTTTCCCCAACTATGGTGTGGTGGTCTGGTGGGTTTTTTCTCTAGGGGTCTTTCTCAACATACTAGGGGCTAGTATATTCTTAAGGTTGTGATTTTTCTTAAAAATAATCTGAGGGTCTGGTAAAAATCGCCAATTGTAATATGTTATCTTGCTATAATATTCTAAACTTTTCCTTCACCACATTCTTAATCTCCAATGATTGATTGTTGGATTTGGTTACAAACTGCATTTGAGCCGGGGTTTCTTTAGTTGTCAGTTCTTGCATATTATTTTATCTTTTATTTAACAATAATAAATTCCTATCACTCATTGCTACCTTATCACATGCTGCTGTAACTAAATGTTTGGGATAACCTCTGCTTACAAAGTCCTGTGCCATTCCATTGGCCTAATCTCTATAGTCCTCTATAGTGGAACAATTTCTACGTAACCTCCCAAATTGACTATAGGGTACATTTTGCAACCAAGGTTTTATAATGATTGCTAGAATAATGGAGAAAATTATTTGTGTCAACTTCCTTCTTATAATTTTTCGTAATAATACACCCTTCTCCTGAGGAGATAGTTAAATCCAAACAATTCACCATAGTCTTGCTCTAAGTATGTGTACATTTTAAATTGTAATCATTAGTGTTCAAATAGGTGACAAAATTAAGAGCAGAATTCAAATCCCCATCCCAAATAAAAAATAAATCATCTATATAACGGCCATAGAATACTAGGTTCACGCCGAAAGGTCCATTCCAAATAAATTGGTCTTCAAATGTTCCCATATACAAATTTGCAAAGCTCGGTGCAAACCTAGTACCCATGGCCGTCCCCATTACCTGTAAAAAGAAATCACCCTTAAAAAACAAAATAATTGTGTTCTAAAATAAACATGATTGCTGAAAGTATAAAAGATTCTAGTCTTTCTGAAATATCAGTGTTTTCCCTTAAATTCCTCTCTGTAGACCTCACCCCTCTTCCATGGGGGATATGGGTATACAGGATTTGCACATCCAACAAAAGAAATGCATAATTAGATTTCCAATCTATATTTTTTATTACATTTAATAAACTTGTGGTGTCTCTAATATATGATTTCAGAGAGACCACAGATCTTTGTAAATAATAATCAATAAATTGTGATAAATTAGAACTGAGGGACCCAATACCTGAAATTATAGGATGGCCAGTAGGTGATGTCAGGGATTTGTGTATTTTAGGGATGTGATAAAAAATAGGTATAACAGAATTTTCTATAAACAAAAAATAAAATTCATCTTTGGAAATAACTTCTCCTCTAAGGGCTTCCTCCAATAATTCCCTATATTGATTCTGAAAAATCAATGTAGGGTCCTTATCCATTATCTTATAGAAGGTAGTGTCATGCAACTGATTATAAGCTTCCTTTAAATAAAATTCTCTAGTTTGTAGTACCACCCCTCCCCCCTTATCAGCACTCCTAATAACTATGGAATGATCCTTCTCAAGTTCTTTAAATGCTCTACATTCCCTCGGGTTAAGATTAGACCAATGAGATTTCTTGTCACATATCTTCTGAAAGTCATCCATCGTTTTTTTATAAAAAATATACAATGGTATTGGATTTGTATGTCACTGGATTGAACTGGAATTTTCTCTTAAAATGAGTCCCACCTCCTTCCCCTCCTGCCATACACTTATTGACATATATTTGCACTGTTTTTTGATCAAAGGTTACAATGTGGTTTTCATTGCACATACTTTCCAACTCCAATCAGGCCCCCATGTCTGTTCTATCTAATATCACTGGTGTAACTTCATCATTCTTATGTTTCTTGGATGCAAAGTACCTCTTTCGGCACAGATCACATGTGAAATAATTAAATTCAATGAACAAGTCAAACATATTGGGACCTTGTGAGGGATCAAAATTTAATTCCTTCTTCAAAAGACTAATCTGTTCATTAGTGAGAGACTTGTCCATCAAATTTAATATTCCTTTCTGATTTATTGAAAATGGGCTCTTCTTACGTAGTTTCCTCTTGCTCTCTGGGTCTTTTTGACATATCTCTGGCTAGAGGGGCAAACTGATTGTGAGTGCTAAATCTTCCTAGCTTGGTGTTCACCTCATTGTTAGGGGTATCTTGTTGATCAGTACTAGTCTTCCTAAATTTCCTCTGATTGAAAGTGGGGATAAAGTTTGAACTGTAATTCCTATTCTCATTTCTGGACTGGTGACCCCATTCCTTAGCTGGGGATCTACGGAAAACTTGTTTTCCATAATGATGTTTCCTATTTTCACTTGGAGCCCTTGAATACTTTGGTGTATCCTGATATTTAAGATGGTCATTTCTTGGTTACTTGGGAGTGCTTTCAATAGGTTCTAACCTGAACATCTCTATAATCATTGTCATCTTTCAATAACTTCTTATTTTTGGTTTCCACCAACTCTTTTTCAAATGATTCTACTTGTTTGTGTGTGTTTCTATCTCTTTCTGTGAAGATAGGAGAATCTTTATATTTAATCAGGGATTCTTTAACTTCCTCTATTCTCTGTCCTATTTCCTTCACTTTATTCTCCCTTTATTCTTTCACTTTATGACCGCCAGCTGAATAGGAGCTGATAGAAGAGAGACCGCACATTGGTGCGTGCACGCAGCACACGGAGACACAGTGCCCTGAGGTTAGGAGTAATCTAATCAGCAGGCGCTAGCTAAGTGCCAGATCCCGCAGCCAGAGACCGCCTCTTATATTACCAGGACTCTCGCTTGCTGACACTGCTGGTGGAAGCCGCACGTAAGGCTCCAACGTGGAGCAGTTTGTTATACTGCAACATTCTGTTGCTAAGTAGCAAGTCATCAAGGAACTATGATATAATGTAACTGTGTTGGAATCAATTATGTTTCTGGTGATAAACTAAACCACCATTAATTATATGGAATATATAAGTGAACTCTAGTCCACAGACTGATTTTTAATATCATTTTACATCTCTGTGCACAGATTAAGTTTGGATCCACCTCCATAGTGTTATTAAATTTATTATATGTGATTGTACTCTATTTTCTGAAAGACCGGTCAAGTTTAGTTATTTTTAATAAATTGTATATTATATAAAAAATATAGAGTTGGAATTTTTGGACTTTCAGACATATCGTATTTTCAATATAGCGCAGGAGGATAGTTGTTTTAGTATGCTGGATGTATGCACCTGGTGATTCTGGTGCTTGATTTGACTTGTTAACTCCAAGTCAGAGCTTTCCTGCTGCTTAATAAACAAATAAAAGGTTTGGTATTGGACCAATAGGATTTAAAGCATAGCATAATAGTTTTTTATAGCGCCGGGTGTATTTTTTCTTTTGGCTTTTTAAGTATGTACATTAGGTGAGTTGTACAGTATGTGTAAAATGGACAAATATCCGGATGCAAATTTGAGCCATGCAAGTAGTGGAAATGCTAGAAACATGCGAGTTTGCATGTTCTCGCAGTCTATTACATGTGTGAGTTCTGTCACCCTGTGCAAATTTCCCCATCTCTATCACAATCTTGTTGCACATGTGCAGAATGGTGAATGCTGCCTATTCGGAGCTATGCTCCGATCACAGCAAACGGGCCAACAATAACTCATCCGGCGATGGTTGGCCTCTGTCAGGCAACCGGAGTGCTTGCGTACTTCCATCCTCGGCCGCTGGCTCCAAGGAGACCAGGACGCCCTGCCTACAGGGAGTGGGTGGAGCTTCTGTCTGGTGTCCTAGTGAGTTGCCTAGACACCAGGCACTCACAGGACGTGCAGAAGGGCAGCTGTTGTTTATTGTAATTAGGGGAGGCTGGTGCTCAGTCTTCGTGTTGATTGGTTCATGTTCCCTTTTTTATTTCTGGTCTGCCTCTCACTTGGTGCTGATCATAGTTTCAGGTTGCTTTGGGAGCCCCTGTTACTGGATTCAAAGTCTCAGTTTATAGACCTCCTCTCCTGTTTGTTGGTTCCAATCTTTGAACAGTGTTCCTGCATCCAGTCTCTATTTAGCACCGGTATCTGTAGCAACTTTCGTTATACTTTTCTCTTGATTGCCTGTGCAAAGGCGTTTAATAGAAGTTATTGCTCCTCCCAGTCCGGAGGCAGCATCCCGGTTAGGAATTCTTTTGTTTCTATCTTCTAGGTCTCTAGCTCCAGCCTGTCCATCACATTCCCCCCTTCTCTTGTACCTCAGTCTCAACCATGTCTCCATTGGTTTGCCTTCCCTTTGCCTCACTCTTTCCAACTCCTCTCTTGCTTTCATATTCTTTCTCTCTCCTGCATTGATTCAGGACACTCTGAGGTTGAGTTCATGCTACCGCCAGTGGCATAGGTCCTGGTGGGCATCCCAATAGCGGTAGGCGCATAAAGCCTTATGAGAAAATGACTCAAATAGGCTAGAAGACCTGCTTGTGCATTCTATGACACTCAACCCCGGGGGGTCAGGGGTTACAACCAGAAGATCCCCAGAGTTCTCAGATTAAACCAAATGAAGACCCTCCAGTTGTAACAGCCTCATTACATTGTTTTTTATAACGAACACTTGGGCCACAAAAGAATGTATAATGGGCCACATGCAGCCCACGGACCATAAGTTTGACACGTCTGACCTAGAGTGACAGTACATAGAAGCAGGGGTGGATTTAGTGGTGATGCCGCCCTAGGCACAACAGTAACAGCTGCCACCTGCCTGCCTAATTTTGATATTTTTATTGATTGATTATAAGCCCTCATTTGATGATAGCTAATTTAATAGAATCATTTAAAACAGCCACTAACTATAACATTTATTTATTTTTAATTACTGTATATGTACATACTTACTAAGTGAGACAGCTGACAGGGGCAGTTTGTGCATATCCTACCTGTTTACACTCCACTCAAGATGGCATATGGAACAGTATAGTTAAAATATATTACAGTTACTGGTATTTTTTGGGCTGACAGTACCTACCACATGCATCCAAGTGCTGCCCCCAAACAAGTGCCACCCCTAGTCATGTGCCTCACGTGTCTAATAGGAAATTTGCTACTTTATAGAAGAGTCCATAATGCCATCTAGGTTCTATTGTGTTCTATCATGTCAACTAAATATGCATCTTTAATTATCAGTGAGGTACGGTGAGGTCAGTGGCTGGAGAGACACTGGCTAGTATCAGAGTCAGGTTTACACACACATTTGCGATTCGATGGTGAGTTTTGACTACAAAAATGATTAGAATAATACAAAGATTATATTTAACAGTTCTAGATATCATCTTTGTATAGTCAAAACTCTGGAGTAAACTGGAGTATGCACCCCAGCCTCCCCTTGTTACCCTGCACCACCTCCCCTGCCTACCCCGACCGCACATCACTGTTAATTATCCTCATTTACTACTATTTTTACATTGGCCTAGCTTAGGTCTAGTGCATACAGTAGTTTATTATGTTGGGTAGGTTAAGTTTTAGGAGAAAAGTATGCTTTTATGTGCAGATGGTTTCTGCACTGAGGTCCGACTTGTAAATTTTGATATGATCGCTCTATGACCCTCCTTTCAGATTCAAGCGTGTGTTGTTTTCTTACAACATGGCGGAGAAAAAGGTGGGGTTATAAGTGAAGGTATCTTTCATGTCTATAAACACTGGGGTTTGATTAGTACAGAAGTATTTGCTGCTGTTTTAGTCCATTCTAGATTTAGTTTTCATGCAAACATTAGATTGAAGAAGTACAGAACATGATTCACTACCAATCTGTGATAATTAAGCTCTTAAAAGTCTACAAAATCACATAGATTTTTTTTTTTTTTTTTAAATATAGAACGGGAAATAATTTGATTCTGGTTTTCTGGTTTGGCTAAAAACACAGGACATTGGTCAATAAGGTTAAACATGCTAAAATTAGTACTACCCATCTACACATACTCTATGTGGCCAGCACAATCAATATAGTCCTTATATATATTTAAATAAAGACATTGTATATTCAGCAATATGTAATGGAAACCCCTCCTAGGTTTAATTAAAGACAGACTACGAAGAAAGTCAATCCAGTGACTGTGTTTGTTAAATGTTTTATTTTAATTTCTCATAACTTATATTGAACTTCAAGAAACTTTCCTGGTGCTCACTTGAAGCTACCAACTTCAAAGATCTTGAACACATATTACTGCAATATCCAGAATCAGCAAGCGTACAAATTTTGCCCGTTAGCAGCATACCCCAGGGGAGACTAAACTAAGCTATCCTGGGCAGAGGAAATTGCAACCCTTGAGAATGAACTGTCACATACAATATTCTATATTTTATTCATTATTTACTTAAAGCTCAACTAACCCATTTTCTATCCCAAAATAGAGCACATCACATGCGCTAACAAGTAAATATTCATAAAAGAAACAACAGGAACCTATTTGTAATTCACTGGTACTAATTCGAATTTTACTGTCGGAGCAACTAATTTTTCCTAGCACTTCATTAAACCTCACAATACATTCAAAGCTTTCAGTAAAAGTGAAGTTCCTATAGAGCAGGGCTGGCCAAACCAGTCCTCGAGATCTACCAACAGTACACATTTTCCAGACCACCTAGCTGGTGCACAGGTGTAGTCATTACTAATTAAGATGTACTGCATTCATTCCTAACTGACAATTCTACAGATCTCCAGGAGGCCTGGAAAACATGAACTGTTGGTAGATCTCGAGGACCGGTTTGGCCAGCCCTGCTATAGAGCATTAACTAGACATTTAATGCCCTGTGGCAGGGGTGCCCCCGCCCCACATATTTGGTCTCATGGGGAAAGGGCACGGTCACACAATAGTGCCCCCTATTAATATTACGCCACAGGGTAGTGCAACCTTATTTATATTATACCACACATCACAGTCCTTTTTTCACATTATGCTGCACAGTAATGCAACCTTATTCACTTTACGCCACAGAGTAGAGCTTTTTACTCACATTATGCCAACACAGTAGTATCACTTTTACACAATATGCCACACAGTGGTGCCCCTTATACACATTATGCCACACAGTAATACCCCTTATACCCATTATACCACATATTAGTGTCGCTTAATCACATTATGCCACTCAATAATACCCCACACACATTACACCACACAGTAGTACACCTTATACACATTATGCCACACAGTAGTGTCCCTTATTCACATTTCACCACACAGTAGAGTCCCTTAATGATGCTACGTCGTACAGTAGTGTCCTTTATTCACACTACACCACACATTAGTGTCCCTTATTCATGCTGTCGCACAGTAGTGTCCTTTATTCACACTACACCACACAGTAGTATCCCTTATGCACCTTTAGTACACACTTAAGAATACTTGCTGTTTGCATATCTGCTTCCAATCTATCACGTAATAGCGGATGTGTGCCTTGCTGAAGCATTTATAAAGGTGCTTTGGTTTTGCACTGATTCACCTACTTGTTCTGCTCAGTGCATAAAATACAGTACTTGGCTGGGCACTGTGGGTAGGAGTCTGTAGTCGGGATCTGGAGAAACGTAATGAATTCTCTCCCTACAGACACTGCAGAAGCCAGGGGAGGCAGAGCACAGGCCAGTCACTGCTCACTGCAATGTTTATTAGTAGCGGTGCGCCCAGCTACTTTCATGCCAGATACACTGCTACTAATATACAATGCCACAGGCACTAGGCAGTTAAAGATCGCAGTGACTGGTTTTACCTACAGGGTATCTGTGCTCTGTGTGGCAGCACCGGCCGCATCACCTCAGTTACATCCTTGTATAGGTATCACCTCAAACAGTATACATGGTATATAATAATAACAATAATAATAATAATAATTATACAATAAATTGTTATATAGGGGGTCTCATCTCATACAGGACACATGGGGGAAACATAAAAGGGTCTGAGTTTTTTGTGTGGGACAAACTCGCACATCTAATACTTTAAAAGGTGTCCCAAAACACGATCAATGTAATAGCCTGCTTATTTTAAGGTGAAGGCTATTAGAATGTGCATGTATGTGCAAGTTTTTGAGTACTTAAAGGTCCCGTGGCAGAATCATTAACCCACCTACTGTAAATATCCCAGGTCAGGGTTAACTGGGGGAGTGAAGACCCCCCCCCTTAATAAAGGGGTCCCCCCTTAGGACAACCAAGGCCTGGACTGAAGCCTGGGGATATCCATGGCACACTGGGCTGTGGGTGCCGAGTTGATAGTCCATTTAGTTTTGGTTTGTTAAAAAAATATTGTTTTTTACAGGAGGGCTACAGGTCCCAGCAAGCCTCCCCATATGCTAGTACTTGGAGAATCACAAGAACCAGCATGTGGTGCATTAAGGGCCTGCTGTTTCCTATAGTCCCCCATGTAAATATTTATAAAAAGACAGAACATGAACACCTTGAAATTAAAACATTAATAATCACACACACACACACACACACACACACACACACACACACACACACACTCACATACTCACACACACACACACACACACACACACACACACACACTCACACACACTCACATACTCACTTACAATCCTTATATCCATCTGGTCCATTTGTACAAGTAGCATCCACGTAACCTGAAACCTAGTGTAGATCAGTTCCTCTTCATTCCAAGTAGGCATCCAAGGGGTTAAAAAGTAAATAAACCGGGACACCCGAACCACACGGGCATGTGGATGTGTATGACCTTGAAAAAAGATATTGCCATGCTGAAATGCTTTGGTGTGGAACTACAGGACTCCCCATCTGTATTCCAGTGAGACATTACATACCAGGGGGTGAGGATCCATGGATCTTTGCCATATGGCTATGTGATTAAAGTACGATCTTTATCTGGTATTCATGTTAATCCAATTTTAAATTCTGTTTTATGTTACCTATTAAAACATTTGGCATAATAATATGATATTTTCTCTATTTAATGGTGAGTACTGATGGTGTCTAAAAATGTGTCTAATAATTTCTTAAACACCTCAATTGAGTCAGACATTACAACTTTCTCTGGCAGTGAATTCCATAATCTTACTGCCCGCAATGTGATGAAACTCTTCCTACGGTTGGTGTTAAACTTCCTCTCCTCTAACCTTAGAGAGTGACCGGGTGTCATGTGTATGGATCTCTCGATAAATAAGCTGCCTGAAAGTTCCTTATATTGTCTCTTGATGTATTTGAAGATATTGGGGGTCATTCCGAGTTGTTCGCTCGTTGCCGATTTTCGCAACGGAGCGATTAAGGCGAAAATGCACATGTGCATGGTACGCAGTGTGCATGCGCTAAGTATTTTAGCACAAAACTTAGTAGATTTACTCACGTCCGAAAGAAGAATTTTCATCGTTGAAGTGATCGGAGTGTGATTGACAGGAAGTGGGTGTTTCTGGGCGGAAACTGACCATTTTCTGGGAGTGTGCGGAAAAACGCAGGTGTGCCAGGATAAAACGCGGGAGTGTCTGGAGAAACGGGGGAGTGGCTGACCGAACGCAGGGCGTGTTTGTGACGTCAAACCAGGATGAAACGGGCTGAGCTGATCGCAATGTAGGAGTAAGTCTCGAGCTACTCAGAAACTGCTAAGAATTTTCTATTCGCGATTCTGCTAATCTTTCGTTCGCAATTCTGCTAAGCTAAGATACACTCCCAGAGGGCGGCGGCCTAGCGTGTGCAATGCTGCTAAAATCTGCTAGCGAGCGAACAACTCGGAATGACCCCCATTATTCGTGTCCCCTCTTAGACGCCTTTTTTCTAGTGTAAAAATATCCATCCTAAATAGCCTTTCCTCATAATCCAATGACTCTAAGACTTGAATCAATTTTGTAGCTCTTCTCTGAACCTTTTCTAGTTCTACTATGGGGTATATGCAATTGCGGTCGAATTGCCGCAAATGTCGAAAAACGGGGCATTTTAGACACAAAAAAAAATATTCGACAATGCAATACAGTACTTTTCGACAAAAAACCTGCCGTTTCAGATTCGATTTTTTGCAATTCGACATTTACTCAAATTCGACATGTCTGCAATGGTAAAAATGCGGCTTTTCGACAATAGTATATTCAATTGAAGAATGTCGATTCGAAAACAATGCTTTTCAACAGTCATTTCGTCAATTTCAGTCCGCCTCATTTTGCTGGCGGAATCTAATAAAAAATTTTAAAAACATGTTTTTTTTATTGCTAATAGCATATCTATTTATATTAGAAGGGATTATGGGGGTAATTCCAAGTTGATCGCAGCAGGAAATTTTTTAGCAGTTGGGCAAAACCATGTGCACTGCAGGGGGGGCAGATATAACATTTGCAGAGAGAGTTAGATTTGGGTGGGTTCAAAGGCATGCACAGCACATTTTATTAGGGGGTGCACTGTCGGAGGGACGTGTCTAGCATCACCTACTGGGCGTGTCTCGCAACGCCTGTCGGGCGTATCTAGCACCGCCTATTGACACTCCTTTTCATTCCATATGTACCTTACCTATATGGTGGCTTCTCACAACGGGGAACCTCTGAAGAAATGTCCTCCCTGGGCAGACGGCGTCTTCAGTTGGTAATCCCTATTCATGTAGGATATCACATGGTACGGAAGATGCCTGTTTGTGTAGGTATATAACCAATGTCATCATCATGTAACAGAGATTCAAGCAGACTTGTGTCACCTCCTGCTCCCTGCATCTCTCAGCCACAGCATCATCTCTTCCCTACATCGTTTCTCAGCCACACCATCATCTCCTGCCTGCATATCTCAACCACACCATCATCTTATCCCTGCATTGTTTCTCAGTCACGCCATCATCTCCCGTCTGCATCTCTCACAATCCCCCTTCAATTCCCACGTAACACCGCACAGTAGCGTCCCTTATACATGTTACCCCTTACCAAATCCCTTCTTACTAGCCACACTTGCAATAGGTATGGACAATGAACTGTTATAAAACATATTTGGGAAGGTGTAGGGTGCAGAGGTGGGCAGTCACAGTGTTATGATTCCCGTACTCCAGACCAGATGAGATCTTATGGCAGAGGTCTGAGTACTGGAAAGATATGCTGGTTACGGGAGCAGGAAAGCCTAGTAACCCCTGGCGCCCTAACTCCGTTGTCTCGCCCGTGTTATCAGAAATCCCCTGCGAGACTATGGTTGCTTGAGCCCATGGCAGCCGCGTTCGAAGGGCGGATTATGTCTGCCCAACCCCGATGCCCCCTCAGGTCTTAATGGGAGACAAAGGGAAATCCGAGACAGGGTGATAACAAGGGGCCCTCTGACTAAGCAACCAGACCAGGGGTTACAAGCTATCTAACTTAACCAAAAGTATGTGCGGACAAACCGCCAGGGAAAAGGACAACCAAAGATCCACTGATCCGTTACTCCTATCCAGCACCGCTGGATACCAGAGTGGACTAGTGGGAGCGGAATCCTCCGCAAAAGCTCCGGAACACAATAAAACTAAATAATAAATAGTAAGCGGTCAAGCCGCAACACACGGCTACGCCGCGACTCACGAACACCACTGGATGTTAAAGGTGCTCGGTAGGACTCCAGGAAAGATGACAAATTCCGAGTACTGGATCACTGAGGACAGGAACAACCGGATGGAGCAGGACTGGAAACTCTCTGTAACAGACACAGCAACAGGAAGCTAACACCGGCGTCTGTGAGAAGTCCTGAGAGTGCTTTTATTTAGAACCCCTCCAATCCGGATCCAGACAGGGTAATGTTAATTATGCCGTGCAGCTGCATGCTGCACGGCCAGGATACAATTTGACCTGATTCATTAGACCTAGCAACGGGGAACGCGGTCCGACAGTGGCGTCCCCGTTGCTATGGTCAGAGCGGCTCCGTGCGCCCGGCGTCTAGCGTTGCTAGGGAGCCGGCGGCTGTCTGCCTGCGGCGTCCCTAGTTGCTAGGCGCCGGGCCGCACTGACGGGCGGACCCTCGGCGCCTAACAGTACCCCCCCCTTGAGGAGGGGTCAAGGAACCCCTAAGGCCAGGCTTCTGAGGAAATTCTCGAAAAAACGCCCTTTTGAGCCTCGGGGCATGGAGATCCTCATCCAGGACCCAAGACCTTTCCTCTGGACCATAACCTCTCCAATGCACCAAAAAATAAAGCCGACCCCGGGACAACTTGGAATCGAGAACCTTCTCCACTAAGAACTCCTGCTGACCCTGTACGTCTATTGGTGATTTCCCCTGAGAGATCTTGCGAGGAAATTTACTGGACGAAACATAAGGTTTTAACAAGGAGCAATGGAAGGTATTTCCGATCCGTAAAGTTTTTGGTAACCGTAACCGGAAAGCCACTGGATTGACTTTTTTGATAATTTGAAATGGTCCAATAAATTTAGGACCAAATCTGGCTGAGGTTTGTCGAAGTTTAATGTTGCGAGTCGACAACCATACCCTATCTCCAACTTTGAAAGTGCACGGCCGCCGGAGCCTGTCAGAAAATTTTTTCTCCCGAAATGCCGCTTTTCTGAGAGCCAGGTGCACTTTTCTCCAAATGAGTTTGAGATGAGAGGTCAAGGTCAGTGAGGAGACAGAGGAATGTTGAAAAAAGGAATTAGCTCTAGGGTGAAAACCAAAAACTGTAAAAAATGGAGATACATTGGTGGAGGAATGACAGGCATTGTTGTAAGCAAACTCTGCTAACGGAAGAAACTCAGACCAGTCATTTTGGAGTTTGGCCGAGTACAAATGCAAATATTGTTTTAATGATTGATTGACTCGCTCAGTCTGCCCGTTGGATTGGGGATGGTAGCCAGACGTTAAAGATAATTTCATCTTCAATGAGGCACAAAAAGACTTCCAAAATTGTGCATTGAATTGTGGACCCCGATCAGAAACAATATCAGTGGGTAACCCATGGAGTCTGAAAACATGGCGGAGGAACAAGACTGCCAATCCCTGGGCAGATGGCAATCGGGGAAGAGCAATAAAATGGGCCATTTTGCTAAAACGGTTCACTACCACCCATATGACTCGGCATCCGGCTGACAGAGGGAGGTCCACCACAAAATCCATGGAAATATGAGACCATGGCCTAAGAGGAACATTCAAGGGCATAAGTTGACCGATAGGCAAGGAACGGGGAACCTTATGCTGTGCACAGACCTGACAAGAAAAAACAAACTCCTTAATGTCTTTGGAAAGACCAGGCCACCATACCGAGCGGGAAACTAATTCAAAAGTCTTAGCGATCCCCGGATGCCCGGCAACTTTGCTATCGTGAAACTCTGTCAAAACCGTTGCTCTCAAAAACTCGGGGACATAAAGACGACCAGCAGGAGTATTACCAGGAGCTTGATGTTGAAGCTGCTTCAACTGGGTAAATAAATCTTGTGTGAGGCCTGCCCGAATGACTGAAGACGGAAGTATGGGAGTAACAGGACTGTTGTCTTGAACTGGAAGAAAACTGCGTGATAGGGCATCTGCCTTGGTATTCTTGGAACCTGGCCTGAAGGTGATAATGAACCTGAAACGAGTAAAAAATAAAGCCCAACGAGCTTGCCGGGCATTAAGCCGTTTGGCTGATTCAATGTATTGAAGATTTTTGTTATCAGTCAAAACTGAAATGGTATGAGTGGCTCCTTCCAGCCAATGCCTCCACTCCTCAAAAGCCCATTTAATAGCCAGTAATTCCCGGTTACCAACATCGTAGTTGGACTCAGCAGATGAGAATTTCCTGGACATGAAGGCACAAGGATGCAATTCTAGGGAATCCGGATCCTTCTGAGACAGGATAGCCCCCACTCCAACCTCCGAGGCATCGACCTCAACAATGAAAGGCAATTCTGGGTTGGGATGTCTGAGGACAGGGGCTGAGACAAAGGCTTGTTTCAAGGCCTGAAAAGATAACTCCGCATCACGTGACCAGTTGGTAGGATCTGCTCCCTTCTTAGTCAGTGCCACAATGGGAGCAACTAGGTCAGAGAAAGAGTGAATAAATCTTCTATAGTAATTTGCAAACCCTAAAAAGCGCTGAATTGCTTTTAAATTGGTGGGTTGCGCCCAACTAAGGATGGCTTGGAGCTTCTTTGGTTCCATACAGAATCCCCGAGGGGAAATAATGTACCCTAAAAAGGATACCTCCGTGACATGAAATTCACACTTCTCCAGCTTGGCATATAGGTGATTTTCACGTAATTTTTTTAGAACCTGACGCACCTGGGTAACATGTTGTTCTATAGAGTCAGAATATATCAAAATATCGTCTAAGTAGACTACAATGAATTTTCCAAGAAATTCACGGAGCACATCGTTAATGAGATCCTGGAAAACTGCCGGAGCGTTGGACAGGCCGAAAGGCATAACCAGATACTCATAGTGGCCTGACTGAGTACTGAATGCCGTCTTCCACTCATCCCCTGACTTGATTCTGATGAGGTTATATGCTCCTCTCAGGTCAATCTTAGAAAAAATCACCGCCGAACGTAGCTGATCAAAGAGGACAGAAATCAGCGGCAAAGGGTAAGTATTCTTTACAGAGATTTTATTCAAGGCTCTAAAGTCGATGCAAGGTCTGAGTGATCCATCCTTCTTCTCCATGAAGAAGAAGCCTGCACTTAAAGGGGATTTAGATGGCCTGATAAATCCTTTCCCTAGGCTTTCTTTAACATACTCATTCATGGCCACAGTTTCAGGTCCGGACAATGCATATAACCTTCCCTTAGGCAAAGTGGCACCAGGAACTAACTCAATAGAAAAATCATAAGGCCTATGGGGAGGCAGAATATCCGCATTGACCTTGGAAAATACATCAACAAAATCCTGGTATACCACAGGAATGGGTGCGGGAACGACAGCAGCAATTCTGATGGGAAGCGTAATACATTCCTTATTACAGATGGTACCCCATTGTAAGATCTCCCCCAACTGCCAATCAATGATGGGATTATGAAAGGCCAGCCAAGGGTGACCCAGAACCACAGGAACTGCTGGGCAATGGGTAAGGAAAAACTCAATCTTTTCAGAATGCAGAGCTCCTACCGAAAGTAGAACAGAAGGTGTACAGAGAGAAATAACCCCATTGGACAAGGGACTCCCATCTAAACCATGCATGGTGATACACCTACCCAAGGCTAACTGAGGAATACCTAAGGCCTTGGCCCATGTTAAATCCATAAAGTTCCCTGCAGCTCCACTGTCCACAAAAGCCGAGACCGAAGAACAGAGGCTGCCAAAGGAAACTTTAGCTGGAACCAACAGTGAATTATTTGAGGAGATAAGCTGTAGACCAAAGTGAACCCCCTCACAACTCACTTGGTCGAGGCGTTTCCCGACTTGTTCGGACAACTACGGGCAAAATGTCCCTTACCCCCACAGTATAAACAAAGACCAGAATTTTGCCTTCTGGTTCTTTCCCCTGGAGACAGTTTGGAGAGGCCTATCTGCATGGGCTCCTCTATGTCCACAGGAATGGAAAAAACACAAGGAGTAGACCCGACAGATGCTCCTTTTTCAGCCCTCCGCTCTCTGAGACGACGATCAATCTTAATAGAGAGCTCCATGAGTTTATCGAGAGTCTCAGGAGCGGGATACTGAAGGAGACTGTCTTTTATAGACTCGGATAAGCCGAGGCGAAACTGACTGCGCAAGGCTGGGTCATTCCATCCACAGTCGTTCGACCAACGGCGAAACTCTGTACAATAAATCTCTGCGGGATTCCTACCCTGTCTGAGAGCACGCAACTGACTCTCGGCGGATGCCTCTCTATCAGGGTCGTCATACAAAAGCCCTAAGGACCCCAGAAAGGCGTCTACAGACAATAAAGCTGGATCGTCTGTCTTTAAACCAAAAGCCCAGGTCTGAGGATCCCCCTGTAGCAGAGAAATAATAATTCCTACCCGCTGAGATTCCGTACCTGAGGATACTGGTCTTAAACGAAAATACAGTTTACAAGACTCTTTAAAATTAAAAAACTGCTTTCTATCCCCAGAAAAACGGTCAGGCAGATGCATTTTTGGTTCAGGAATGACCCTCGGGGAAGTCCGTAACAGATCTTCCTGTGACCTCACCCGAAGGGACAGATCCTGAACCATCTGAGTAAGCTCTTGGATCTGGCTAACTAAAAGCTGGCCAGGATTTGGCCCAACACCGGTGGGATTCATGAAGCTGACAAAATCTCCCAACTGAATAAGGGAAAAAATTAACTCCTGTTAATTTTAAATTTTAGTCTGGCCGGTGTTAATGTTATGATTCCCGTACTCCAGACCAGATGAGATCTTATGGCAGAGGTCTGAGTACTGGAAAGATATGCTGGTTACGGGAGCAGGAAAGCCTAGTAACCCCTGGCGCCCTAACTCCGTTGTCTCGCCCGTGTTATCAGAAATCCCCTGCGAGACTATGGTTGCTTGAGCCCATGGCAGCCGCGTTCGAAGGGCGGATTATGTCTGCCCAACCCCGATGCCCCCTCAGGTCTTAATGGGAGACAAAGGGAAATCCGAGACAGGGTGATAACACGGGGCCCTCTGACTAAGCAACCAGACCAGGGGTTACAAGCTATCTAACTTAACCAAAAGTATGTGCGGACAAACCGCCAGGGAAAAGGACAACCAAAGATCCACTGATCCGTTACTCCTATCCAGCACCGCTGGATACCAGAGTGGACTAGTGGGAGCGGAATCCTCCGCAAAAGCTCCGGAACACAATAAAACTAAATAATAAATAGTAAGCGGTCAAGCTGCAACACACGGCTACGCCGCGACTCACGAACACCACTGGATGTTAAAGGTGCTCGGTAGGACTCCAGGAAAGATGACAAATTCCGAGTACTGGATCACTGAGGACAGGAACAACCGGATGGAGCAGGACTGGAAACTCTCTGTAACAGACACAGCAACAGGAAGCTAACACCGGCGTCTGTGAGAAGTCCTGAGAGTGCTTTTATTTAGAACCCCTCCAATCCGGATCCAGACAGGGTAATGTTAATTATGCCGTGCAGCTGCATGCTGCACGGCCAGGATACAATTTGACCTGATTCATTAGACCTAGCAACGGGGAACGCGGTCCGACAGTGGCGTCCCCGTTGCTATGGTCAGAGCGGCTCCTTGCGCCCGGCGTCTAGCGTTGCTAGGGAGCCGGCGGCTGTCTGCCTGCGGCGTCCCTAGTTGCTAGGCGCCGGGCCGCACTGACGGGCGGACCCTCGGCGCCTAACACACAGGGTGCAGGGAGGGAAGGAATAGGGTGCAGAGGTGGGCAGGTACAAGGTGCAGGGAGGGAAGGAATAGGCTGCAGAGGTGGGCAGGTACAAGGTGCAGGGAGGGAAGGAATAGGGTGCAGAGGTGGGCAGGTACAAGGTGCAGGGAGGGAAGAAATAGGGTGCAGAGGTGGGCAGTCACAGGGTGCAGGGAGGGAAGGAATAGGGTGCAGAGGTGGGCAGGTACAAGGTGCAGGGAGGGAAGGAATAGGGTGCAGAGGAGGGCAGTTACAGTGTGCAGGGAGGGAAGGCATAGGGTGCAGAGGTGGGCAGGTACAAGGTGCAGGGAGTGAAGGAATAGGGTGCAGAGGTGGGCAGGTACAAGGTGCAGGGAGGGAAGGAATAGGGTGCAGAGGTGGGCAGTCACAGGGTGCAGGGAGGGAAGGAATAGGGTGCAGAGGAGGGCAGTTACAGGGTGCAGGGAGGGAAGGCATAGGGTGCAGAGGAGGGCAGTTACAGGGTGCAGGGAGGGAAGGCATAGGGTGCAGAGGTGGGCAGTCACAGGGTGCCGGGAGGGAAGGAATAGGGTGCAGAGGTGGGCAGGTACAAGGTGCAGGGAGGGAAGGAATAGGGTGCAGAGGTGAGCAGGTACAAGGTGCAGGGAGGGAAGGAATAGGGTGCAGAGGTGGGCAGGTACAAGGTGCAGGGAGGGAAGGAATAGGGTGCAGGGAGGGAAGGCATAGGGTGCAGAGGAGGGCAGTCACAGGGTGCAGGGAGGGAAGGAATAGGGTGCAGAGGTGGGCAGGTACAAGGTGCAGGGAGGGAAGGAATAGGGTGCAGAGGTGGGCAGGTACAAGGTGCAGAGAGGGAAGGAATAGGGTGCAGAGGTGGGCAGGTACAAGGTGCAGGGAGGGAAGGAATAGGGTGCAGAGGAGGGCAGGTACAAGGTGCAGGGAGGGAAGGCATATGGTGCAGAGGTGGGCAGTCACAGGGTGCAGGGAGGGAAGGAATAGGGTGCAGAGGTGGGCAGGTACAAGGTGCAGGGAGGGAAGGAATAGGGTGCAGAGGTGGGCAGGTACAAGGTGCAGGGAGGGAAGGAATAGGGTGCAGAGGTGGGCAGTCACAGGGTGCAGGGAGGGAAGGAATAGGGTGCAGAGGTGGGCAGGTACAAGGTGCAGGGAGGGAAGGAATAGGGTGCAGAGGTGAGCAGGTACAAGGCGCAGGGAGGGAAGGAATAGGGTGCAGAGGTGGGCAGGTACAAGGTGCAGGGAGGGAAGGAATAGGGTGCAGAGGAGGGCAGTTACAGTGTGCAGGGAGGGAAGGCATAGGGTGCAGAGGTGGGCAGATACAAGGTGCAGGGAGTGAAGGAATAGGGTGCAGAGGTGGGCAGGTACAAGGTGCAGGGAGGGAAGGAATAGGGTGCAGAGGTGGGCAGTCACAGGGTGCAGGGAGGGAAGGAATAGGGTGCAGAGGAGGGCAGTTACAGGGTGCAGGGAGGGAAGGCATAGGGTGCAGAGGAGGGCAGTTACAGGGTGCAGGGAGGGAAGGCATAGGGTGCAGAGGTGGGCAGTCACAGGGTGCCGGGAGGGAAGGAATAGGGTGCAGAGGTGGGCAGGTACAAGGTGCAGGGAGGGAAGGAATAGGGTGCAGAGGTGAGCAGGTACAAGGTGCAGGGAGGGAAGGAATAGGGTGCTGGGAGGGAAGGCATAGGGTGCAGAGGAGGGCAGTTACAGGGTGCAGGGAGGGAAGGAATAGGGTGCAGAGGTGGGCAGGCATAAGGTGCAGGGAGGGAAGGAATAGGGTGCAGAGGAGGGCAGTTACAGGGTGCAGGGAGGGAAGGAATAGGGTGCAGAGGTGGGCAGTCACAGGGTGCAGGGAGGGAAGGAATAGGGTGCAGAGGTGGGCAGGTACAAGGTGCAGGGAGGGAAGGAATAGGGTGCAGAGGTGGGCAGGTACAAGGTGCAGGGAGGGAAGGAATAGGGTGCAGAGGTGGGCAGGTACAAGGTGCAGGGAGGGAAGGAATAGGGTGCAGAGGTGGGCAGTCACAGGGTGCAGGGAGGGAAGGAATAGGGTGCAGAGGTGGGCAGGTACAAGGTGCAGGGAGGGAAGGAATAGGGTGCAGAGGTGAGCAGGTACAAGGCGCAGGGAGGGAAGGAATAGGGTGCAGAGGTGGGCAGGTACAAGGTGCAGGGAGGGAAGGAATAGGGTGCAGAGGAGGGCAGTTACAGTGTGCAGGGAGGGAAGGCATAGGGTGCAGAGGTGGGCAGATACAAGGTGCAGGGAGTGAAGGAATAGGGTGCAGAGGTGGGCAGGTACAAGGTGCAGGGAGGGAAGGAATAGGGTGCAGAGGTGGGCAGTCACAGGGTGCAGGGAGGGAAGGAATAGGGTGCAGAGGAGGGCAGTTACAGGGTGCAGGGAGGGAAGGCATAGGGTGCAGAGGAGGGCAGTTACAGGGTGCAGGGAGGGAAGGCATAGGGTGCAGAGGTGGGCAGTCACAGGGTGCCGGGAGGGAAGGAATAGGGTGCAGAGGTGGGCAGGTACAAGGTGCAGGGAGGGAAGGAATAGGGTGCAGAGGTGAGCAGGTACAAGGTGCAGGGAGGGAATGAATAGGGTGCAGAGGAGGGCAGTTACAGAGTGCAGGGATCGAAGGTGTAGGGTGCAGAGGTGGGCAGTTACAGGGTGCAGGGAGGGAAGGCATAGGGTGCAGAGGAGGGCAATTACAGGGTGCAGGGATCGGAGGCATAGGGTGCAGAGGAGGGCAGTTACAGGGTGCAGGGAGGGAAGGAATAGGGTGCAGAGGTGGGCAGGCATAAGGTGCAGGGAGGGAAGGAATAGGGTGCAGAGGAGGGCAGTTACAGGGTGCAGGGAGGGAAGGAATAGGGTGCAGAGGTGAGCAGGTACAAGGTGCAGGGAGGGAATGAATAGGGTGCAGAGGAGGGCAGTTACAGAGTGCAGGGATCGAAGGTGTAGGGTGCAGAGGTGGGCAGTTACAGGGTGCAGGGAGGGAAGGCATAGGGTGCAGAGGAGGGCAATTACAGGGTGCAGGGATCGGAGGCTTAGGGTGCAGAGGTGGGCAGGTACAGGGTGCAGGGAGTGAAGGCGTATGGTGCAGAGGTGGGCAGGTACAGGGTGCAGGGAGGGAAGGCGTAGGGTGCTGGTTGAAGGTGCATATTGTTGGTGGGTACATGTAGGGTACCGGGATGTGAGATGCAGGGGTGTCATTTGCAGGGAATGCAGTTTCAAGGTGCAGGAGTACTGGTGCACAATAGGAGAGTGGTTAGAAGTGGGATAAAACAATACCTTTGAGGTGGTGTAGATAACATAAGGCTCTGCCTGCAGCAACAGGAGCATTCCACAGCAGCAGGAAGAAGTAATAAGAAATGGTTCCTGCACAGGGGCCAGAAGCCAAAGTGTCCATTCACAGCAGCAGCCAGGAGATCAAAGGGGAGACCAGCACTGAACAGACTCAGGCACAGCAGCATAGCCTGCCCTGACAGCGGGAGGCACCCGCGACTCCCCCTCCCTTCACGGCCGTGGGCAGAAGTCTCCGCATGGCAGGTACACTCTGCCGCCTCACAGCTCTCCCCCCACCACGCTGCTGCTAAGCAAGCAGGGGAAAGAGCCAATCTACAGAAAGCACCCGCCCCCCATCCCCTCCACACGCACCAGCACTAGAGATGTGCACTTGAAATTTTTCGGGTTTTGTGTTTTGGTTTTGGGTTCGGTTCCGCGGCCGTGTTTTGGGTTCGACCGCGTTTTGGCAAATTTCACCGAATTTTTTTTGTCGGATTCGGGTGTGTTTTGGATTCGGGTGTTTTTTTCAAAAAAACCCTAAAAAACAGCTTAAATTATAGAATTTGGGGGTCATTTTGATCCCAAAGTATTATTAACCTCAAAAACCATAATTTCCACTCATTTTCAGTCTATTCTGAACACCTCACAATATTATTTTTAGTCCTAAAATTTGCACCGAGGTCGCTGGATGACTAAGCTAAGCGACCCAAGTGGCCGACACAAACACCTGGCCCATCTAGGAGTGGCACTGCAGTGTCACGCAGGATGGCCCTTCCAAAAAACACTCCCCAAACAGCACATGACGCAAAGAAAAAAAGAGGCGCAATGAGGTAGCTGTGTGACTAAGCTCAACGACCCAAGTGGCCGACACAAACACCTGGCCCATCTAGGAGTGGCACTGCAGTGTCACGCAGGATGGCCCTTCAAAAAAATACTCCCCAAACAGCACATGACGCAAAGAAAAATGAAAGAAAAAAGAGGTGCAAGATGGAATTGTCCTTGGGCCCTCCCACCCACCCTTATGTTGTATAAACAGGACATGCACACTTTAACCAACCCATCATTTCAGTGACAGTGTCTGCCACACGACTGTGACTGAAATGACGGGTTGGTTTGGACCCCCACCAAAAAAGAAGCAATTAATCTCTCCTTGCACAAACTGGCTCTACAGAGGCAAGATGTCCACCTCATCATCATCCTCCGATATATCACCGTGTACATCCCCCTCCTCACAGATTATCAATTCGTCCCCACTGGAATCCACCATCTCAGCTCCCTGTGTACTTTGTGGAGGCAATTGCTGCTGGTCAATGTCTCCACGGAGGAATTGATTATAATTCATTTTAATGAACATCATCTTCTCCACATTTTCTGGAAGTAACCTCGTACGCCGATTGCTGACAAGGTGAGCGGCGGCACTAAACACTCTTTCGGAGTACACACTTGTGGGAGGGCAACTTAGGTAGAATAAAGCCAGTTTGTGCAAGGGCCTCCAAATTGCCTCTTTTTCCTGCCAGTATAAGTACGGACTGTGTGACGTGCCTACTTGGATGCGGTCACTCATATAATCCTCCACCATTCTTTCAATGGGGAGAGAATCATATGCAGTGCCAGAAGACGACATGTCCGTAATCGTTGGCAGGTCCTTCAGTCCGGACCAGATGTCAGCATCAGCAGTCGCTCCAGACTGCCCTGCATCACCGCCAGCGGGTGGGCTCGGAATTCTGAGCCTTTTCCTCGCACCCCCAGTTGCGGGAGAATGTGAAGGAGGAGATGTTGACAGGTCGCGTTCCGCTTGACTTGACAATTTTCTCACCAGCAGGTCTTTGAACCCCAGCAGACTTGTGTCTGCCGGAAAGAGAGATCCAAGGTAGGTTTTAAATCTAGGATCGAGCACGGTGGCCAAAATGTAGTGCTCTGATTTCAACAGATTGACCACCCGTGAATCCTTGTTAAGCGAATTAAGGGCTCCATCCACAAGTCCCACATGCCTAGCGGAATCGCTCTGTGTTAGCTCCTCCTTCAATGTCTCCAGCTTCTTCTGCAAAAGCCTGATGAGGGGAATGACCTGACTCAGGCTGGCAGTGTCTGAACTGACTTCACGTGTGGCAAGTTCAAAGGGCAGCAGAACCTTGCACAACGTTGAAATCATTCTCCACTGCGCTTGAGACAGGTGCATTCCACCTCCTATATCGTGCTCAATTGTATAGGCTTGAATGGCCTTTTGCTGCTCCTCCAACCTCTGAAGCATATATAGGGTTGAATTCCACCTCGTTACCACTTCTTGCTTCAGATGATGGCAGGGCAGGTTCAGGCGTTTTTGGTGGTGCTCCAGTCTTCTGTACGTGGTGCCTGTACGCCGAAAGTGTCCCGCAATTCTTCTGGCCACCGACAGCATCTCTTGCACGCCCCTCTCGTTTTTTAAATAATTCTGCACCACCAAATTCAAGGTATGTGCAAAACATGGGACGTGCTGGAATTTGCCCATATTTAATGCACACACAATATTGCTGGCGTTGTCCGATGCCACAAATCCACAGGAGAGTCCAATTGGGGTAAGCCATTCCGCGATGATCTTCCTCAGTTGCCGTAAGAGGTTTTCAGCTGTGTGCGTATTCTGGAAAGCGGTGATACAAAGCGTAGCCTGCCTAGGAAAGAGTTGGCGTTTGCGAGATGCTGCTACTGGTGCCGCCGCTGCTGTTCTTGCGGCGGGAGTCCATACATCTACCCAGTGGGCTGTCACAGTCATATAGTCCTGACCCTGCCCTGCTCCACTTGTCCACATGTCCGTGGTTAAGTGGACATTGGGTACAGCTGCATTTTTTAGGACACTGGTGACTCTTTTTCTGAGGTCTGTGTACATTTTCGGTATCGCCTGCCTAGAGAAATGGAACCTAGATGGTATTTGGTACCGGGGACACAGTACCTCCAACAAGTCTCTAGTTGGCTCTGCAGTAATGATGGATACCGGAACCACGTTTCTCACCACCCAGGATGCCAAGGCCTCAGTTATCCGCTTTGCAGCAGGATGACTGCTGTGATATTTCATCTTCCTCGCAAAGGACTGTTGGACAGTCAATTGCTTGGTGGAAGTAGTAAAAGTGGTCTTACGACTTCCCCTCTGGGATGACCATCGACTCCCAGCAGCAACAACAGCAGCGCCAGCAGCAGTAGGCGTTACACGCAAGGATGCATCGGAGGAATCCCAGGCAGGAGAGGACTCGTCAGAATTGCCAGTGACATGGCCTGCAGGACTATTGGCATTCCTGGGGAAGGAGGAAATTGACACTGAGGGAGTTGGTGGGGTGGTTTGCGTGAGCTTGGTTACAAGAGGAAGGGATTTACTGGTCAGTGGACTGCTTCCGCTGTCGCCCAAAGTTTTTGAACTTGTCACTGACTTATTATGAATGCGCTGCAGGTGACGTATAAGGGAGGATGTTCCGAGGTGGTTAACGTCCTTACCCCTACTTATTACAGATTGACAAAGGCAACACACGGCTTGACAAATGTTGTCCGCATTTCTGTTGAAATACTTCCACACCGAAGAGCTGATTTTTTTGGTATTTTCACCAGGCATGTCAATGGCCCTATTCCTCCCACGGACAACAGGTGTCTCCCCGGGTGCCTGACTTAAACAAACCTCCTCACCATCAGAATCCTCCTTGTCAATTTCCTCCCCAGCGCCAGCAACACCCATATCCTCCTCATCCTGGTGTACTTCAACACTGACATCTTCAATCTGACTATCAGGAACTGGACTGCGGGTGCTCCTTCCAGCACTTGCAGGGGGCGTGCAAATGGTGGAAGGCGCATGCTCTTCACGTCCAGTGTTGGGAAGGTCAGGCATCGCAACCGACACAATTGGACTCTCCTTGTGGATTTGGGATTTTGAAGAACGCACAGTTCTTTGCTGTGCTTTTGCCAGCTTGAGTCTTTTCATTTTTCTAGCGAGGGGCTGAGTGCTTCCATCCTCATGTGAAGCTGAACCACTAGCCATGAACATAGGCCAGGGCCTCAGCCGTTCCTTGCCACTCCGTGTGGTAAATGGCATATTGGCAAGTTTACGCTTCTCCTCCGACAATTTTATTTTAGATTTTTGAGTCCTTTTTTTACTGATATTTGGTGTTTTGGATTTTACATGCTCTGTACTATGACATTGGGCATCGGCCTTGGCAGACGACGTTGATGGAATTTCATCGTCTCGGCCATGACTAGTGGCAGCAGCTTCAGCACGAGGTGGAAGTCGATCTTGATCTTTCCCTATTTTTGGAGCCTCAACATTTTTGTTCTCCATATTTTAATAGGCACAACTAAAAGGCACCTCAGGTAAACAATGGAGATGGATGGATACTAGTATACTTATGGATGGACGAGCGACTGCCGACACAGAGGTAGCTACAGCCGTGGACTACCGTACTGTGTCTGCTGCTAATATAGACTGGATGATAATGAGATACAATTAAAATATATATATATATCACACTAGTACTGCAGCCGGACAGGTATATATATTATGTAATGACGGACCTGCTGGACACTGTCTGTCAGCACTGCAGACTCCTAAAGTAAGCTACTAGTATCAAGAAGATAGAAAAAAAAACCACGGGTAGGTGGTATACAATTATGGATGGACGAGCGACTGCCGACACAGAGGTAGCTACAGCCGTGGACTACCGTACTGTGTCTGCTGCTAATATAGACTGGATGATAATGAGATAAAATTAAAATATATATATATATATCACACTAGTACTGCAGCCGGACAGGTATACATATTATGTAATGACGGACCTGCTGGACACTGTCTGTCAGCACTGCAGACTCCTAAAGTAAGCTACTAGTATCAAGAAGATAGAAAAAAAAACCACGGGTAGGTGGTATACAATTATGGATGGACGAGCGACTGCCGACACAGAGGTAGCTACAGCCGTGGACTACCGTACTGTGTCTGCTGCTAATATAGACTGGATGATAATGAGATAAGATTAAAATATATATATATATCACACTAGTACTGCAGCCGGACAGGTATATATATTATGTAATGACGGACCTGCTGGACACTGTCTGCAGAATGCGTTTATAAAAACACCACACGACGAGTGTTTAACTTTTTCAGGCAGACAATCACAATATACTGGTGGTCAGCAGACAATCACAATATACTGGTGGTCAGTGGTCACTGGTCAGTCACACTGGCAATGGCACTCTGGCAGCAAAAGTGTGCACTGTACTTAAAATATGTACTCCTGCTATAACTGCTCCCCAGTCTCCCCCACAATTAAGCTGTGTGAGCAGTGAGCACTCAGCACAGTCAGATAATGATATACAGTATTACATATGATGCAGCACACTGGGCTGAGCACAGATATGGTATGTGACTGTGTCACACTGTGTATCGTTTTTTTTTCAGGCAGAGAATGGATTAATTAAACTGGTGGTGGTCACTGGTCACTGGTCACACTATCAGCAAGTAGTACTCCGTCCTAAGCAGACAATCACAATATACTGGTGGTCAGTGTGGTCACTGGTCAGTCACACTGGCAGTGTGGCACTCTGGCAGCAAAAGTGTGCACTGTACTTAAAATATATTATTTATGTACTCCTGCTCTAACTGCTCCCCAGTCTCCCCCACAATTAAGCTGTGTGAGCAGTGAGCACTCAGCACAGTCAGATATACAGTATTACATATGATGATGCAGCACACTGAGGCTGAGCACAGATATGGTATGTGACTGTGTCACACTGTGTATCGTTTTTTTTCAGGCAGAGAACGGATTAATTAAACTGGTGGTCAATGGTCACTGGTCACACTATCAGCAAGTAGTAGTACTCCAGTCCTAATATGCTCCCCATAATTAGTAAATACTAAATAGTGTCTATAACTCTCTACTCTCTTCTCTATAAACGGAGAGGACGCCAGCCACGTCCTCTCCCTATCAATCTCAATGCACGTGTGAAAATGGCGGCGACGCGCGGCTCCTTATATAGAATCCGAGTCTCGCGATAGAATTCGAGCCTCGCGAGAATCCGACAGCGGGATGATGACGTTCGGGCGCGCTCGGGTTAGCCGAGCAAGGCGGGAAGGTTCGAACCTGCCTCGGACCCGTGTAAAAAGGCTGAAGTTCGGGGGGGTTCGGATTCCGAGGAACCGAACCCGCTCATCACTAACCAGCACCGGAGCCCGTCACCTGCTAGACTGGGGATCAGGGAGGACAGGCAATGAACGCATGACGCTGCACCCCCTCCTCCCCCCGTGAGTGCCGGCGATCACTACAGCAGGCGTGCTTGAGGGGGGTGCCGGACATTAGGGGTGCCTGTGCGTACCAGGCACCCCCCGTGCGCACGCCTGTGGGTGGGTTATTTTGTTTCTGTGCAGGGTAAATACTGGCTGCTTTATTTTACACTGCAATTTAGATTGCAGATCGAACTCACCACACCAAAATCTAACTCTCTCTGCACATGTTATATCTGCAACCCCTGCAGTGCACATGGGCCCTCATTCCGAGTTGTTCGCTCGCAAGGCGAATGTAGCAGAGTTACACACGCTAAGCCGCCGCCTACTGGGAGTGAATCTTAGCTTCTTAAAATTGCGACCGACGTACGCGCAATATTGCGATTACAAACGAGTTAGCAGTTTCAGAGTAGCTCCAGACTTACTCTGCCTGTGCGATCATTTCAGTGCTTGTCGTTCCTGGTTGACGTCACAAACACACCCAGCGTTCGCCCAGGCACTCCCACCGTTTCCCCGGCCACTCCTGCGTTTTTTCCGGAAACGGTAGCGTTTTCAGCCACACGCCCCTGAAACGCCGTGTATCCGCCCAGTAACACCCATTTCCTGTCAATCACATTACGATCGCCGGAGCGAAGAAAAAGCCGTGAGTAAAAATACTTTCTTCATAGTAAAGTTACTTGGCGCAGTCGCAGTGCGAACATTGCGCATGCGTACTAAGCGGATTTTCACTGCGATGCGATGAAAAATACCGAGCGAACAACTCGGAATGAGGGCCATGGTTTTGCCCAACTGCTAAAAAATTTCCTGCTGCGATCAACTTGGAATTACCCCTATGTACTTGGTTTGTCTATTAGGAGCCACAAGTATTATTTATATATTTTTTAAAATATATATATATTTTTTTTACTGACTAAAATAATATGGAGAGATCAGAGCATGTTTTTCAGTGGGAAGGGGTGGGAATGGGTTAAAAATCCTGAAAAAAAATATGTGGGGTCCCCCCTCCTAAACATAACCAGCCTCAGGCTCTTTGAGCCGGTCCTAGTTGTACAAATATTAAAATACGGGGGGGGGGAATGACAGGGGATCCCCCGTATTTTAACAACCAGCACCGGGCTCTGCGTCCAGTCCTGGTGCCAAAAATACGGGGGACAAAAAATGTAGGGGTTAAATCACTCCAGCCACCCAAGGGCCAGGGGTGAAGCCCGAGACTGTCCCCCCCATCGAAGGGCTGCAGATGGAGGGCTGATAGCCAAGTGACAAAAATAAAGAATACTGTTTTTGTAGCAGAACTACAAGTCCCAGCAAGCCTCCCCCGCAAGCTGGTACTTGGAGAACCACAAGTACCAGCATGCGGGGGGGAAATGGGCCCGCTGGTACCTGTAGTTCTACTGCAAAAAAAATACCCAAATAAAAACAGTACATGCACACCGTGAAAGTAAAACTTTATTACATACATGCACGCCAACACACACATACTTACCTATGTTCACACGCCGACTCTGTCCACTTCTCCAAGTAGAATCCACGGGGTACCTGAAAATAAAATTATACTCACCATAATCCAGTGTAGATCTATCCTCTTCTTTTTTGTAATCCACGTACTTGGCAAAAAAACAAACCAGAAAACTCGATCCACGCACTGAAAGGGGTCCCATGTTTACACATGGGACCCCTTTCCCCGACTGCTGAGACCCCCCGTGACTCCTGCCACAGAGGGTCCCTTGAGCCAATCAGGGAGCGCCACATCGTGGCACTCTCCTGATTGGCTGTGCGCGTCTGAGCTGTCAGACGGCGCATAGCACTGCCGCTCCATTATCTTCAATGGTGGGAACTTTGCGGTCAGCTGTGAGGTTACTCGCGGTCAGCAAAGTTCCCACCATTGAAGATAATGGAGCGGCAGTGCTATGCGCCGTCTGACAGCTCAGACGCGCACAGCCAATCAGGAGAGTGCCACGACGTGGCGCTCCCTGATTGGCTCAAGGGACCCTCTGTGACAGGAGTCACGGGGGGTCTCAGCAGTCGGGGAAAGGGGTCCCATGTGTAAACATGGGACCCCTTTCAGTGCGTGGATCGGGTTTTCCGGTTTGTTTTTCTGCCAAGTACGTGGATTACAAAAAAGAAGAGGACAGATCTACACTGGATTATGGTGAGTATAATTTTATTTTTAGGTACCCCGTGGATTCTACTTGGAGAAGTGGACAGAGTCGGCGTGTGAACATAGGTAAGTATGTGTGTGTCGGCGTGCATGTATGTAATAAAGTTTTACTTTCACGGCGTGCGTGTACTGTTTTTATTTGGGTATTTTTTTCGCAGTAGAACTACAGGTACCAGCGGGCCCATTTCCCCCCGCATGCTGGTACTTGTGGTTCTCCAAGTACCAGCTTGTGGGGAGGCTTGCTGGTACTTGTAGTTCTGCTACAAAAAACAGTATTCTTTATTTTTGTCACTTGGCTATCAGCCCCCCATCCGCAGCCCTTGAATGGGGGGACAGCCTCGGGTTTCACCCCTGGCCCTTGGGTGGCTGGAGGGGGGGACCCCTTGATTTAAGGGGTCCCCACTCCTCCAGGGTACCCCGGCCAGGGGTGACTAGTTAGTGATTTAATGCCACGGCCGCAGGGACCGATATATAAGTGTCCCCCGACTGTGGCATTATCTCACTGACTAGTGGAGCCCGGTGCTGGTGTTAAAAATACGGGGGACTCCTAAGTTTTTTGTCCCCCATATTTTTGGCACCAGGACCGTACGCAGAGCCCGGTGATGGTTGTTAAAATACGGGGGATCCCCTGTAATTCCCCCCCCCCATATTTTTACAACCAGGACCGGCTCAAAGAGCCCGAGGCTGGTTATGCTTAGGAGGGGGGACCCCACGCATGTTTTTTCATGATTTTTTACTCAGTTTTGTGACGTCCATGAAGTCAAATCCAGGACGCACACTATCGTCAATTGGTCCGTTTTTCGACAGCGGGACTGTCGAATCAGTTTTTTATTGAATATGTCGAATTCGGGTCCCGGCGGGAGGGTGTCTGACTGTCGAATTGTGTCGAATTTAAAAACGGTTGAATTCCAGCCAGTATTCGACCGCAATTGCTTATACCCCTATATCTTTTTTATAGTGAGGAGCCCAGAACTGTACACAGCATTCTAGATGGGGCCGTACCAATGATTTATAAAGTGTCGGGATTACACTTCCTTCCTTAGTATCTATTCCCCTTTTTATGCATCCTAACACCCTTTTGGCCTTAACTGCAGCATCTGACATTGCGAACTACTGCTAAGTCTACTGTCAATGATCACCCCCAAATCCTTCTCCATTACTGATTTTCCAAGTATTACCCCATTCAATGTATAGATTGCCTATTTGTTTTTGATCCCAAAATGCATAACTTTACATTTCTCTATACTAAACCTCATACTCCAATTTTCTGCCCAAACCCCCAGTTTAGTTAAGCTCTTTGGAGAGAGTCAACATCCTGATCTGATCTAATTATCTTACAAAGTTTAGTATCATCTGCAAAAATTGATACTTTACTCTCAATACTATCTCCTATGTAATTTATAAATATGTTTAACAGCAGAGGTCCTAGTACAGATCCTTGAGGTACACCACTTAATACTTTAGTCCAACTCAAAAATGTTCCATTGACTACCACTCGCTGTTCCCTATTTTCCAACCAATTTTTGACCCAAGTACAAATGCTGTCTCCAAGACCAAGCTCTCCTAATTTAAGACACAACCTCATGTGAGGTACTGTGTCAAAGGATTTTGCAAAATCTAAAAAGACCACATCCACAGCATTTCCCATATCTAAGTTTGCACTCACTTCTAAGTTTGCACTCACTTCTTCATAGAAGCTAATTAAGTTAGTTTGACATGACCTATCTTTAGCAAACCCATGCTGGTTCTAACTAATTATGTTTAAGCATCCCAAATACTCCTGAATGCTATCCCTTAATATACCTTCCAATATTTTCCGCACTATAGATGTAGGCTTACTGGTCTATAATTTCCAGGATTAGGTTTAGTTCCCTTTTTAAGTAGTGGCACAACATCTGTTATTCACCAGTCCCTGGGAACCATGTTTGTTGTAATTAAAGCTTTAAAGATTAAGTATAATGGCCTTGCTATCTCTGAGCTTAGCTCCATAAGAACCCTTGGGTGCAGACCATCAGGCCATTGAGATTATCACTGACCTGGTTTGGGAGTGTTGTGGACTCGGGGCTTCTTCCGATGACCGGGAAGAGGAACCGCCACTGGGTCGTAGTAGAGATGGCCGGATGTAGGTCTTCCTCATGCAGGACTAAGACGGCAGGCGGGAGGCCCAGAGGAATTCTTGAAGGTCTCCTGTAAGACAAGACTTGTAGAAATACTGAAGGCTGGGGTACTGAGATATTGGAGACACTGTGGTATTGGAGGCACTGAGGTGCTGGGAGTACAGAGAGTGCAGGGAGGCCCTTGGAGGCACGGAAGTGCTTGGAGGCACGGAGGTGCTTGGGGGCACGGAGGTGTTTGGAGACACCGAGGTGTTTGGAGGGATGAGGTGCTTGGAGGCACGAGGTGCTTGGAGACACGGAGGTAACTGGAGGCACGGAGGTGCTTGGAGGCACGGAGGTGCTTGGAGGCACGGAGGTGCTTGGAGGCACGGAGGTGTTTGGAGACACCGAGGTGTTTGGAGGGATGAGGTGCTTGGAGGCACGAGGTGCTTGGAGACACGGAGGTAACTGGAGGCACGGAGGTGCTTGGAGGCACGGAGGTGCTTGGAGGCACGAGGTGCTTGGAGGCACGAGGTGCTTGTAGGCACGGAGATAATTAGAGGCACGGAGATAATTGGAGGCACGGAGGTAATTGGAGGCACGGAGGTAATTGGAGGCACAGAGATAATTGGAGGCACGGAGGTGCTTGGAGGCTCAGGATGCTTGGAGGCACAGGATGCTTGGAGGGACGAGGGAGCTCTGGAATCACAGCTTCCGCAGGAGAAACGAAGATACTCAGGCACCGGATCTCTGCCTGGTATCTGATTTTAAATTCCCTGCCCTAGCCTGATTGGCGGAGCAGGCAGGTGACGTCAGACCTGCTCCGCCTCCTTGCCCTCGCTTGTGATGGCGGCGTCCTTGCTTCCGGGGAGCCGCCGGAGAGCAGCGCCGACCCGCCGCTGAAGCCGGAGACCGTCAGGGGAAGAGAGGCGCCGGGCAGACCAGGCCACCCGCAGGGACAAGCGCGGTCGCCGCTGCCCGAGGTTCGTGACAGTACCCCCTCCTCCAGGAGTGGCCCCTGGACACTTCCTGGGCTTAGTCGGATGTCTGGAGTGGAAGATCCGAATCAGACGAGGAGCCGTTACTTCAGTAGCCCCAATCCAACTTCTCTCCTCAGGACCATAACCCTTCCAGTCCACCAAGTACTGTAATTTTTTATGAAGATAACGAGAGTCAAGAATAGCTTTGATTTCAAACTCCGCTCCAGCTTCTGCCACTACGGACGTTGGCCTAGGGAGTGCTGAGTGGAACCGATTCAGAATGAGGGGACGGAGTAGAGAAACATGAAAGGCGTTAGGTATTCGAAGATGGGCAGGCAAACCCAGTTTACAGACCACAGGATTTAAGACTTGTAGCACAGGGTAAGGACCGATGAACCTTGGAGCGAATTTCATGGTGGGCACCTTCAACCGGAGATTCCGTGTGGACAGCCATACCCTGTCCCCAACTTTATATTGAGGTGCGGCTTGCCGTTTCTTATCTGCGAAGAACTTGTACCGAACAGAAACCTGCTTAAGATTAGCATGAACCTTTCTCCAAATTTGTCCAAAGTGTCGTAGAGTGGACACTACAGCAGGAACCTCTATTATCGGAAGGCTTGGAAATTCCGGAACACGGGGATGGAACCCGTAGTTGACGAAAAATGGTGATTCCCCAGTGGAAGAATGAAACAAATGGTTATGGGCAAACTCCGCCCAAGGCAACAACTCCACCCAGTTGTCCTGTGAAGGAGAGAGATACAAACGAAGAAAAGTCACTAGATCTTGATTGACTCGTTCCGTTTGCCCATTAGTTTGGGGATGATAAGCAGACGAAAACTTAAGTTTAATGTGTAGAGTTGAACAAAGGGCTTTCCAAAACCTGGCGGTGAACTGTACTCCACGGTCAGAAACAATCTCTTGTGGCAACCCATGCAAACGAAAATGTTCTCGGATAAACAATAGAGCCAGTTTCGGTGCTGTCGGGAGACCAGTCAAGGGCACAAAGTGTGCCATCTTCGAAAAACGGTCAACGATAACCCAAACGGTGTTGCAACCCTTGGAACAGGGCAAGTCAGTGATGAAGTCCATGGAAATGTGAGTCCAGGGTCTCACAGGGATAGGCAGAGGACGAAGTAACCCTGCAGGAGGCAGACGAGGAGATTTATGTTGTGTACATTGGGGACACGAATTAACGCAATCTTGTACATCCTTCCTCATGGTGTTCCACCAGTAAGACCTTTGCAGAAACTTGTACATCTTCTGAGCGCCGGGATGCCCGGAAAACTTGGAGTTATGGGCCCACAGTAGTATACCTGGGCGGAATCTAGCTGGCACGGACATTCTTCCAGGAGGAGGAGCTGGAGTAGTTAAAGCAGCAGAGACAGAAACTGGATTCAGAATTAAACCCCGCTCCGGAGGTTCATCCTCGTCTGTGGGAACTTGTGAACGAGAAAGCGCATCTGCTTTAATATTGAGAGTCCCGGCCCGGTACTTGATAATGAACGAGAATCGGGAAAAGAAAAGTGCCCATCTCGCCTGGCGAGGATTCAAGCATTGTGCGGATTTGATGTACAGCAAATTCTTGTGATCCGTGTAGATGGTAAACACATGTTTAGCCCCTTCTAGAAGATATCTCCATTCTTCCAAGGCAGATTTGATTGCCAAGAGTTCCTGGTCTCCAATAGTGTAATTTCGTTCGGCTGGAGAGAATTTACGAGAATGGAAGCCACACGGATGTAATTTTTTATCAGAGGAATACTGGGAGAGAACAGCCCCAACCCCGACTGAAGATGCATCAACTTCTAAGAAGAAGGGTTCCTCGAAATTTGGTTGTTGGAGAACTGGAGCCGTCATGAAAGCTAACTTTAAGCGAGAAAAAGCTACAATGGCTTCCGGAGGCCACAAACTAGGATTAGAACCCTTCCTCGTCAGGGCAGTAATGGGCGCAACAATGGTGGAGAAACCCTTAATGAATTTCCTGTAGTAGTTCGCAAAGCCCAGGAACCTTTGTATTGCTTTCAGGGAAAGAGGCTGAGTCCAGTCACGAATGGCCGACAACTTTTCCGGATCCATGCGAAGCTCCGTCCCCGAGATGACATAACCGAGGAACGGAATAGATGTTACTTCAAAGGTACATTTGGAAAGCTTGGCGTAGAGATGATTCTCTCGTAAACGGTGTAGCACCTCTTTGACTTGAGTCCTGTGTTCGACAAGATTCTTGGAAAAAATCAGTATGTCGTCCAGATATACCACAACGCTCTGATACAGCATATCACGAAAGATTTCGTTGACGAACCCCTGGAAAACCGCGGGAGCATTACTAAGACCAAACGGCATCACCAAGTATTCGTAATGCCCATCTCGGGTATTAAAGGCAGTCTTCCATTCATCCCCCTCTCGGATGCGTATAAGATTGTAAGCTCCTCTCAAGTCGAGTTTTGAAAAAATGCGGGCACCACGAACCCTATCAAATAACTCTGTGATTAGTGGCAAGGGGTATTTATTCTTAATAGTAATGTCGTTTAGGCCGCGGTAGTCGATGCATGGTCTCAACCCCCCATCCTTTTTCTTCACGAAAAAGAAGCCTGCACCGGCAGGGGAGGAAGAGGGGCGAATGAATCCCTTGAGCATATTGGACTTAATATACTCCGACATGGCTTGAGTCTCGGGAAGAGACAGAGGATATGTGCGACCACGAGGTGGCGTCTTCCCTGGGACAAGGTCAATAGGGCAGTCCCAAGGCCTGTGAGGTGGTAACAGGTCAGCAGCTTGTTCCGAAAATACGTCCTTGTACCCTTGATATGCCTCCGGAATGTGCTCTTCATCCGTTTTGGAGGTAACACGGAGCGGACAAACAGGAGTAAGACAATTAGTGTGACAAAAGGGACTCCAGGACAGAATTTGTGACGACTTCCAGTCGATGTGGGGATTATGACTTTTCAGCCAAGGCATTCCAAGAACCAGATCATGAGGCATTTCTGGGATTACCAAGAGTTCCAAATCTTCCTGATGTAGAGCCCCGACCTGCAGCTTAACTGGCCCCGTGCGCCACATTATAAGACCTTTGGAAATTCTAGTCCCGTTGATAGCCATCAGTGAAATTGGCCGCTCGATAGGCCGTAACTTTAAACCCAAACTTTGGGCACAGAAGGAAGAAACGAAGTTCCCTGCAGCTCCGGAATCCAATAGGGCTTCACAAGACCTGGAGACTGAATTGGAGACTAGAGTTACTGGAAGCAAGCAGTCCGAAGTTGGAGAAGCTTTTGTCGTAACTCCCAGCTTGACTCCTCCGGAACAAGCTAGGCCTGCCCGTTTCCCGGACGGGCTTTACAAGATTTAAGAAAATGATCTGCGGCTCCACAGTAAAGGCAGAGTTTACCCTCACGACGACGCTGTCGTTCTTCCGGAGACAGTCGGGAGCGGTTAATTTGCATGGGCTCATCTGAGCTGGGTGAGGCCACCGGCCTAGGAGTAGGATTCCGGAACCTGGAACGATCCGAACGGCTACGTTCTCTTCCACGCTCCTGCATCCGAAGATCCACCTTGACGCAAAGGGAAATCAAATCTTCTAATGGATCCGGCAGATCTCTAGTAACCAGCTCATCTTTCAGCCGGTCGGAAAGACCGTTCCAGAAGGCAGCTCTCAGGGCGTCATTATTCCAGCGTAGTTCGGAAGCAATGGTCTGGAAATGAACCACGTACTGGCCCACGGAACGGGCGCCCTGCCGAACACGGAGCAAATCGGAAGAAGCAGTGGTCATTCTGCCGGGCTCGTCGAAAATCCTTCGAAAGGACGAGATGAAGTTGGTGTAGTTGGAAACCATGGGATCAGATCGTTCCCATAATGGAGACACCCAATCCAAAGCAGAACCTTCCAACAGAGAAATAATATATGCTACCTTGGACCGGTCTGTAGGAAAGTTGTGTGCAAGTAGCTCGAAATGTACCTCGCATTGGTTCAGGAAACCACGACAATTTTTGGGATTCCCATTATAGCGGGACGGAGTAGGCAACTGAAGGCGTGGAGTGACACCGGCCGATGGTTGAACATTGCTGGCAACGGCAACTGGTGCGACTACTGGTACAGGTGCCGGAATTACTGAGGCTAGAGACGCCTGAATCTGATCCAGACGCCCGGACAACTGCTGGAGGTACTGCATCACCTGGCCTTGCGCTGCTTCCTGACTTTGCACTCGAGAAGCCAGGTTCTGAATGGCACTCGAGTCCGTGTTCCGATTCCCCGAGTCCATGTGGCCTGAGTATACTATCACTGACCTGGTTTGGGAGTGTTGTGGACTCGGGGCTTCTTCCGATGACCGGGAAGAGGAACCGCCACTGGGTCGTAGTAGAGATGGCCGGATGTAGGTCTTCCTCATGCAGGACTAAGACGGCAGGCGGGAGGCCCAGAGGAATTCTTGAAGGTCTCCTGTAAGACAAGACTTGTAGAAATACTGAAGGCTGGGGTACTGAGATATTGGAGACACTGTGGTATTGGAGGCACTGAGGTGCTGGGAGTACAGAGAGTGCAGGGAGGCCCTTGGAGGCACGGAAGTGCTTGGAGGCACGGAAGTGCTTGGGGGCACGGAGGTGTTTGGAGACACCGAGGTGTTTGGAGGGATGAGGTGCTTGGAGGCACGAGGTGCTTGGAGACACGGAGGTAACTGGAGGCACGGAGGTGCTTGGAGGCACGGAGGTGCTTGGAGGCACGGAGGTGCTTGGAGACACCGAGGTGTTTGGAGGGATGAGGTGCTTGGAGGCACGAGGTGCTTGGAGACACGGAGGTAACTGGAGGCACGGAGGTGCTTGGAGGCACGGAGGTGCTTGGAGGCACAGAGGTGCTTGGAGGCACAGAGGTGCTTGGAGGCACGAGGTGCTTGGAGGCACGAGGTGCTTGTAGGCACGGAGATAATTAGAGGCACGGAGATAATTGGAGGCACGGAGGTAATTGGAGGCACGGAGGTAATTGGAGGCACAGAGATAATTGGAGGCACGGAGGTGCTTGGAGGCTCAGGATGCTTGGAGGCACAGGATGCTTGGAGGGACGAGGGAGCTCTGGAATCACAGCTTCCGCAGGAGAAACGAAGATACTCAGGCACCGGATCTCTGCCTGGTATCTGATTTCAAATTCCCCGCCCTAGCCTGATTGGCGGAGCAGGCAGGTGACGTCAGACCTGCTCCGCCTCCTTGCCCTCGCTTGTGATGGCGGCGTACTTGCTTCCGGGGAGCCGCCGGAGAGCAGCGCCGACCCGCCGCTGAAGCCGGAGACCGTCAGGGGAAGAGAGGCGCCGGGCAGACCAGGCCACCCGCAGGGACAAGCGCG
This sequence comes from Pseudophryne corroboree, assembly GCF_028390025.1. Taxonomy (NCBI): domain Eukaryota; kingdom Metazoa; phylum Chordata; class Amphibia; order Anura; family Myobatrachidae; genus Pseudophryne; species Pseudophryne corroboree. Next base: position 496,729,101 of record NC_086446.1, on the reverse strand, counting down.
GTCGCCGCTGCCCGAGGTTCGTGACAGAGATTTACTAATCTTAATATTTTGTAGTTGCTCTTTTACTAAACACGTTAAATGTATTTGGTCATTATCCTTACTGTTATATTGTCCTGTTTCCACCAGTTTTTCCTCTATAGTAAATACAGACGAGAAGAATTTATTCAATATTTCTGCTTTTTCATTGTCACTATTTAACAATTCACCTAGTTCATTTTTTATGCGTCCTATGTTGTCTTTTTTATCCTTTTTCCATTGATATACTTAAAAAACTGTTTGGGTTTGATTTTGCTTTCCTTCGCAAATAGTTTTTCATTTTCTATTTTAGCTGCTCTAATTTCCTTTTTGCTTAATTTATTACATTCTTTGTAGCAGCGGAAGGACTCCATACTCCCTTCAGATCTAAATTATTTAAATGCTTGCCTTTTTTTGTCCATTAATACTTTTACCTTTTTATTTAGCCACATTGGTTTAAACTTGCTACTCTTGCTTTTGCTGCACATGGAAATAAACATATGTATACATGTGTACAGCATAATTTTAAAGGTGTCCCACATGTCAGCTGTGCTCTTACCATTAAAAATTTGGTCCCAATCTATGCCCTTTAAAGATTGCTTGAGCATGATAAAATTTGTTTTCCTACAATTAAAAGTTTTAGTCGAACACTTATAATGCTGTTTTTGATAACATATTTAGAATATGACCATATTACAGGATGCCGCTGTCACATCCTACATCAGCTAATGTGAGGACATGTGTGTAGCTACCAAAACCTACCGCATCTACAACAAGCCCTGGTTCAATGCCCAGCTCAGGCAACCTTGTCAGGCCAAAGAGAAGCACAGTACAACCGTACTAGGATCTCTATGTCTAAAGAAATCAGGCTAGCAAAAAATCGGTTCTCGTACAAGCTGACAAACAATCTCTCCACCAATGACCCTGTATCTGTATGGAAAGGAATGCAATCCATAACCAACTACAAGAAAACATCGAAGCCCACCACTATGCACCAGAACCTAGTAGGCGAGCTGATCCACTTTTATTGCAGGTTCGAAAAATAAGTACCCTGTGACCCAAGCAATCCCCTCTACAATGCCCTGAACACCGATGGCCAACTTCAGGCACTGCAGAAGAGGTAGAGGTGCTGTTCAAAAGGGCCAAACCTTGAAAGCACCGGGACCCAATGGAGTGTCACAAGCTGCCCTGAGAGCATGTGTCGGTCAGCTCCCCCCCATATTCACCAAGATCTTCAACAAATCGTTGGCGCTAAAGAAAGTCCCCTCCTGCCTCAAAAGGTCCACTATCATCCCAGTCCCCAAGAAACCCTCTATCACAAACCTGAATGACTACAGGCCAATAGCACTGACGTCTGTGGTCATGAAAACATTTGAGCGCTTGGTTTTGAATCACCTGAAAACTGTGACTGGCCCCCAACTGGACCCCCTACAGTTCACCTATCAATCAAATCAGTGTGTCGATGATGCAGTCAACCTGGACCTGCACTACATTCTACAGCACCTAGACATTCCTGGTACCTATGCGAGGGTCCTGTTTGTCGACTTCAGCTCGGCCTTCAATACAATAGTTCCCAGCATCTTCCATCCCAAATTACTTTGCCTAGGAGTCCCAGAAGCTACCTGTTCCTGGATAGTAGACTTTCTGACAGATAGGACACAGGTGGTGAAAGAGGGGAAATTCATCTATCAAGCACGGACCATCTGCACAGGGGCCCCCCAGGGCTGTGTCCTCTCACCCCTGCTCTTCTCTCTGTACACAAATGACTGCACCTCTGAGGTTCAATCAGTAAAGATCATCCAATTTGCTGATGACACCATCATCGGCCTCATCAAGGATGGGGACGAATCGGCCTATAGACGGGAGGCGGACCGGTTGGCCCAGTGGTGCAAGTACATCAACCTTTAGCTTAACCCCCTAAAAACTGTCAAGATGGTAGTGGACTTCAGGAATATGTTGGCTAGTGCACCTCCGCTAACTATTGCTGACAGCGTGGTGTCGCTAGTGGACTCCTTCAAGTTCCTGGGGACCACAATAACTTGGGACCTTAAATGGGGGCCCAATGCAGACACCAATGCTGGGAAAGCTCAGCAGAGGTTGTTCTTCCTCAGGCAACTAAGGAAGTTCAACATTCCACAGAAGCTTCTGCTCCTTTTCTATTCCGCAATTATGGAGTCCGTACTGTGCTCCTCGACACTGGTATGGTACAGCTCCAACAGCACGTTTTACAGATGCAGGCTCTAAAAGTTGGTGAGAACTGCAGAGAAGATCATCGGGGTCGACTTTCCCACAGTCCAGGACCTATACCTGTCGAGAACTAAAACGAGGGCAACGAAAATAGTAAACAACCAGCTACAGGCAGGCATTACAGGGCCGTCCCCGCCGGGTCCTACAGAAGCCTCAAAAGTTTCTTTCCCCAAGCGGCCCACCACCTGCTGAACTCCTGAACGTTGACTGACCACACTTACATGTAACTCACTTATGTCCCTTTGGTATACCTATCTGTATGACTGTACTCCCCCCACCTGCTTATCTGTTACCTACTAGGCTGTTGTATAGCAAACCGAAGACAAATTCCTAGTATACGCAATTATACCTGGCCAATAAAGCTGATTCTGATCACTATTTGCCAAGGGCTCCCTTACATTAATGTTGGATATTGCCTCTACATTATTTATCACCAGGTCCAGTAAGGTCTTATTTTTAGTCGGTTCCTCAGTCACTTGGGATAAATAGTTATCTTTAAGTATGTTTACAGATCAAGAAAAAATGGTGAACCAGGTATCACTGGCGCTAAATCCGTAAGGATGTGTTCAAATTGGACCCTGGCATGGGCTACCGTAAACACAATCGTGAGGGGATCCTGACACCCCTTATTGGGGATGGATGCCCTGGGTTAATGTGCAAATAAGCAGAATAAAACTGGGTATAAAAAGACAAATGAACATTTATTAATATATACATAAAAACATGCAGTGCATATTATCTGCCAGTGCAATGGGACTCCAAAAGTGGCTTGTGCTGTTTTTGATATATCAGAAAAGAAGCTCTCACCCTCTTTCTGTGTTGCGGTGGGCTAGCTTATAAATAAGCTGATGTGGTCCTTGGCTGAAATGGCCAAGCACCACCGCAAAACGTTTATCAGCAATGGGTCACCTTCAGTCCAAATGTGTGAGTCCTCAATCCAAAGCAACGCGTTTCGGTTCTCAAGGAACCTTTCTCAAGAAATGGATGAGGGTTCTTGTCCTGAAATCGCCTTTTATACCCTGTAAATGAGACTCAATCATCTGACCATTTCAGGACTACACACAATAAATGTGAAGGACATCTCAAAAGATTCTTAGGATTACAACAAATTAAAGCGAATTGGAAGAATAAAAACCTGGAAAAACGACTTGCACAATGTGAAATGAAGTGGATTTTTAATTTAGATACTTTAAAACCTAAGGGGCATAATGTAGACTTTGAACTTAAATGGTTCTTAGATTAAAAACACTTCAGTATAGTCCATTCATTCCCCGGTGTTCTCTCTTTTTATTTATGTCTCTTTTTATTTATGCCCCTTTTTTAAATCTGTGTTTCTTTTTCTTCAATTGTGTCGCCTTTTAATTGTGATTTTATTAAATTTTAACCATCCTCTTCATTTCCATTTCTTTTACATGTATGTTCGGTTATAGAATCATGTGGAGACAGTAGGGGATCCCACTGGGGTAATAGGGATGGACAGGCTGGGAATACAAAGTACCACAAAGGAAGGTAACCAGTGGGTATTCCAAGCTGTCTCCGGCTATGGCACATTAGCACTTTTCGCCCTGAAGAAAAATGGCTGAAGAAATCCCATTACATGGATAAAGAGTCTTCAGTACGAAAGTCCCATGATCTGTATGTGGAACGCAGCGCTGTCACTTCCGGGCGGACGAACAGGTGGAACGCAAATACATACACCACCGGAAGTAGTCATGGGACTCCGCATACGCCACTTCCGGTTGGCGATAGCGGAAGACAAGGTGTTTCTAATCTGGGACGTGATATACACACTGTTTGCGTATCAGTGAAAGATGGTGTGTTCTAAATAAGGTGGACATCTATGAGTTTTTAGAAAGAGCGGATTTTATAGAATTGGTGAAATATAGATTGGAACGCATATGTAATTTCCGGTCTCAGAAACCGGAAGTGACAACATGATTAATTGATTGAGTCTCATTTACTGGGTATAAAAGGCGATTTCAGGACAAGAACCCTCATCCATTTCTTGAGAAAGGTTCCTTGAGAACCGAAACGCGTTGCTTTAGATTGAGGACTCACACATTTGGACTGAAGGTGACCATTGCTGATAAACGTTTTGCGGTGGTGCTTGGCCATTTCAGCCTAGGACCACATCAGCTTATTTATAAGCTAGCCCACCGCAACACAGAAAGAGGGTGAGAGCTTCTTTTCTGATATATCAAAAACAGCACAAGCCACTTTTGGAGTCCCATTGCACTGGCAGATAATATGCACTGCATGTTTTTATGTATATATTAATAAATGTTCATTTGTCTTTTTATACCCAGTTTTATTCTGCTTATTTGCACATTAACCCAGGGCATCCATCCCCAATAAGGGGTGTCAGGATCCCCTCACGATTGTGTTTACGGTAGCCCATGCCAGGGTCCAATTTGAACACATCCTTACGGATTTAGCGCCAGTGATACCTGGTTCACCATTTTTTCTTGATCTGTATCTGTTGGGAATTGGTGTTTTTCCCCCCAATTTGAACCGAGTGTCTGGGCAGCTTTTTCTGTTTTACTGCGCAATTCTGAGATTGTATACTTCTTTAAGTATGTTTGAAAACCTATTACCCCTAGCTGTACCACCTGCCTCCAATGAGCAATTAATGTTAGGATAATTAAAGTCCCCCATAAATAACACTTCCCCGATGTCAGACTTGGTTTTGTCTGTGTCCCCGGAGGGGGCGCTAGTGGGTCAGTGGAGGTGGATGGGAGAAAACGAGGAGGCTGGATTATGTTTCTGCGCATGAGCGCAATGATATTTATTAAACAGATGGTTCACAAAACGGCAGCAGAAAATAACAGTAGGAAATGCAAATGTCAATTGTACAGCGTGGCAGCTGAAAGTCTATGGTAACAGAATGAATGGTGACTGATGAAATAATAACCGGTAGTGATGATAACAGATGAGTGATAATTTGGCAGAGAATATTCTGGTATGGGAACCAGAGCAGATTAAAACATGGAACCAGCAGAGATGGTGTTGTATAGCAAACCTGGTAGCAGAGGCAGGAGTCTGACTCACAGTGCAGGTGATGAGGCACTGGCAGCAAGCAAGCTGTATCACAGGTGGAGAGATGGAACACACCTGGAGTCAGTCTCTACTGCTAGGCTGAAGCACACAGAGATGGTGATGAGTGTGAAGCCTGTAGATGGAAGCAGGTATTGCTGGGGCTTGAAGTTCCACGGAGCTGTGAAAAGTAACCAGGAGTACAAAGTCTCAGGTAGAAAGCCAGGAACACGGAACAGCAGGTAGGTATCCAGGTACACGGAGGAAACAGGAACCAGATCCTTACACATGAGTCGCAGGAGTGACACAAAGTTCAGGATGCCTGCAGACTGATCCTGCAGCTTCATATATACCCCTTGTTGAACAGTCATTGGTGGAGTGAGGAAAAGTGGGTGCGGCCAAGCACCGGATTGGCCGCCGTATGCTGACTGCTGGAGGCTGTCATGGCGGCGCCCATGCCGCGGCCTAGCGGGAACGCGGCGTGCTACACGCCCGCTATCACAGGAGCGCTCCCAGGCCCAGGATGGCGTCTGATGGCAGAGACGCGGATGACAGATGAACGCAGGGACCCAGGACGGAGTCCGCAGCGGCGGACAGATGTCAGCTTGGTGAGTCGATTCCTGACAGTACCCCCCCCTTTAAGGGTGGGCACCGAACACCCACGTGGCTTGGAAGGATGAGTGTTATGGAAGACACGGACCAACCTTGGAGCATGGACATCCAACGAATTCACCCAACTTCTCTCCTCTGGGCCATAACCGGACCAATCGACAAGGTATTGAAGACGTCCATACCGGCAACGGGAATCCAGAATCTTGCCAATCTCGAACTCCACGCCCCGCTGAGTTCGAACTTTGGGGCCAACTGGAAGAGCTCTTTGGAAATGATTCAGGACTAAAGGTCTGAGGAGAGAAACATGAAAAGCATTAGGTATTCGCAGAGAAGGTGGTAACTTCAGCTTGTAGGCCACAGGGTTGATGACTCTTTCGACAGGGAAGGGGCCAATGAAACGTGGTGCAAATTTCATAGACGGGACACTAAGACGGAGGTTCCGGGTAGACAGCCAAACCTTGTCCCCAGGTTTCAGGCTAGGAACTGCGCGTCTTTTGCGATCAGCAAAGTATTTATACCGGCTGGAGGCCTTTTTGAGAGAAATGTGAATCTTCCTCCAGATTGAAGAAAACTGACTCAGGGCAGTAGTGGCAGCAGGAACATCCATGTGAGGGAGTTCTTGGAAGTCTGGAACACGAGGATGTTGCCCATATACTGCAAAGAATGGAGTTGTCTCAGTAGCAGTGTGGTAGCGGAAGTTGTGGGCAAACTCGGCCCATGGGAGCAGATCAAACCAGTCATCCTGAGAAGATGAAACATACAATCTTAAAAATGTCTCTAGTTCTTGATTTACCCTCTCTGTCTGCCCATTCGTCTGAGGGTGGTAAGATGACGAGAACTTCAGTTTAACCTGCATGGCAGAACAGAGAGCCCTCCAAAACCTCGCTACAAACTGTACACCTCGGTCGGATATTATTTCTGAGGGTAGACCATGTAAGCGGAAAATCTCCCGTAGGAAGATTTGGGCGAGTTTTGGGGCAGAAGGGAGACCCTGGAGAGGAACAAAATGGGCCATCTTGGTAAATCTATCCACTACAACCCAGATGGTATTGTATCCTTGAGAAGGAGGAAGGTCGGAGATAAAGTCCATGGACAGGTGTGACCAAGGGCGACTAGGAATAGACAATGGTTGTAACTGACCTGCTGGAGACTGACGAGGAGTCTTGTGCTGCACACACTTAGGACAGGATGCTACGAAATCCTTGATGTCAGCTTTCATCTTTGGCCACCAGTATGTCTCAGAGAGGAACTTGAAGGTTTTCAGGACACCGGGATGACCAGTGAACTTGGATTGATGGGCCCAAGACAGCAACTTGGGACGGAGTTCTGGGGAAACAAAAGTCTTACCAGGAGGAGGAGCTGGGGAGACTTGAGATGCAGCAAATACCACTGGACTCAGGATGGAATGTGGAACTGAGTCAGGCGTTTCCTCTTCGGATTCCATAGATCGGGATAAGGCGTCAGCTTTAACATTCTGCGAACCTGGGCGGAAATGAAGCTTAAAGTTAAAACGTGAGAAAAACATAGCCCACCTGGACTGGCGAGGATTAAGGCACTGGGCTGCCTTTAAATATAGCAGATTTTTATGATCCGTGTAGATGTTGAACGGATGTTTGGCCCCTTCCAGGAGATACCTCCATTCCTCGAGGGCCAGCTTAATCGCCAGTAGTTCTTGATCTCCAATGGAGTAGTTAGCTTCTGCAGGGAGGAATTTACGAGAATAAAATCCACAGGGGTGGATTTTCCCATCGGTTCCCTTCTGGGAGAGAACAGCTCCAACTCCAACTGTAGAGGCATCCACCTCCAACTCGAACGGTCTGTTTACATCTGGCTGGGACAGAACTGGAGCAGACATAAAGGCCAGCTTGATCTTCTGGAAGGCCGCTAAAGCCTCTTCTGACCAGTTGGAATGGTCTGCCCCTTTCCGAGTTAAGTTGGTAATAGGAGCGATGATAGTGGAGAATCCCCGAATAAATTTCCTATAGTAGTTGGCAAATCCCAGGAACCGCTGAATAGACTTGAGAGAATTTGGAATGGACCAATTGGCAATGGCTTCCAACTTTGTCGGGTCCATCTGGAGATCCGATCCGGAAATTATATAACCCAGGAAGGGTATAGAGGAAACTTCAAAGGTACACTTGGATAGTTTACCGTAGAGCCGGTTCTCACGAAGACGTCGGAGGACTTCACGGACTTGTAGACGATGAGAGGGAAGATCTTGGGAGAAGATGAGGATATCATCCAGATAAACAACGAGGTATTTATACAGAACGTCACGAAAGATTTCGTTCACAAAGTGTTGGAACACTGCTGGGGCATTACTCAACCCGAATGGCATTACCAGGTACTCGTAATGACCATCTCGAGTGTTAAAAGCTGTCTTCCATTCGTCACCACTCCGGATTCTGATGAGGTTGTAGGCACCGCGGAGATCTAGCTTGGTGAAGATGCGGGCTCCTTTAACTCTGTCAAATAATTCGGTAATGAGTGGTAAAGGATAACTATTTTTAATGGTAATGTCATTGAGACCCCGGTAGTCAATGCATGGACGCAGTCCTCCATCCTTCTTTTTAACAAAGAAGAAGCCTGCACCAGCGGGTGATGATGAAGGACGGATGAATCCCTTCTGTAAATTTTCCCGGATGTAGTCGCTCATCGCTTCAGTTTCAGGAACAGATAACGGGTAGGTACGCCCCCTAGGTGGCTTCTTGCCAGGAAGGAGATCGATGGGACAATCCCATTCTCTATGGGGCGGCAGGACATCCGCGGCCTTTTCACTGAAGACATCAGAGAAATCTTGATAAGCCGCAGGAAGACTTGACTGGGTTTTTACTTCAGTAGACTTGATTGGACAAACTTGGGCTAAACAGGACTGATGGCAATGTGAACCCCATGAAGTAAGTTGTAACGTTGACCAGTCAAACTGTGGATTGTGTAGCTGGAGCCAGGGCTTGATTGTTCCACTGAATCTCTGCGGCCAACGTCTGGAACTGGATGACATATTGTCCCATACTACGGGTACCTTGACGAAGTTGGATTAGGTCTGCAGAAGCTGATGTTGCACGACCAGGCTCGTCAAAGATCCGTCTGAAGGTTGACACGAATTCTGTATAGTTGTTAATCAGAGGGTCGGCACGTTCCCACAGAGGAGACACCCAACTCAAAGCAGATCCAGAAAGTAGAGAGATGATGTAGGCAACCTTGGATCTTGACGTGGGGAAATTATGTGACAACAATTCAAACTGGATTTCACATTGGTTGAGAAACCCGCGACATAACTTTGGGCTGCCATCATACTTGCTTGGCACGGGCAGGTGCAGACGTGACACTGGAGCTGATGCAGCCGGCATAGAGGAACTCACAGTACTGGCAGGTGCTGGAGTAACAGGAACTGTAGAAGTGTGTACACTAGGCAGGGATTGCTGTAGTGTATCTATCCGGGAGGACATCCCTTGCAGGAACTGGAACATCTGCTGCTGCGCTGCCTCTTGACCATCCAGACGGGAGACCAGATTTTGCAAGGCCTCTGACCCCACACTCCGTCCACCATCCGAGTCCATCGATCCTGAACTTACTGTCAGACTTGGTTTTGTCTGTGTCCCCGGAGGGGGCGCTAGTGGGTCAGTGGAGGTGGATGGGAGAAAACGAGGAGGCTGGATTATGTTTCTGCGCATGAGCGCAATGATATTTATTAAACAGATGGTTCACAAAACGGCAGCAGAAAATAACAGTAGGAAATGCAAATGTCAATTGTACAGCGTGGCAGCTGAAAGTCTATGGTAACAGAATGAATGGTGACTGATGAAATAATAACCGGTAGTGATGATAACAGATGAGTGATAATTTGGCAGAGAATATTCTGGTATGGGAACCAGAGCAGATTAAAACATGGAACCAGCAGAGATGGTGTTGTATAGCAAACCTGGTAGCAGAGGCAGGAGTCTGACTCACAGTGCAGGTGATGAGGCACTGGCAGCAAGCAAGCTGTATCACAGGTGGAGAGATGGAACACACCTGGAGTCAGTCTCTACTGCTAGGCTGAAGCACACAGAGATGGTGATGAGTGTGAAGCCTGTAGATGGAAGCAGGTATTGCTGGGGCTTGAAGTTCCACGGAGCTGTGAAAAGTAACCAGGAGTACAAAGTCTCAGGTAGAAAGCCAGGAACACGGAACAGCAGGTAGGTATCCAGGTACACGGAGGAAACAGGAACCAGATCCTTACACATGAGTCGCAGGAGTGACACAAAGTTCAGGATGCCTGCAGACTGATCCTGCAGCTTCATATATACCCCTTGTTGAACAGTCATTGGTGGAGTGAGGAAAAGTGGGTGCGGCCAAGCACCGGATTGGCCGCCGTATGCTGACTGCTGGAGGCTGTCATGGCGGCGCCCATGCCGCGGCCTAGCGGGAACGCGGCGTGCTACACGCCCGCTATCACAGGAGCGCTCCCAGGCCCAGGATGGCGTCTGATGGCAGAGACGCGGATGACAGATGAACGCAGGGACCCAGGACGGAGTCCGCAGCGGCGGACAGATGTCAGCTTGGTGAGTCGATTCCTGACACCCGATTGCTGCTGCCTTAACAATTTGCTGGTGGAGTTGCGCTTCCTCAGCCACACTTATATCTGGCGGTTTATTGCATGTCCTTATTAGTAGTTTCTTTGGATATTTACCACCGAGTATTATATCCACCCATAATGACTCAATGTTATAACTTCTACCCTCGCAATCAATTTCCTTTAGGTATGGTTTGTGGATAGGCTTAACATAAAGACAAATTCCTCCTCCCCTTTCATATTCCCTGTCTTTCCTGAATAGTGTATAGCCCTCCAAATTTACTGCCCAATCACGAGAATCATCCCACCATGTTTTAGTGATACCTATGATGTCATATTGCTTGCTCATTGCTATTAGTTCCAATTCCCCCATTTTTCCAGATAGGCTTCTTGCATTTAGAAGCATGCATTTTAGCTTATTCTCTCTCAATCCAGTTTTATTTATTTTTTGCCTTGGTAGACTTTCCTTGTTTATGTGTGGATTACCAGGATTTATAATTTAATTTATTTTCTTTTTTTGGTCTGTTGTTCTCCTCCCCCCTTCTCCAATCCCATTTATCTTATTATGCCACTCCTTGCTATTAACACTGATTTTTCCATAAAATATTTCTACCCCCCCCCCCCAGACACCTAGTTTAAAATCTCCTCCAACATTCTAACCATCCTTCCCCCAAGCACTGCTGCCCCCTGCCTCATTCAGGTACAATCCATTCCAACAAAAAAGATGGCACCTAACCGAGAAGTATGCCCAATGCTCCAAGAAGTCAAATCCCTCCTTCCTGCACCAATCTCTTAGCCACACACTTACCTCTCTAATCTTCTTCTGTCTGCCTGGGCTAGCATTTATAACTTTCAGCTACTAATTGGGTGATCGCCTATAAAAAGTAGAGATGAGCGGGTTCCGTTCTCAGAGAACCGAACACCCCCGAACTTCACAATCTGAGCCGGGAACTGAGTCCGGCTCAGGACTATCCACCAGACTCTTATCCCAGAATGAGGAAAATCATCCCACTGTTGGATTGTTGCGAGTTTTGGATTCCATATAAAGAGCCACGCGTCGTCACCATTTTCACTCCGGACTTGGAGACTTGTCCTTTATGCTGTAAAAATACAGGGGTGCTGTGAAAATAAATGTTCACTAGCCCTTTCCTGTATGCTGCAAAAATACAGGTGTGCTGTGAAAATAAAGGGGCATTGTTCTGTGTGCTTTAATAATAAAGATGTGCTGTCCTATGTAATGGAGAACAAAAATTTGGATAAAAAAATAGTGAAAGGTCAGGAACCATTTCCAGTTCCTAGTACTAGTGCTTAAGCTGCTGCTGCTGCCAGTCATGACATTGACGATGCAATTCCATCAACGTTGTCTGTGAAGGCCAATGTTCAATGCGAAAGAGGGCATGTCAAATCCAAGAAGCAAGAATTAAGAACAAAACAAAAAAAAATTATCTAATAAGAAACGTAAAATTGACAATATGCCATTCACAACATGAAGTGTCAAGGAAAGGCTTAGGCCTTGGCCTATGTTCATGACTGGTGGTTCAGCTTCTCAAGAAGATGGAAGCCCTCCTCTATCTTGAAAAATGAAAAAAAATAAAGATTGTTAAAGCACAGGAAAAAGAAACTGTGCATTCAGACATATCACAAATACCCAAGGAGGGTCCAAGTGTGTCCTCGGTTGCCATGTCTAGGCCTGGCGTTCCCAAGACTGTATGGGAAGAGGATGCTCCTACCATCATTTGCATGCCCCCTACAAGTGCTGTGAGGAGCACCGCCTGTCCAGTTGCTGATATTGAGATCGAGGATGTCACTGTAGAAGTACTCCAGGATGAGGAGGATATTAGTGTAGCTGGCACTGAGGAGGATGTTGACAATGAGGATTTTAATGGTGATGTGGTTTGTTTGAATAAGGCACCAGTGGAGACAGTTGTTGGCCATGGGATGAAAAATCCCATTGTCATGCCTGGGCAAAATACCAAAAACTCCACCTCTTTGGTGTGGAATTATTTCTCTGTGAGGATGAGGATGTAAACACTGAAGTGGGTAAGGAATCGGAGGATGAGGACGACATCTTGCCTCTGTAGAGCCAGTTTGTGCAAGGAGAGATTAATTGCTTCTTTTTTGGTGGGGGCCCAAACAAACCAATTATTTCTGCCACAGTCATGTGGAAGACCCTGTCGCTGAAATGATTGGTTTGTTAAAGCATGCATGTCCTGTTTATACAGGGTGCTGCCCTATATGGGGTGCTGCCCCTCTGTCCTATCAGTCCAGGGGTGCTGCCCCACTACCGTTTGAGTCAGGGGTGCTTTTGTCTGTCTGATGTGCTATGTAATTCTCCAGGGGTACTGCCTATGCTGTATACGTCCAGGGGTGCTGCCTATCTGCTGTATAAGTCAAGAGGCGCTGCCATATAATTACAGGGTTGCTGCTGTACTTGATCCTAGGTTTAAATGAAAGCCTAGAGCAGAATATGAAACAAGCTTCAACATTACAACCAGATTTGTGAAAACATATAGCCTCAAAGGTGGAAATGGAAATTGCAATTTTGATTAAGTGTTTTCCGATAAGACCACATTTGTGGCCAAAGTCAGTAAGACTCAGAAGAGACAGAATCATAATCCAGTGCAACTGCCGGAAGAAAACTAGATTTTCCAAACACACCTATGTCTATATGTCTGCCATATAATTCCAGGGGTGCCCTGTCTAAACCCGCTCATCATCATCTTCTAGTGTGCACTTTGTACCCAGCATTAGAGAGAGGTTATTCTCAATTACTGTATTTCATGTTAGGGACTCAAATGAATGGCTCCAATTAGTCAACCTTAATTTTTATTTATTATTAATGTTCCACATTTTGGGATTATTGTACAAGATGCGCATTTGTTGTACAGGGTTCTTTTCCTTTATTTTGCAAATGTTTTTTCCTTAATAATTGTACAAAGTAAGGGCTGCACAGGGTTATTGCAAGACCTTGGGGTGTTACAAGAACAGAGTTTCAGTGATCTTGCGTTGCATCAGCTTTCTATTGTACTGCAGCACTTGATGAGACAGTTACTGAATAAGGCCCAGTATGGCGTCTCATGGTGGCTTACAGCCAGGAAGAGGTCTGGCTTGCCAGGCTAAGGCATGCTTTTGGCACAGAGGTTAGCATTGCTTCCTCCCACAGTCCTACATATAGTATGAAATGATTTTCGACTGTGGAGTGGTAAGCTCCACTAGGGTAGGGGCTCATTAACAAATATTCACTGCACAGTCCTGCTTAGAACTGTATCAAACCCACCAAACTCAGCTTGCCCAATCCAGGGCTGCTGTGGGGGCTCATGAGGGGCTGCTAAAACATCCAAGGGCCTGCTTTATTTAAAGATAAAATATGAATAAAATAAACAAGACACACAGGTATGCTCACATGCGTGTAGCTGGGACACACACGTATGCTCACATACGTGTAACTGGGAACTGTGAAAAATTAAAGTAAGGCATGAGCCACAAAATATGTAAATAAAAATGCAATAAAAAAAATGAAAAAAAGAAACCCACAATATTTTCACAAAATAAGTCTCCAGACTCCGTGGAGGCGAAAATATCCAATCTTGATCCTGTGGTAAACACCAGTTTATTTGCATCCCAGCATTAAATCTGAGATTATCTTAATCCCTGAAAATGGATAAGGGGGTACAAATTTGGAGGCTTTGGTCCCTAGTTTTTCAGTTTGTCCAGTTATGTGGTAATTATATATTTGATGGGTTAAAGTCCTTTATGTTCCACACTAATATAGGAGTGGAGGTGAAAGCCTTTGTGTTGTTCCTGATTGTGTGTGCCTCTCTAATTTTAAATCACCTTCTTGACAGTGTCCTCTTCCTCTTGCCTCTTCTCATAACGTGAAAAGTCATCAAATATGGAGGTGGAATGTTTGTAGCTAGCTATGATTCAGAGAACTCGGCAAGCTTTTCCCACGGGGACCACCTGTCGCTAAAATGATGGGTTTATTAAACTGTGCCTGTCCTGTTTAAACAAAATAAGGGTCGACAATTCCACCTTGCACCTCTTTTTCTTCTTTGCATTGGGTGTAATTCCAAGTTGATCGCAGCAGGATTTTTGATAGCAATTGGGCAAAACCATGTGCACTGCAGGGGAGGCAGATATAACATGTGCAGAAAGAGTTAGATTTGGGTGGGTTATTTTATTTCTGTGCAGGGTAAATACTGGCTGCTTTATTTTTACACTGCAAATTAGATTGCAGATTGAACACACCCCACCCAAATCTAACTCTCTCTGCACATGTTATATCTGCCTCCCCTGCAGTGCACATGGTTTTGCCCAATTGCTAACAAAAATCCTGCTGCGATCAACTTGGAATTACCCCCATTATGTGCTCTTTTGGGCCTTGTTTTTAAAACTGCCATCCTGTCTGCCACTGCAGTGCCACTCCTAGATGAGCCAGGTGTTTGTGCCGCCCACTTGTGTCCCTTAGCTTGATCATCCAGCTACCTTGGTGCAACCTTTTGGCCTAAAAACAATATTGTGAGGTGCTCAGTGCTCAGAATAGACTGGAAATGAGTGGAAATTAATGTTATTGAGGTTAAGAATACCGTAGCATCAAAAATATCCCCAAATTCCGTGATTTTAGATGTTTTTATGTTTTGTTTTGTTTTAAATCCAGATCCAAAACCAAAACTCGAAAGGGTGGTTTTGGCAAAACCAATCCAGATCCAAAACACGAACGAAGATCCAGATCCAAAACCAAAACACAAAACACAAAAAGTGTCTGCCGCATATCTCTAATAAAAAGTTACTCTTTCACTTGTATTTGGAAAGGGTGGTTTAAATTTGGATTAAAACAGTCTATTTAAAACATAAGATAAGTACATCTACAACACAAATACCTTCATTTTCCTTTTTATGAATCATCTTGGCAGGACTTTCTAAGGATATGAGAAGAGTAAAGAGAACTCTGTGTAAGATGTGGTTCCGGTATGAATGGTCGACAATGTTAAGGTCGACACTCATTAGGCTGACCACTAATGGCCGACATTGGCATGGTCGACATGGACAAATGGTTGACACATGAAAATGGTCGCCCCATGAAAGGTCGACACATGAAAAGGTCGACATGGATTTTTGGACTGTTTTTGGTGTCATTTTTTCCGTAACATGACCAGTAACCCCAGTTAGTGTAAGCGTCCCCCTGGATTGCTTTGCTCGCCATGCTGCGGGCAAGGTGCCTCACTCTGCTACCGCTGCGCTCAGCACAGGTTACCGTTCCCAATCATAGTCCATGTGGATGGTAAAGTATGAAAAAGTAAAAAATCTAATTTAAAAAAAAAAAAAGCCATGTTGACCTTTTCACGTGTCGGCCATTTGTCCATGTCGACCATGTCAATGTCGACCATTAGTGGTCGATCTAATGAGTGTCGACCTTAACACTGTCGACCATCTGAACGGATATCGTAAGATGTTTGGGACTGGTCCATATTGGTCTTCACAAACAGGTGGAACCATATTATTACTGTATATTGTTATTTTTTATTAACAGTGGAGCGCATACATTCTATATCACTCAATCTAAATAATATCAGACCAGAAGGATAGGTAACTAAGGACACAAGTCTATAATGTAACTAGCTTTTAGGTTTTGTTGTGCTTTAAATATATACTAATTTTCTACATTGTGATATCAGAATCAGAATCAGCTTTATTGGCCAGGTATACTTGCGTATACTAGGAATTTGTCTTCGGTTTGCTATACAACAGCCAAGTAGGTAACAGATAAGCAGGTGGGGAGGGGGAGGTTGGGGGGGCGGCAAGTAAAGTCATACAGATAGGAATACCGTAGGGACACAAGTGAGCTACATGTACATCTAGTCACTCAGTTCAGGAGTTCAGCAGGCAAACTGCTTAGGGAAAGAAACTTTTGAGGTTTCTGGTGAACCTAGTGGGGACAGCCCTGTAACGTCTGCCTGAAGGAAGCAAGTTAAACATGCTGTGGCCGGGGTGTAGCTGCTCGTTTACTATCTTCGTTGCCCGCTTTTTAGCTCTGGACAGGTACAGGTCCTGGACTGAGGGAAGGTCGGCCCTGATTATCTTCTCTGCGGTTCTGACCACTTTTTGGAGCCTGCATCTGTCCCTCGCACTGGCGGAGCTGTACCATACCACTATCGAGGAGCACAGTACCGACTCCACAATCGCGGAGTAGAAGAGGAGCAGAATCTTCTGTGGGATATTGCACTTCCTTTTCTGCCTGAGGAAGAACAAAAGAACAACCTCTGCTGCGCTTTCCCGACAGTGGTGTCAGCGTTGGACCCCCATTTAAGGTCCCGGGAGATTGTGGTCCCTATAAACTTGAAGGAGTTCACTAGCAATACCACACTGTCAGCAATCGTTAGCGGAGGTGCACTAGCTGACTTCTTCCTGAAGTCCACTATCATCTCGACAGTTTTGAGGGGGTTGAGTTCAAGGTTGTTGTGGCTGCACCACTGGGCCAACTGGTCTACTTCCCGTCTATAGGCCGATACGTCCCTGTCCTTGATGAGGCCAATGACGATGGTGTCATCGGCGAATTTGATGATCTTTACTCGAGCACATATTAGGAGCACATATTATAATTCAAATTTGGCACCCATTAATGTCACATAATATGGCACTGCTGAAGAAGAGCATTGGTAGTGTTTTACAAATAATATTTTATGATTATCAACTTCCATTTGCTAATTGAAGATAAGTTCATTATTAGCATAACTATGGGTGCCCTGCCACTTTTTTCCAATTATTGGAAATATGTGCAAGTATTATAGAGGTATAAATTAAGAAAACGATTCACATAAATGTAATGCATCTCTATCTTAAAATAACATTAAATAGGATTAAAAGTAGAACATCTGAGACTGCAAATTCATGAAGAGGCTGGTCCCTTGTTAATACCCAATGATGAATAACTGTATATCATGCAAGTTTTATACCTACGGAGCATGTTACACAGAAAACACGCTACTGAAATAAATATTCCAATGAGCAATACTAAATAAAACAATGCAATGATAAATAAAACACAGATAATCAGTCATGTGCTATCAAATCTGATTTGTATCGCTAAGGGAATTTAATTGGAGGAGGAAGGGTAATTTCACTGACCTCTACTCGACCTCTTTTCTGGTAAAGGATTAATTCCATCCACATTAGGAAGGTTTCATTTGAATTTGTCTCGAGCACCTAATAATAAAAAGACAGTCTGGAATTTAAATCACTGCTAAGATTCAAGAATTCCATTCAATAAAACATGAATCAGGAAGCAGATAGACTTTATCAGGTAGTAGCTAGCTAAATCTAACAATATGGGGAAAGAAGCTGTGGTGACTTCAATGTAAAGTTCCATTTATTTTCTTCTTCATGTGTGTTGGATTCCTGGCCAGCAGTGCTTTTCCTCACCTATGCTGAATTTTACCTTAAGAAGCCAGAGGTGGGTCAGCTTCTTCTGCTTCTCAGACTTTGGGCCCCATTTAGCAAGGAGACATTAGCACTCACTAAAAGGGTTATATCCTCCTTTCAGAATTTAACAAACAGTGGCAAGCTTAGTTAACCAATGTTTGTCCCTGTACCGCTTACGCCATCTATAGATGGCAAAAACGATAAGGTCCCCATTGCCATTAATAGGGACCCAGCGCAGTCTTTTCCGGCTTCAGTGAAACCTTCCAGCCATTGACAGGTGAAAGTGTAATGTACATGTGCAGACTGGCCGTTCTACATGTGCATTACAAAGCACCCATCGCAGGCAGCTGTAGCCTGCCAGCAACAGAGCAGAGGACGCTGCTGAGGACGGTACTTTACTGGAGAGGTAAGTAATGTTTTATACAAATGGCATATTCGTTAGTATCGCTTTTGGTAATAAGACTTGTTATTAAATAGGGCCCTTTGAGTTTGGTGCTGCACTGTAACGTAACCACAGTTAAAGTCCACTGCCACAGTCCTAATGTAATGACATGAATGGCTGCTTCACTTCCATGTCTTAAGTTGGTGCACCTTGTGGTGGCGCTGTGAGGAAATTGGGTAGATGATTGACATATTTAGTGTTTTAAGCCCCTTCTTCTAACCACTGGCACCCTAGGCCACCTAGCTTTGCCTTTTGGTAATGCCATCTCAGGTTAGACTAGGATCAGTGAGGACAGGGCAGCATGTGACAAGGGCAATGTCATGATATGAAGTTGGGAACAAAATCAGATGGGAAGCTATGGACTGAGAGCTGAACAGTGCAAGGGACATCCAACAGTACACAGCAGTAATGTCACATTTCCCGTCAAATTGGTTCAGGAAAATTGCAGGCTAAATACAAGTCATACATTGAACTTGTTTCTTTACTTTTTATATTTTTAGCTACTAAGACTTTCCCAGCCATTTTTCTTCCTGGTACTCATAATGGAGGAAGTGGTGTTATTATGAAAATTAAAATAATCTTCGGTATACTACAGTATATATTTTTGTTTTTGTTTGATGAATCACTGTGTACTTTTTTGTTTGTTTCCTTGCTATTAAAACATTCAACAATTAATAAACTCTCCGAACTAAGGTCAGTAATGAAGCAAAGTAACTATTCCCTGCAGCATCATATTTTACATTTTCCTAATGTTGTAAGATTTTGAATGTGCTCATCAAGAAATAGTTCCACAGAGGACATACATATTTTTATAGGCATAGAATCATAACTTACTTTTACATTTCAACAATTGGGAATGTGTAATAGGTTATGTAACCAGAAATGGGTCACAGTCAACCAATATCTAATTTTATAAATGTTTTCAGACAACAAATCCTGTACATATATAGGGAAAATGCTTCTAATTCAAAGAGAAGGTATAATTTTCTGTAGCTTAATATGAATGGCCTGTGAAGGTCAAGAATTATGATTGGACCTCCAGTTTTTTATATAATGAACCCCAAATTCTTAATTGGTAGATACTAGTATCTACATACAGTAGATACCACACAGGATAGATTTGAGTCAGGAACAGAGGCGTAGCTAGGGTTTCCGGAGCCCAGGGCAAGATGGAAAATGGCGCCCCCCCCCCAAAAAAAACACACAAAAAGAATCATGTGCGCGTGGCAAAAAAATGGGCGTGGTCACACAACTGAAGGGGTGTGGCCACACACCAGAAGGGGTGTGACCACACTCCAGAAGGGGTGTGGCCACTGAAAATGGCCCACAGTGCCAGTTACATTGCCCCACAGTGCCAGATACAATGCCCCATAGTGCCAGATACATTGCCCCACAGTGCCAGATACATTGCCCCACAGTGCCAGTTACATTGCCCCACAGTGCCGGATACATGCCCCACAGTGCCAGATACATTGCCCCACAGTGCCAGATACATTGCCCCACAGTGCCAGACACATTGCCCCACAGTGCCAGATAGATTGCCCCACAGTGCCAGATACATTGCCCCACTCAGTGCCTGATACATGCCCCACAGTGCCAGTTACATGCCCCACAGTGCCAGATACATGCCCCACAGTGCCAGTTATATTCCCCACAGTGCCAGGCCCCACTCAGTGCCAGTTACATGCCCCATTTGGTGCCAGATACATGCCCCACAGTGCCAGTTACATGCCCCACAGTGCCAGATACATGCCCCACAGTGCCAGTTATATGCCCCACAGTGCCAGGCCCCACTGAGTGCCAGTTACATGCCCCACTGTGCCAGTTACATTGCCCCACAGTGCCAGTTACATTGCCCCACAGTGCCGGATACATGCCCCACAGTGCCAGATACATTGCCCCACAGTGCCAGATACATTGCCCCACAGTGCCAGTTACATTGCCCCACAGTGCCAGTTACATTGCCCCACAGTGCCAGTTACATGCCCCACAATGCCAGTTACATTGCCCCACAGTGCCAGATACATGCCCCACAGTGCCAGATACATGCCCCACAGTGCCAGTTATATGCCCCACAGTGCCAGGCCCCACAGTGCCAGATACTTTGCCCCACAGTGCCAGATACATTGCCCCACAGTGCCAGTTACATTACCCCACAGTGCCAGTTACATGCACCACAGTGCCAGTTACATTGCCCCACAGTGCCAGTTACATGCCCCACAGTGCCAGATACATGCCCCACAGTGCCAGTTATATGCCCCACAGTGCCAGGCCCCACTTAGTGCCAGTTACATGCCCCACTGTGCCGCCGCCGGCGGGCCCCCCCCAGTCACTCACCGGCCGCTTGTTGTGTCTATGTGAGGGGAGGAGAGCGCAGCGCCTCTCCTTCCCCTCACCGCTCCAGGTCTCCGGCGGCTGTCTGGCGCCGGTTCGCTAGCCAATCAGAGCTCGCGGACCGGCAGCCAATCAGGAGCCGGTCCGCAAGCTCTGATGGCTAACGCCGGAGACCGGGCGGACACAGCCGCGCTGCTAGGGCTTCCAGCGGCAGTGAGGGGAGGGAGAGACGGTGCGCTCTCCTCCCCTCACATCTCGGGTTGACAGGGGTGAGTGGGGCATGATGCCCTGGCCGCCGGCAGCGCCCCCCTCTCCTGGGTCTGCCAAGGCGCCCAGTGCACGTGCCCCACTCGCCCTACCCTAGATACGCCTCTGGTCAGGAACAACTTGGTTTTGCCTTTATTTATGATCCTATTTTTTTCCAATACTGCACCCATGACTGGGATGCTTACATACCTCCCAATATTTGGGGATAAGTGAGTCAGGACTGGGGGAGTGGCCACATCACAGAGGAGTCCTATATTTTTCATGGAAGGGACTGGCCACACCCCCATGGACTGACTAGAATTAGACTACCACTGCCCTCTGTCTTGTCCCCTTCCTATGGCCACTTTTATACAACACACACCAAAGCAGTATGAATGGGTCGGGTGTGGATCATAAGGTTGACAGTGTAAAGAGTTGATAGTGTCTAGATCGACCCCAAAAGGTTGACATGGTCAAAAGCTTGAACATAAAAGCTCAACATAGAAAAGGGTCGACATGAGTTTTTTAATGTTTTTTGGTGTTGATTACTCCATCTAACCACTGTGAACTCCAATTAGTGTACCGCTTTGTGTGCCATCCTTTAGGCAAGTTACTACTCCCAATCGTAGTCCACATGGATGGTAAAGTATGAAAAAGTTTTAAAAAAAGTGTAAAAAACTCATGTAGACCATATGTTGTGTCAACAATTTCCATGTTGACCTTTTGACCATGTCTACCTAATCCATGTTGACCATTGGTGGTCGACCTATTAACTGTCGACCTTTTTGCTGTTGACCTAAGACCAGACACTGAATGGGTCATGCCTCTGAACTCTTGGGCAAATTGGGACGATGCAGTCCCAATCATGACAGAGCCCTCAGACTAGGACTGTCTTTTCAAAACTGTATTGTTAAGATGTATATGTTTACCAATCTGGCATTGCACTTGCCAGATCTACTTTATTAAAACTGCGTATGAACAGTTTACATGATACAGCCTTAGGGCAGTGTACAAATGTTGTAACCCTTACCTCCTTGCACAGGCATCTTCAAACGCACTCAGTGGCGTAACTCCCATCCACGCAGCCACTGCGGAGGCTTGGAGGCTCATGGATTTGGGGGGCGCCGCCACTGATTCAGAGCAGATTGACATGCAGACTAGTTGTCCACAAGTCAATCTGCTAAATGTCCCTTCCAAAATTGCCGCCGCCATGGAGGAGACATGCTAGAGGTCCTACTTGACCTCTAGCATCTAGGAAGTGAAGGGATCCACGGGTGCGCATAGCGCTGGCCCCGGCACCCTGCAGCTCTGCCACCTTGCCATCGTTACGGCAGCAGCAACAGGGGGATTGTGCAGCAGTGCCCGCGGCTCACTACAACCTTCAGCAGAAGTGGGAAGGGGGGATCGGGCAGCATTGCCCGTGGCTCACTAAACAGTGGGGGGTGGGTTGGGCAGCATTACTCCCTAGGAACAACTAACAAGCATGACACCCAGTGCATGAAATCCCTGGCAATAAGCATTACCCCCTGGCAACGAGCTTGACACACCCGGCGCATGAAACCTCTGGTAACGAGCATGACACCCAGAGCATGAAATCCCTGGTAACAAGCATTACCCCCTGGCAACAAGCTTGGCACCCAGCACATGAAACCTCTGGCAACGAGCATAACACCCAGTGCATGAAACCCCTGGTAACGAGCATGACACCCTGAGCATGAATACCCCTGGCATTGTGCATGGAACCAAGATCTTGAAGCCCATGGCAATTATCAGGTAATTTAAAAGTAATTAGAAGCCTTGCTGTAGGGCTTAATGTGTAATGGGCATTGCTGTGTGTGGCAAAATATATAACGGGCATTGCGATGTGTGTCATAATAATATCACGGACATTGTGGTATGTGGTATAATGTATCAAGGGCATTGTATGTGGTATAATATCTAAGGGGCATTGCAGTGTGTAGCATAATGTATAATGGGCATTGTGATTTGTGGCGTAATGTGTCACAAGCATTACAGTGTGTGCCATAATGTGTTACAGGCATTATGGTGTGTGGTATAATGTCTCAAGGACTCTGCAGTGTGTGGCATAATTTATACGGGCATTGCGGTGTGGCATAATGTGTCACAGGCATTACGGTGTGTGGCATAATGTCTAAGGGCCATTGCAGTGTGTGGCATAACGTGTAAGGTGCATTACTATAAGGAGGAATAATGACAAATAATGTAAGGGGCATGAATCAGGATCATTTTTTTTTTCCTGTGGTCACCAATGTCTCGGCGTTCAGGTTGCAAAACTGGGGTATAAGGTAGTCTTTTCCTGCAACGCCATGTCCCTTTCAGCAAAGCCACACCCATTTTAATGAAGCCACACCACTTTCTGGTGCTCGCCTTAGACGTGTGCAATTTCTTCACTTTGCTAGTCCCAATTATAAGAAGGGGGAGAGGGGGGCGCCAGAGAATTTTTTGGCTCGGGGGAGAAACATTTCTAGTTACGCCACTGTATGCACTCATCATTTGCCAATGGTTTTGTGATTGTTGCAATGGATACATGGGCATACAGTAATACGGCCTTGTATATTACACACTGTGGCTACCTGTATATGCTTGGTCACTCGTTACCTTGTGAATAATTACAAAGCAGATGCTTATTATTTTTAGCTACTGTATTTGCTATGTACCTTGTGTCTACTTGCCTGTTTCTCCGCTTCCCATTCCAGCAGGTCTGATCTCTGGTTCTTTGATTTGCATATCTGCAACCTGCCTTGACCTTGGCTTGTGTTGCCACCCAGTTCCAACTCAGGAGTACTTTTTTGATGTCCATTAACTGTGTAACAAAGTTTGTGCTCTCTTGTAGGATGAATAACAGCTACCTCTCAGACTCCATAGATTTTGTAGCAATGGTTCCTAGGTATAGGGCATGTATGACATAGAGATGAGCGCCTGAAATTTTTCGGGTTTTGTGTTTTGGTTTTGGGTTCGGTTCCGCGGCCGTGTTTTGGGTTCGAACGCGTTTTGGCAAAACCTCACCGAATTATTTTTGTCGGATTCGGGTGTGTTTTGGATTCGGGTGTTTTTTTCCAAAAACACTAAAAAACAGCTTAAATCATAGAATTTGGGGGTCATTTTGATCCCAAAGTATTATTAACCTCAAAAACCATTATTTACACTCATTTTCAGTCTATTCTGAATACCTCACACCTCACAATATTATTTTTAGTCCTAAAATTTGCACCGAGGTCGCTGTGTGAGTAAGATAAGCGACCCTAGTGGCCGACACAAACACCGGGCCCATCTAGGAGTGGCACTGCAGTGTCACGCAGGATGTCCCTTCCAAAAAACCCTCCCCAAACAGCACATGACGCAAAGAAAAAAAGAGGCGCAATGAGGTAGCTGTGTGAGTAAGATTAGCGACCCTAGTGGCCGACACAAACACCGGGCCCATCTAGGAGTGGCACTGCAGTGTCACGCAGGATGGCCCTTCCAAAAAACCCTCCCCAAACAGCACATGACGCAAAGAAAAAAAGAGGCGCAATGAGGTAGCTGTGTGAGTAAGATTAGCGACCCTAGTGGCCGACACAAACACCGGGCACATCTAGGAGTGGCACTGCAGTGTCACGCAGGATGTCCCTTCCAAAAAACCCTCCCCAAACAGCACATGACGCAAAGAAAAAAAGAGGCGCAATGAGGTAGCTGTGTGAGTAAGATTAGCGACCCTAGTGGCCGACACAAACACCGGGCCCATCTAGGAGTGGCACTGCAGTGTCACGCAGGATGTCCCTTCCAAAAAACCCTCCCCAATCAGCACATGATGCAAAGAAAAAGAAAAGAAAAAAGAGGTGCAAGATGGAATTATCCTTGGGCCCTCCCACCCACCCTTATGTTGTATAAACAAAACAGGACATGCACACTTTAACCAACCCATCATTTCAGTGACAGGGTCTGCCACACGACTGTGACTGATATGACGGGTTGGTTTGGACCCCCCCCAAAAAAGAAGCAATTAATCTCTCCTTGCACAAACTGGCTCTACAGAGGCAAGATGTCCACCTCATCTTCACCCTCCGATATATCACCGTGTACATCCCCCTCCTCACAGATTATCAATTCGTCCCCACTGGAATCCACCATCTCAGCTCCCTGTGTACTTTGTGGAGGCAATTGCTGCTGGTCAATGTCTCCGCGGAGGAATTGATTATAATTCATTTTAATGAACATCATCTTCTCCACATTTTCTGGATGTAACCTCGTACGCCGATTGCTGACAAGGTGAGCGGCGGCACTAAACACTCTTTCGGAGTACACACTTGTGGGAGGGCAACTTAGGTAGAATAAAGCCAGTTTGTGCAAGGGCCTCCAAATTGCCTCTTTTTCCTGCCAGTATAAGTACGGACTGTGTGACGTGCCTACTTGGATGCGGTCACTCATATAATCCTCCACCATTCTATCAATGTTGAGAGAATCATATGCAGTGACAGTAGACGACATGTCCGTAATCGTTGTCAGGTCCTTCAGTCCGGACCAGATGTCAGCATCAGCAGTCGCTCCAGACTGCCCTGCATCACCGCCAGCGGGTGGGCTCGGAATTCTGAGCCTTTTCCTCGCACCCCCAGTTGCGGGAGAATGTGAAGGAGGAGATGTTGACAGGTCGCGTTCCGCTTGACTTGACAATTTTGTCACCAGCAGGTCTTTCAACCCCAGCAGACCTGTGTCTGCCGGAAAGAGAGATCCAAGGTAGGCTTTAAATCTAGGATCGAGCACGGTGGCCAAAATGTAGTGCTCTGATTTCAACAGATTGACCACCCGTGAATCCTTGTTAAGCGAATTAAGGGCTGCATCCACAAGTCCCACATGCCTAGCGGAATCGCTCCGTGTTAGCTCCTCCTTCAATGCCTCCAGCTTCTTCTGCAAAAGCCTGATGAGGGGAATGACCTGACTCAGGCTGGCAGTGTCTGAACTGACTTCACGTGTGGCAAGTTCAAAGGGCATCAGAACCTTGCACAACGTTGAAATCATTCTCCACTGCACTTGAGACAGGTGCATTCCACCTCCTATATCGTGCTCAATTGTATAGGCTTGAATGGCCTTTTGCTGCTCCTCCAACCTCTGAAGCATATAGAGGGTTGAATTCCACCTCGTTACCACTTCTTGCTTCAGATGATGGCAGGGCAGGTTCAGTAGTTTTTGGTGGTGCTCCAGTTTTCTGTACGTGGTGCCTGTACGCCGAAAGTGTCCCGCAATTCTTCTGGCCACCGACAGCATCTCTTGCACGCCCCTGTCGTTTTTTAAAAAATTCTGCACCACCAAATTCAAGGTATGTGCAAAACATGGGACGTGCTGGAATTGGCCCAGATTTAATGCACACACAATATTGCTGGCGTTGTCCGATGCCACAAATCCACAGGAGAGTCCAATTGGGGTAAGCCATTCCGCGATGATCTTCCTCAGTTGCCGTAAGAGGTTTTCAGCTGTGTGCGTATTCTGGAAAGCGGTGATACAAAGCGTAGCCTGCCTAGGAAAGAGTTGGCGTTTGCGAGATGCTGCTACTGGTGCCGCCGCTGCTGTTCTTGCGGCGGGAGTCCATACATCTACCCAGTGGGCTGTCACAGTCATATAGTCCTGACCCTGCCCTGCTCCACTTGTCCACATGTCCGTGGTTAAGTGGACATTGGGTACAGCTGCATTTTTTAGGACACTGGTGACTCTTTTTCTGAGGTCTGTGTACATTTTCGGTATCGCCTGCCTAGAGAAATGGAACCTAGATGGTATTTGGTACCGGGGACACAGTACCTCCAACAAGTCTCTAGTTGGCTCTGCAGTAATGATGGATACCGGAACCACGTTTCTCACCACCCAGGATGCCAAGGCCTCAGTTATCCGCTTTGCAGTAGGATGACTGCTGTGATATTTCATCTTCCTCGCAAAGGACTGTTGAACAGTCAATTGCTTACTGGAAGTAGTACAAGTGGGCTTACGACTTCCCCTCTGGGATGACCATCGACTCCCAGCGGCAACAACAGCAGCGCCAGCAGCAGTAGGCGTTACACGCAAGGATGCATCGGAGGAATCCCAGGCAGGAGAGGACTCGTCAGACTTGCCAGTGACATGGCCTGCAGGACTATTGGCATTCCTGGGGAAGGAGGAAATTGACACTGAGGGAGTTGGTGGGGTGGTTTGCGTGAGCTTGGTTACAAGAGGAAGGGATTTACTGGTCAGTGGACTGCTTCCGCTGTCACCCAAAGTTTTTGAACTTGTCACTGACTTATTATGAATGCGCTGCAGGTGACGTATAAGGGAGGATGTTCCGAGGTGGTTAACGTCCTTACCCCTACTTATTACAGCTTGACAAAGGGAACACACGGCTTGACACCTGTTGTCCGCATTTCTGGTGAAATACCTCCACACCGAAGAGCTGATTTTTTTGGTATTTTCACCTGGCATGTCAACGGCCATATTCCTCCCACGGACAACAGGTGTCTCCCCGGGTGCCTGACTTAAACAAACCACCTCACCATCAGAATCCTTCTGGTCAATTTCCTCCCCAGCGCCAGCAACACCCATATCCTCCTCATCCTGGTGTACTTCAACACTGACATCTTCAATCTGACTATCAGGAACTGGACTGCGGGTGCTCCTTCCAGCACTTGCAGGGGGCATGCAAATAGTGGAAGGCGCATGCTCTTCACGTCCAGTGTTGGGAAGGTCAGGCATCGCAAACGACACAATTGGACTCTCCTTGTGGATTTGGGATTTCAAAGAACGCACAGTTCTTTGCGGTGCTTTTGCCAGCTTGAGTCTTTTCAGTTTTCTAGCGAGAGGCTGAGTGCTTCCATCCTCATGTGAAGCTGAACCACTAGCCATGAACATAGGCCAGGGCCTCAGCCGTTCCTTGCCACTCCGTGTGGTAAATGGCATATTGGCAAGTTTACGCTTCTCCTCCGACAATTTTATTTTAGGTTTTGGAGTCCTTTTTTTTCTGATATTTGGTGTTTTGGATTTGACATGCTCTGTACTATGACATTGGGCATCGGCCTTGGCAGACGACGTTGCTGGCATTTCATCGTCTCGGCCATGACTAGTGGCAGCAGCTTCAGCACGAGGTGGAAGTGGATCTTGATCTTTCCCTAATTTTGGAACCTCAACTTTTTTGTTCTCCATATTTTATAGGCAGAACTAAAAGGCACCTCAGGTAAACAATGGAGATGGATGGATTGGATACTAGTATACAATTATGGACGGACTGCCACGGTTAGGTGGTATAAAAAAACCACGGTTAGGTGGTATATATTGTAATACAATTATGGATGGACGGACTGCCTGCCGAGTTCCGACACAGAGGTAGCCACAGCCGTGAACTACCGCACTGTACACTGGTTGATAAAGAGATAGTAGTATACTCGTAACAACTAGTATGACTGACTATGACGGTATAAAGAATGAAAAAAAAACCACGGTTAGGTGGTATATATTATAATACAATTATGGATGGACGGACTGCCTGCCGACTGCCGACACAGAGGTAGCCACAGCCGTGAACTACCGCACTGTACACTGGTTGATAAAGAGATAGTAGTATACTCGTAACAACTAGTATGACACTATGACGGTATAAAGAATGAAAAAAAAACCACGGTTAGGTGGTATATATTATAATAATACAATTATGGATGGACGGACTGCCTGCCGAGTTCCGACACAGAGGTAGCCACAGCCGTGAACTACCGCACTGTACACTGGTTGATAAAGAGATAGTAGTATACTCGTAACAACTAGTATGACTGACTATGACGGTATAAAGAATGAAAAAAAAACCACGGTTAGGTGGTATATATTGTAATACAATTATGGATGGACGGACTGCCTGCCGAGTTCCGACACAGAGGTAGCCACAGCCGTGAACTACCGCACTGTACACTGGTTGATAAAGAGATAGTAGTATACTCGTAACAACTAGTATGACTGACTATGACGGTATAAAGAATGAAAAAAAAACCACGGTTAGGTGGTATATATTATAATACAATTATGGATGGACGGACTGCCTGCCGACTGCCGACACAGAGGTAGCCACAGCCGTGAACTACCGCACTGTACACTGGTTGATAAAGAGATAGTAGTATACTCGTAACAACTAGTATGACACTATGACGGTATAAAGAATGAAAAAAAAACTACGGTTAGGTGGTATATATTATAATAATACAATTATGGATGGACGGACTGCCTGCCGAGTTCCGACACAGAGGTAGCCACAGCCGTGAACTACCGCACTGTACACTGGTTGATAAAGAGATAGTAGTATACTCGTAACAACTAGTATGACTGACTATGACGGTATAAAGAATGAAAAAAAAACCACGGTTAGGTGGTATATATTGTAATACAATTATGGATGGACGGACTGCCTGCCGAGTTCCGACACAGAGGTAGCCACAGCCGTGAACTACCGCACTGTACACTGGTTGATAAAGAGATAGTAGTATACTCGTAACAACTAGTATGACTGACTATGACGGTATAAAGAATGAAAAAAAAACCACGGTTAGGTGGTATATATTGTAATACAATTATGGATGGACGGACTGCCTGCCGAGTTCCGACACAGAGGTAGCCACAGCCGTGAACTACCGCACTGTACACTGGTTGATAAAGAGATAGTAGTATACTCGTAACAACTAGTATGACTGACTATGACGGTATAAAGAATGAAAAAAAACCCACGGTTAGGTGGTATATATTATAATACAATTATGGATGGACGGACTGCCTGCCGACTGCCGACACAGAGGTAGCCACAGCCGTGAACTACCGCACTGTACACTGGTTGATAAAGAGATAGTAGTATACTCGTAGCAACTAGTATGACACTATGACGGTATAAAGAATGAAAAAAAAACCACGGTTAGGTGGTATATATTATAATACAATTATGGATGGACGGACTGCCTGCCGACTGCTGACACAGAGGTAGCCACAGCCGTGAACTACCGCACTGTACACTGGTTGATAAAGAGATAGTAGTATACTCGTAACAACTAGTATGACACTATGACGGTATAAAGAATGAAAAAAAAAACCACGGTTAGGTGGTATATATTATAATACAATTATGGATGGACGGACTGCCTGCCGAGTGCCGACACAGAGGTAGCCACAGCCGTGAACTACCGCACTGTACACTGGTTGATAAAGAGATAGTAGTATACTCGTAACAACTAGTATGACTGACTATGACGGTATAAAGAATGAAAAAAAAACCACGGTTAGGTGGTATATATTATAATACAATTATGGATGGACGGACTGCCTGCCGACTGCCGACACAGAGGTAGCCACAGCCGTGAACTACCGCACTGTACACTGGTTGATAAAGAGATAGTAGTATACTCGTAACAACTAGTATGACACTATGACGGTATAAAGAATGAAAAAAAAACCACGGTTAGGTGGTATATATTATAATACAATTATGGATGGACGGACTGCCTGCCGACTGCCGACACAGAGGTAGCCACAGCCGTGAACTACCGCACTGTACACTGGTTGATAAAGAGATAGTAGTATACTCGTAACAACTAGTATGACACTATGACGGTATAAAGAATGAAAAAAAAACCACGGTTAGGTGGTATATATTATAATAATACAATTATGGATGGACGGACTGCCTGCCGACTGCCGACACAGAGGTAGCCACAGCCGTGAACTACCGCACTGTACACTGGTTGATAAAGAGATAGTAGTATACTCGTAACAACTAGTATGACTATGACGACGGTATAAAGAAAGAAAAAAAAATACCACGGTTAGGTGGTATATAATTATACAATTATGGATGGACGGACTGCCTGCCGAGTGCCGACTGCCGACACAGAGGTAGCCACAGCCGTGAACTACCGCACTGTACTGTGTCTGCTGCTAATATAGACTGGTTGATAAAGAGATAGTATACAACAATATACTACTATACTGGTGGTCAGGCACTGGTCACCACTAGTCACACTGGCAGTGGCACTCCTGCAGCAAAAGTGTGCACTGTTTAATTTTAAATTAATATAATATTATGTACTCCTGGCTCCTGCTATAACAACCTGCAGTGCTCCCCAGTCTCCCCCACAATTATTATAAGCTTTTATACATTGATGTGCAGCACACTGGGCTGAGCTGAGTGCACACAGACTGAGTCACACTGTGTGACTGCTGTGTATCGTTTTTTTCAGGCAGAGAACGGATATAGCAGAGAACGGATATATTAAATAAAAGTTAACTTAACAACAACTGCACTGGTCACTGTGGTAAACTCTGTCTGCACAATCTCTCTCTCTCTCTCTCTCTTCTAATCTATTCTAATGGAGAGGACGCCAGCCACGTCCTCTCCCTATCAATCTCAATGCACGTGTGAAAATGGCGGCGACGCGCGGCTCCTTATATAGAATCCGAGTCTCGCGAGAATCCGACAGCGTCATGATGACGTTCGGGCGCGCTCGGGTTAACCGAGCAAGGCGGGAAGATCCGAGTCGCTCGGACCCGTGAAAAAAAAAGTGAAGTTCGTGCGGGTTCGGATTCAAAGAAACCGAACCCGCTCATCTCTAGTATGACACCAGTAGTGGTGTTTACTGTGACACTTCAACCCAGAATATCGCATAGACAGATGTACTGTACAGTATGCAGAGTTGAAGACATTTGTCCATCCTACAATTTGCCTGTTTTTTTTTAATTTTAATATTACTAAAGGCATAGGCACTAACATAACCTCTGCAGGGTACAAACATAAACATGACCTATTTTTGGAAATTTGAATGCACTTTCTACAATTATTATTAATTTGATGAGTTTATCAGATTGAACAAAAGTAATATTTGACAATTATGATTAGAAAATATAGGCTTTTGAACAGTGAAAATTACATTCCAATTTAAATAAAGCAATTCACATAAAGATTGTGATGGGTGCATCTACAGTGAGTGATGATTTCTGATTACTTCATCCTGTCTTTTATTCCAGCATCTAAAGAAATTGGGTTCTCCTTGTTTACATGTAAAATTGTCTCATTTCCATGTGTAATTGAACATCTGGCTATGAAAATTGTACTTAATGTTTGATATTAGAGAGCGTCCATTTCAAAGAAATGAAAATGACAGTTTCAGGAAGCATGTTTAATTACACTGGTAAATGCCTGCCTGAAGCCCCCTACACAGAATCTGACTCACCATGCTGGAATACATTACAGTCAATGAGCACTTGTCTCTAATGACTAACACATACAGGTTAGTGAGTGAAAATGATTTGATTGTTGTAATCTGTAGAGAATTCCTTATTCAGGAAGATGTCTTGAATGTGTATAAGCATCATTCACAATTTCTGTTTGTGTGTGTGTGAAATGTTTTATAAAATATACTATGCATTGCATACAACTGTGCACTCTAATAAAAACTGAAACGTAGGATTTGGGAGTGGATTCCAAAATACAATATCTCACCTCTTCCTTCTGACTCCGGGAGGGGGCTCTGTTGGGACCAGTGGGAGAGTTCCTTTTAATTAGGATACTTCCTGGTAGGAGCCTGCTATCACTAAGGCTAAAGACACAGTGGTGTCTATCTGATGGCTCCCTATTGGTCCAATTATGTCTGTATAGAAGAACAAGGTTTCCAGCAAACACCAACAGGTGTGGATAGGTCAGCCTTTTATGACATTGCCCATGGAAACATCTTTGTTACTTCTGGGAGTGTCCGTTTGCACAGTCCCTGTCGCATGCTTTGGAACATCAACATGAGACTGTGGCCCTCATTCCGAGTTGTTCGCTCGCTAGCTGCTTTTAGCAGCATTGCACACGCTAGGCCGCCGCCCTCTGGGAGTGTCTCTCAGCTTAGCAGAATTGCAAACGAATTATTAGCAGAATTGCGAATAGAAAATTCTTAGCAGTTTCTGAGTAGCTCAAGACTTAGTCCTACACTGCGATCAGCTCAGCCCGTTTCGTTCCTGGTTTGACGTCACAAACACGCCCTGCGTTCGGCCAGCCACTCCCCCGTTTCTCCAGACACTCCCGCGTTTTATCCTGGCACGCCTGTGTTTTTCTGCACACTCCCAGGAAACGGTCAGTTTCCGCCCAGAAACACCCACTTCCTGTCAATCACACTCCGATCACTTCAACGATAAAAATTCTTCGTTCAGCCGTGAGTAAATCTACTAAGTTTTGTTATAAAATACTTAGCGCATGCGCATTTTTGCCTTAATCGCTCCGTTGCGAAAATCAGCAATGAGCGAACAACTCGGAATGACCCCCTGTGTGTCCAGGAAAAGCCTTTCATACCATTCAGTAACTTTTGAACTATTTCCTGACACACACCCTACATCTCTAGCTAGAAAAAACATCTACAGTACTGCACAAGACTGCAGAGAAATACACATCTACAGGAATTTCCAGAAGCTCTGGTACGTTGTATGGTGTATCCAGAGGTGTAGCTAGGTGCCATGGTGCCCGGAGCAAGGGTATGTTCTGGCACCACCCTCCTCTGTACTGAATTGGGGACATAGCCAATTTGTGGTGGCATGTTACATTTGAAAGGAAATAATATTTAAAATACTAAATTGGTGACAGGGCTGGTTCTGGACCTTGTGAAGCTCAGTGCAAAAGTTTCCTTTGGGTTCCCCCCATGTTTACAATAGGATCAGTGCATGCCAAAGGCTTGCAACAACAATATAGGGGCATGGCTTAATTGGGAAAGTGCATTGCCACAGAATAATACCAATTCACATAACACCGCACAGTAGTATCCATTATTCCCATTACACCACGCAGTAGTACCCCTTATACAAATTACGCCACACAATAGAACCCCTTATACACATTACACCATCGTAGAGCCGCTATGGAAGTAGCTGTATTTAACTATTTACTTATCTAATTCAAATAAATTAAAAACACTATATATTCCCTGACGGACCTGACCTCACAACTAGTGATGTGCACAGGACATTTTTCGGGTTTTGTGTTTTGGATTCGGTTCCGCGGCCGTGTTTTGGATTCGGACGCGTTTTGGCAAAACCTCCCTGAAAATTTTTTGTCGGATTCGGGTGTGTTTTGGATTCGGGTGTTTTTTTTACAAAAAAAACCCTCAAAAACAGCTTAAATCATAGAATTTGGGGGTCATTTTGATCCCATAGTATTATTAACCTCAATAACCATAATTTCCACTCATTTTCAGTCTATTCTGAACACCTCACAATATTATTTTTAGTCCTAAAACAAGTGGCCGACACAAACACCTGGCCCATCTAGGAGTGGCACTGCAGTGTCAGACAGGATGGCACTTCAAAAAAATAGTCCCCAAACAGCACATGATGCAAAGAAAAAAAGAGGTGCACCAAGGTCGCTGGATGGCTAAGCTAAGCGACACAAGTGGCCAACACAAACACCTGGCCCATCTAGGAGTGGCACTGCAGTGTCAGGCAGGATGGCACTTCAAAAAAATAGTCCCCAAACAGCACATGATGCAAAGAAAAATGAAAGAAAAAAGAGGTGCAAAATGGAATTGTCCTTGGGCCCTCCCACCCACCCTTATGTTATATAAACAGGACATGCACACTTTAACAAACCCATAATTTCAGCGACAGGGTCTGCCACACAACTGTGAATGAAATGACTGGTTGGTTTGGGCCCCCACCAAAAAAGAAGTAATCAATCTCTCCTTGCACAAACTGGCTCTACAGAGGCAAGATGTCCACCTCCTCCTCATCGTCCGATTCCTCACCCCTTTCACTGTGTACATCCCCCTCCTCACAGATTATTAATTCGTCCCCACTGGAATCCACCATCTCAGGTCCCTGTGTACTTTCTGGAGGCAATTGCTGGTGAATGTCTCCACGGAGGAATTGATTATAATTCATTTTGATGAACATCATCTTCTCCACATTTTCTGGAAGTAACCTCGTACGCCGATTGCTGACAAGGAGAGCGGCTGCACTAAACACTCTTTCGGAGTTCACACTGGAGGGTGGGCAACTTAGGTAAAATAAAGCCAGTTTCTGCAAGGGCCTCCAAATTGCCTTTTTCCTGCCAGTATACGTACGGACTGTCTGACGTGCCTACTTGGATGCGGTCACTCATATAATCCTCCACCATTCTTTCAATGGTGAGAGAATCATATGCAGTGACAGTAGACGACATGTCAGTAATCGTTGGCAGGTCCTTCAGTCCGGACCAGATGTCAGCACTCACTCCATACTGCCGTACATCACCGCCAGCGGGTGGGCTCGGAATTCTTAGCCTTTTCCTCGCACCCCCAGTTGCGGGAGAATGTGAAGGAGGAGCTGTTGACGGGTCACGTTCCGCTTGACTTGACAATTTTCTCTTGTGTCTGCCGGAAAGAGAGATCCAATGTAGGTTTTAAATCTAGGATCGAGCACGGTGGCCAAAATGTAGTGCTCTGATTTCAACAGATTGACCACCCGTGAATCCTGGTTAAGCGAATTAAGGGCTCCATACACAAGTCCCACATGCCTAGCGGAATCGCTCT
Organism: Pseudophryne corroboree; assembly: GCF_028390025.1. Classification (NCBI taxonomy): domain Eukaryota; kingdom Metazoa; phylum Chordata; class Amphibia; order Anura; family Myobatrachidae; genus Pseudophryne; species Pseudophryne corroboree. The sequence goes on along the minus strand of NC_086446.1, from coordinate 496,693,685 downwards.
GTTTTAGCTCCTCCTTTAATGTCTCCAGCTTCTTCTGCAAAAGCCTGATGAGGGGAATGACCTGACTCAGGCTGGCAGTGTCTGTACTGACTTCACGTGTGGCAAGTTCAAAGGGTTGCAGAACCTTGCACAACGTTGAAATCATTCTCCACTGCGCTTGAGTCAGGTGCATTCCCCCTCCTTTGCCTATATCGTAGGCAGATGTATAGGCTTGAATGGCCTTTTGCTGCTCCTCCATCCTCTGAAGCATATAGAGGGTTGAATTCCACCTCGTTACCACCTCTTGCTTCAGATGATGGCAGGGCAGGTTCAGGACTGTTTGCTGGTGCTCCAGTCTTTGGCACGCGGTGGCTGAATGCCGAAAGTGGCCCGCAATTCTTCGGGCCACCGACAGCATCTCTTGCACGCCCCTGTCGTTTTTTTAAATAATTCTGCACCACCAAATTCAATGTATGTGCAAAACATGGGACGTGCTGGTTTTTGCCCAGATGTAATGCACGCACAATATTGCTGGCGTTGTCCGATGTCACAAATCCCCAGGAGAGTCCATTTGGGGTAAGCCATTCTGCGATGATGTTCCTCAGTTTCCGTAAGAGGTTGTCAGCTGTGTGCCTCTTCTGGAAAGCGGTGATACAAAGCGTAGCCTGCCTAGGAACGAGTTGGCGTTTGCGAGATGCTGCTATTGGTGCCGCCGCTGCTGTTCTTGCTGCGGGAGGCAATACATCTACCCAGTGGGCTGTCACAGTCATATAGTCCTGAGTCTGCCCTGCTCCACTTGTCCACATGTCCGTGGTTAAGTGGACATTGGGTACAATTGCATTTTTTAGGACACTGGTGACTCTTTTTCTGAGGTCTGTGTACATTTTCGGTATCGCCTGCCTAGAGAAATGGAACCTAGATGGTATTTGGTACCGGGGACACAGTACCTCAATCAAGTCTGTAGTTGCCTGTGAATTAACGGTGGATAACGGAAACACGTTTCTCACCACCCAGGCTGCCAAGGCCTGAGTTATCCGCTTTGCAGCAGGATGACTGCTGTGATATTTCATCTTTCTCGCAAAGGACTGTTGGACAGTCAATTGCTTACTGGAAGTAGTACAAGTGGTCTTCCGACTTCCCCTCTGGGATGATGATCGACTCCCAGCAGCAACAACAGCAGAGCCAGGAGCAGTAGGCGTTACACTCAAGGATCCATTGGAGGAATCCCAGTCAGGAGAGGACTCGTCAGACTTTCCAGTGACATGGCCTGCAGGACTATTGGCGTTCCTGTCTAAGGAGGAAATTGACACTGAGGGAGTTGGTGGTGTGGTTTGCAGGAGCTTAGTTACAAGAGGAAGGGATTTAGTGGTCAGTGGACTGCTTCCGCTGTCATCCAAAGTTTTTGAACTTGTCACTGACTTATGATGAATGCGCTGCAGGTGACGTATAAGGGAGGATGTTCCGAGGTGGTTAACGTCCTTACCCCTACTTATTACAGCTTGACAAAGGCAACACACGGCTTGACACCTGTTGTCAGCATTTGTGTTAAAATAATTCCACACCGAAGAGGTGATATTTTTTGTAATTTGACCAGGCATGTTAATGGCCATATTCGTCCCACGGTCAACAGGTGTCTCCCCGGGTGCCTGACTTAAACAAACCACATCACCATCAGAATCCTACTTGTCAATTTCCTCCTCAGCGCCAGCAACACCCATATCCTCATCCTGGTGTACTTCAACAGTGACATCTTCAATTTGACTATCAGGAACTGGACTGCGGGTGCTCCTTCCAGCACTTGCAGGGGGCGTGCAAATGGTGAAAGGCGCCACCTCTTCCCGTCCAGTGTTGGGAAGGTCAGGCATCGCAGCACAATTGGACTCTCCTTGGGGATTTGTGATTTAGAAGAACGCATAGTTCCTTGCTGTGCTTTTGCCAGCTTAAGTCTTTTCATTTTTCTAGCGAGAGGATGAGTGCTTCCATCCTCATGTGAAGCTGAACCACTATCCATGAACATAGGCCAGGGCCTCAGCCGTTCCTTGCCACTCCGTGTCGTAAATGGCATATTGGCAAGTTTACGCTTCTCCTCAGACGCTTTTAATTTTGATTTTTGGGTCATTTTACTGAACTTTTGTGTTTTAGATTTTACATGCTCTCTACTATGACATTGGGCATCGGCCTTGGCAGACGACGTTGATGGCATTTCATCGTCTCGGCCATGACTAGTGGCAGCAGCTTCAGCACGAGGTGGAAGTGGATCTTGATCTTTCCCTATTTACCCTCCACATTTTTGTTCTCCATTTTTTAATGTGTGGAATTATATGCCAGTATCAATAGCAATGGCCTACTACTATATATACTGCGCACAACTGAAATGCACCACAGGTATGGATGGATAGTACACTTGATGACACAGAGGTAGGTAGAGCAGTGGCCTACTGTACCGTACTGCTATATATTATATACTGGTGGTCAGCAAGCTGTGCAAAACTGAAATGCACCACAGGTATGGATGGATAGTATACTTGACGACACAGAGGTAGGTAGAGCAGGTGCCTACTGTACCGTACTGCTATATATTATATACTGGTGGTCAGCAAACTGTGCAAAACTGAAATGCACCACAGGTATGGATGGATAGTATACTTGACGACATAGAGGTAGGTAGAGCAGTGGCCTACTGTACCGTACTGCTATATATTATATACTGGTAGTCAGCAAACTGTGCAAAACTGAAATGCACCACAGGTATGGATGGATAGTATACTTGACGACACAGAGGTAGGTAAAGCAGTGGCCTACTGTACCGTACTGCTATATATTATATACTGGTGGTCAGCAAACTGTGCAAAACTGAAATGCACCACAGGTATGGATGGATAGTATACTTGACGACACAGAGGTAGGTAGAGCAGTGGCCTACTGTACCGTACTGCTATATATTATATAATGGTGGTCAGCAAACTGTGCAAAACTGAAATGCACCACAGGTATGGATGGATAGTATACTTGACGACACAGAGGTAGGTAGAGCAGTGGCCTTCTGTACCGTACTCCTATATATTATATACTGGTGGTCAGCAAAATTATGCACTGTACTCCTACTATATACTACAATGCAGCACAGATATGGAGCATTTTTCAGGCAGAGAACGTATAATACTGGTGGTCACTGGTCAGCAAAACTCTGCACTGTACTCCTCCTATATAATACTGCTGGTCCCCAGTCCCCACAATAAAGCAGTGTGAGCACAGATATATGCAGCACACTGAGCACAGATATGGAGCGTTTTTCAGGCAGAGAACGTATAATACTGGTGGTCACTGGTCAGCAAAACTCTGCACTGTACTCCTCCTATATAATACTGCTGGTCCCCAGTCCCCACAATAAAGCAGTGTGAGCACAGATATATGCAGCACACTGAGCACAGATATGGAGCATTTTTCAGGCAGAGAACGTATAATACTGGTGGTCACTGGTCAGCAAAACTCTGCACTGTACTCCTCCTATAATACTGCTGGTCCCCAGAATAAAGATATTTGCAGCCCCCTGAAACAAAGTGAGAGGACGCCAGCCACGTCCTCTCACTATCATTTCCAATGCACGAGTGAAAAATGGCGGCGACGCGCGGCTCCTTATATAGAATCCGAATCTCGCGAGAATCCGACAGCGGGATGATGACGTTCAGGCGCGCTCGGGTTAACCGAGCCATACGGGAGAATCCGAGTCTGCCTCGGACCCGTGTAAAATGGGTGAAGTTCGGGGGGGTTCGGATTCTGAGGAACCGAACCAGCTCATCACTACTCACAACCACCCAGTTCCTCAATAAAAAAGTCCCAAATGTGAGCCCCCCCACACAGACCTTATAACCCCCCCAATCTCAGAATGAAAAATGTAGAGAGAAGTGCTGCAGCAGCCAGGGCAGAGAGAGCTGCTGCAGCATCTGAAGTAGATATATGTGCTGCCACTGCCAGGAAATAGAGAGATGCTGCAGTGGAAGGGGCAGAGAGTGGTATTGCAGGACAATAGTAGCCCTGCTGCACAGCTACAAGAAGGGGTTCGGTATACTTTACCGTTGCACGGGATGCCGAATGTCAGCCTACCGACATGAGCATCCCTAGCGAAGGAATGCCGGCAAGGGGGCGAGCACCACTGAGCCCCTTGCAGGCTCAGTGTCAAGCTTAGCTCGCCACAGGTTCTATTCTGCCTCTATGGGTGATGTGGACACCCATAGAGGGGGAATCACCTACCTCGTCAGTATACTGGTAGCGGTATGGTGCCCCCGTCGGGATCCCGATGATCAGTATGCTAACCACATACCACAAGAAGACAGTGAGACATATAAAGAGGGGGCGGGAAGAGCTCCGGCATGTGCCAGCTGTCAGTGTCTCCTGCTGTCACCTCTGGCCTGCCCTGTTCCCTATCTAGTCTCCGAAACAGTGTGCGCCCCCTCTGCTTGTCCTCCTCCTGCTCTGATATCTCAAATCCAGCAATTTACTGGATCCCAAACAGCATGGATTCACTGGGGGGAGATCATGTCAAACAAATCTTATTGACTTTTTTGACTTTGTGACTAAAGTGATGGATAAAAGTGGAGCCGTGGATATAGCTTATGTAGACTTTAGTAAGGCTTTTGACACTATTCCACATCGCAGACTGCTAAATAAACTTGGAAGCTTGGGATTGGATACGATTATTAAGATTAAGATTATTGAATGGATAAGATCTTGGTTGCAGGATAGAAAACAGAGAGTTGTGGTAAATGGAGTGCATTCACAGGAGAGAAATGTTATCAGTGGAGCACCCCAGGGATCTGTACGTGGACCAGTGCTTTTTAATAACTTTATTGGTGACATTGCAAATGGCATTAAAGGGAAAGTATGCATTTTTGCCGATGACACAAAGGTATGCAACAGGGTAGACAAACCAGGTGGGGTAAAACTAGAGATGTGCACCGGACATTTTTCGGGTATTGTGTTTTGGTTTTGGATTCAGTTCCGCGGCCGTGTTTTGGATTCGGACGCATTTTTGAAAAACCTCCCTTAAAATTTTTGTCGGATTCGGGTGTGTTTTGGATTCGGGTGTTATTTTTGCAAAAAACCCTCAAAAACAGCTTAGATCATAGAATTTGGGGGCAATTTTGATCCCGTAGTATTATTAACCTCAATAACCATAATTTCCACTCATTTCCAGTCTATTCTGAACACTTCACAATATTATTTTTAGTCCTAAAATTTGCACCGAGGTCGCTGGATGACTAAGCTAAGCAACCCAAGTGGCCGGCACAAACACCTGGCCCATCTAGGAGTGGCACTGCAGTGTCAGACAGGATGGCACTTAAAAAAATTGGCCCCAAACATCACATGATGCAAAGATAAATAAATAAAAAAAGAGGTGGAAGATGGAATTGTCCTTGGGCCCTCCCACCCACCCTTATGTTGTATAGACAGGACATGCACACTTTAACAAACCCATCATTTCAGCAACACGGTCTGCCACACGACTGTGGCTGAAATGACTGCTTGGTCAGAAGCAATCAATCTCTCCTTGCACAAACTGGCTCTACAGAGGCAAGATGTCCACCTCCTCCTCATCGTCCAATTCCTCACCCCTTTCACTGTGTACATCCCCCTCTTTACAGATTATTAATTCATCCCCACTGGAATCCACCATCACAGGTCCCTGTGTACTTTCTGGAGGCATTTGCTGGTAAATGTCTCCACTGAGAAATTGATTTTTATAATTCATTTTGATGAACATCATCTTCTCCACATTTTCTGGAAGTAACCTCCTACGCCAATCGCTGACAAGGTTACCGGCTGCACTAAACACTCTTTCGGAGTACACACTGGAGGGGGGGGCAACTTAGGTAAAATAAAGCCAGTTTGTGCAAAGGCCTCCAAATTGCCTCTTTTTCTGCAAGTATACGTACGGACTGTCTGACATGCCTACTTGGATGCTGTCACTCATATAATCCTCCACCATTCTTTCAATGGTGACAGAATCATATGCTGTGACAGTAGACGACATGTCAGTAATCGCTGGCAGGTCGTTCAGTCCGGACCAGATGTCAGCTATTGCTCCTGACTGCCCTGCATCACCGTCAGCGGGTGGTTTTGGAAATTTTATCCTTTTCCTGGCAGTCCCAGTGGCGGGAGAAAATGAAGGAGGAGCTGTTGGCAGGTCACGTTCCGCTTGACTTGGCAATTGTCTCACCAGCAGGTCTTTGAACATCTGCAGACTTGTGTCTGCCGGAAAGAGAGATACAACGTAGGCTTTAAACCTAGGATTGCGCACGGTGGCCAAAATGTAGTGCTCTGATTTCAACAGATTGACCACCCGTGAATCCTGGTTAAGCGAATGAAGGGCTCCATCCACAAGTCCCACATGCCTAGCGGAATCGCTGTGTTTTAGCTCCTCCTTCAATCTCTCCAGCTGCTTCTGCAAAAGCCTGATGAGGGGAATGACCTGACTCAGGCTGGCAGTGTCTGAACTGACTTCACGTGTGGCAAGTTCAAAGGGTTGCAGAACCTTGCACAACGTTGAAATCATTCTCCACTGCGCTTGAGTCAGGTGCATTCCCCCTCCTTTGCCTATATCGTAGGCACATGTATAGGCTTGAATGGCCTTTTGCTGCTCCTCCATCGTCTGAAGCATATAGAGGGTTGAATTCCACCTCGTTACCACCTCTTGCTTCAGCTGGTCAATTTCCTCCTCAGCGCCAGCAACACCCATATCCTCATCCTGGTGTACTTCAACAGTGACATCTTCAATTTGAATATCAGGAACTGTACAGTTGGTGCTCCTTTCAGCACTTGCAGGGGGCGTGCAAATGGTGGAAGGAGCCACCTCTTCCCGTCCAGTATTGGGAAGGTCAGGCATCGCAACCAACACAATTGGACGCTCCTTGGGGATTTGGGATTTAGAAGAACGCACTGTACTTTGCTGTGCTTTTGCCAGCTTAACTCTTTTCATTTTACTAGCGGGAGGATGAGTGCTTCCATCCTCATGTGAAGCTGACCCACTAGTCATGAGGAACAATAGGAGAGGGCCTTAGCCGTTCCTTGCCACACCGTGTTGTAAATGGCATATTGCCAAGTTTACGCTTCTCCTCAGACGCTTTTAATTTAGATTTTTGGCTAATTTCACTGAACTTTAGTTTTTTGGATTTTACATGCTCTCTACTATGACATTGTGCATCGGCCTTGGCAGACGACGTTGATGGCATTTCATCGTCTCTGCCATGACTAGTGGCAGCAGCTTCAGCACTTGGTAGAAGTGGATCTTGATCTTTCCCTATTTACCCTCCACATTTTTGTTCTCCATTTTTTAATGTGTGGAATTATATGCCAGTAAATATATCCGGAATTAGACGGCAGTAATGTCTGGATTTAGCTACCACTAGATAGATACCAGATACCACTGTGACTGGAATGATGATGACCTATGCACAGTGACAGGACACTACCACAGTACCCTACAGCAGCAAGATGTAGCACAAGACATTGGACTTTTAGTCACCACAATGCAGCACTGATAATAATGAGCACAGATACACTGTGCACTGTTCAGGATAATAGAACTGAGTGACACTGGGCAGCGAGAACAGCACTGGACTACTGTACTGTACTACCATATACTGGTCTCCACAATGCAGCACTGATACTGAGCACAGATATTGAGCTGAGATTTGCTGATATTGGGCTATTCGGGCAGAGAACGTAGCCACGTCCTCTCTCTATCTCAACAATGCACGAGTGAAAATGGCGGGCGACGCGCGGCTCTTTATATGGAATCCGAATCTCACGAGAATCCGACAGCGGGATGATGATGTTTTCCCCCGTTTGGGTTTTGCGTGTAAGGCGGGAAGAACCGAGGCTGACTCGGACCCGTGTAAACCACGTGAAGTTCTGGGGGGTTCGGATCTCGACGAACCGAACCCGCTCATCTCTAGGTAAAACCAATGACTGAGGATCTAGGTAGAGGAATGGTCAAGAGTGTGGCAATTACAGTTTAATGCCCAAAAGTGCAAAATCATGCACTTGGGTCTCAAAAATCCAAAGGCTAAATATAGTATTAATGGCACTATACTGGAAACTACTGAGGAGGAAAGGGATCTAGGAGTCACTATTTCAGGTGACTTAAAGGCAGGTAAGCAATGTAACAAAGCAATGAGGAATGCTAGTCAGATGCTTGGCTGCATTGGGAGAGGAATCAGCAGTAGAAAGAAAGAAGTCATAATGCCACGACTGTATAGGTCATTGGTACGGCCTCATCTAGAATACTGTGTTCAATTCTGGAGGCCATATCTTCAAAAGGATATTAATTCATTAGAGACTGTACAAAGAAGGGCAACTAAAATGGTGCATGGCCTACATCACAAAACATACCCAGAAAGACTAAAAAATCTCAATATGTATAGTTTGGAGCAGAGAAGGGAAAGGGGGGACATGATAGAAACTTTCAAATATATCAATGGTTTTTACAAAGTCCAGGAGGAAAACATTCTCCATATGAAGAGAAGCAATAGGACACGAGGACATGCACTGAGACTGGAGGGGGGAGGTACAGGAGAAATACAGTATGAGGAAATACTGTATTACTCCACAGAAAGGGTAGTGGACAAGTGGAATAGCCTCCCATCAGAGGTGGTAGAGGCTAAGACAGTAGAGCAATTTAAACATGCATGGGATAGACATAAGGATATCCTTACAAAGAAATAAGGATCAAATAAGTTTTGAGATAAAAATATGGTTAAAAAAGAAGGGCAGACTAGATGGGCCAAGTGATTCTTATCTGCTGTCAAATTCTATGTTTCTATGTTTCTGTGTTTCTATGCGGCTGCTAATACAGTGGCCCACGGGAAGGAGGAGTGGTGGGCGGTAGCTCACCCTCTAACTTTTTCGGCGTCTGCATTTCGCGCTCCACCGAAGCCACCCTCGCTACACCCCTGGGTGTGTCACTGTGTTTAGAATGCTTTACGACTTGCCAAGAGTCATATGGGAGGAAATGCCAGTCCGGGGCTGTCGCACGCTGATCAACTGCGGGTTCAGTGACTATTCAATCAGATTGCCCTGGGAAAGAAGTGGATTAATCTACTTCTCCTTCCCCTGTGTTTTAATAAAGCTACGGGACAGTGTTCCTCTGCCTTTTCCTGTATCCATCACACATTCTACACGTTGTTTAAATCATTGTCACCCGCAGTCATTTGTAAATACTTGAGTGCCATAATGCACTGTGAATATATGTTGTACAGTATAGTATGTCACATACATGTGATGCATTATTTATGCATTTTGATATGTTGAGCTTCAGCTGCGCTGTGATGCAATAAACATTGTCTCTTTTATGTAAATATATTGCTTTTATGTATATGCTATAGACCAGTGACGCTGGATGCATGGTTGGGCTGCAGGGATACAGCTTAAGGGATTGTTTGTCTCAGACAGGATTCTTTAAACAAATATTTTGGAGGATATAAATTTGTCTCCACTAAATTTCTACTCAAAACACATGGAGTATTATCGCAATTTTTGCCTGATGTTTCGCATTGGCCATTCAATTATACCCGATTTTGCCTCATTTTTTTCACGTTTTAAAAAAAAATACAGGATGAGAGAGCTGGTTATCAGTCCAGTGGTGGTGTATTGTGCTGCATCAGTCCAGTCACAGTGGTGGTGTCCTCTGCTGCCATATGTCCAGTGGTGCTGTATAAGTCCAGTCCGTTGCAGTGGTGCTGTGTTATCCTGCATCAGTCCAGTGGTGGTGTCCCTGTGCTGCTGTATAAGTTCAGTGGTACTGCAGTATAAGTCCAGTGATACTGCCGTATATGTCCAGTGACACTGCAGTATATGTCCAGTGATACTTCCGCATAAGTTCAGTGATACTGCCATATAAATCCAGTCCAGTGGTACTGCCGTATCCAAATGGCACTCCAGAGACCAGCATACCCTCCAAACACTGGTCCCATCTATGCCCCTCATACTAACAGAACAAAATGTAAGTTGCTCAAATCAATTAGGAAATACAGTTCAGGTGCATGAAAGGGGCATGGATGGGACCAGTGTTTGGAGGGTATGCTGGTCTCTGTAGTGCCATTTGCAGATCCCGGGGGTATCTTCAGGTGAGTTAGCTCTCAATTCAGATACATTTGCTCAGATGCCATTATCATGTGGCATTATGTTATATTACCCGGAAGGGTTGTTATTATTATTAGTACCTGGGGCGGGTCTGGGGTGCAGTTCCCCCTAGATTGGTGGGGCTGGGCTGCTTTGGGGTAGCACACTGCGAGATCTTATTTAGCACCCCCTTAACACATTTATTAATCCTTCTGGTCTTTTAATTACACTTTCACTAGAATATTAATTTTTGTATATAGATTTTGTTTTCCTTTTATTAACACATACTAACACTTTACCTTCTCGCATTGTGCTGCCCTGGGGTAGCTGGCCTTTGCCGGTTTGTGGGGTTCTACACCCCAGGCCCAGACCTAGAGTTAGGGACCACCAGCATCAGAGGAGCCTTGTCGGGGCCTGGTGGCTTATCATACGTTTGCAAACTGTATGTAACTAAGACCTCTGGATTTCTATTATATATGTATATATATATATATATATATATATATAGTCTTTCATGTCTTGGTACAGGTACAGCTCGGTGTGCTTGGGGAAACTAGAGGTTTATCCTCAATGCATTTCTAGTTCAGACTACCCCCTCCATTTCATGCACCTGAACTGTACTTCCTAATTGATTTGAGCAACTTACATTTTATACTGCCGTATATGTCCAGTGGTACTGCCTCTGTGCTGCTCTGCCAAGTAGCCCTCATTTTTAGTTTTACATGTATAATATGTCAAATCTATCGTACAGTTGCAATGTGCAGTATGAACTCATACGTGTAATGTTTGTAATGTATGCTAATTTATTACTACTTCATGTTGCTACTTAGCAATGCATCGTACCACAAAAAAATCCTAGAGTACACCTGGCCAATAAAGCTGATTCAGATTCTAAATCCAGTGGTAGTGCCATATAAATCCAGTCCAGTGGTACTGCCGTATAAGTCCAGTGGTACTGCTGTATAAATCCAGTATAGTGGTACTGTCATATAAGTTCAGTGGTACTGCCATATAATTCCAGTGGTACTGGCGTATAAGTTCAGTGGTGCTGTCTTGTGCTGTATATTATTTACTCCAAATAAAGGGGTTATTAATATTTAAATCAAATAATATTCACAGAGTTTGCCCACTGTGTGGTGTAGGGGTACGCTCTCCTGTGCCGCATATTGTTATATAGCTCCAGAAAAATAATGGAGAACAAAAATTTGGAGGATAAAATAGGGAAAGATCAAGAACCACTTCCTCCTAGTTCTGAAGCTGCTGCCACTAGTCATGACATAGACCAGGCTTTTTCAACCAGTGTGACGTGGCACACTAGTGTGCCGCGACCAGTTGCAAGGTGTGCCGCGGAGCCAGAGCACCTTCAGAGTGAACTGTTGGCCTGGGCTCTTCTTAGAGGATTAGTCGTGCTCCGGCCGTGACCTATGCCTTGAAGACACGGCGGTGTGATATCATAGGTCACGGACACTGCGTCTCACCACCCAGCCAGCCCACCCGCCTGCATACATATCTTCCAGTTCCCGCCTGCATCCACAGCTTTCCTTGCCCACCCACATCCACACCTGCCCGACTGCCCGCTGCTCAGTATTCGCAACACTCCACTATGAACAACCCCCACCACTGAGGGATAGGGAGGAGGACAGCTGACCGGTAGGGGCTAATATTTGTTATGTTATTTCTCCTGTGGGGAGCAATAGGATTTATGGATTTATGGGGGGAACACTGTAAATAATTCATGTGGGGAGCAATAGGATTTATGTGGGGAGCAATGTGATTGATTTATGTTGGGAGCGATAGGATTTATGTAAGGAGCAACATGATTTATGTGGGGAGCAATGCGATTGTTTTTTCTGTGTAGGCCGATGTATGTGTGGATTTTTTATTACTGTGAAGGCCAATGTGTGTTTTTTGTTTTTTTTCTGTGGGGTAACAGATGGTGTGCCTTGCCGATTTAAAAATATTGTTCGGTGTTCCGCGAGTAGAAAAAGGTTGAAAATCACTGATATAGACGATGAAATGCCATCAACGTCGTCTGCCAAGGCCGATGCCCAATACCATAGTAGAGGGCATGTAAAATCCAAAAAGCCAAAGTTCAGCAAAATGACCCAAAAAAAGAAATTTAAATGGTCTGAGGAGAAACATAAACTTGCCAATATTCCATTTACGACACGGAGTGGCAAGGAACGGCTAAGGCCCTGGCCTATGTTCATGACTACTGGTTCAGCTTCACCTGACGATGGAAGCCCTCATCCTCCCGCTAGAAAAATTATAGGAGTTAAGCTGGCAAAAGCACAGCAAACAACTGTGCATTCTAAGAAGGTATCACAAATCCCCAAGGAGAGTCCAAGTGTGTCGGCAGTTGCGCTGCCTGACCTTCCCAACACTGGACGGGAAGAGGTTGCCCCTTCCACCATTTGCATGCCCTCTGCAATTGCTGGAAGGAGCACCAACAGTCCAGTTTCTGATATTCAAATTGAAGATGACACTGTTGAAGTACACCAGGATGAGGATATGGGTGTTGCTGGCACTGAGGAGGAAGTTGACGAGGAGGATTCTGATGGTGATGTGGTTTGTTTAAATCAGGCACCGGGGGAGACAGTTGTTGTCTGTGGGATGAATAAGCCCATTGTCATGCCTGGGCAAAATACCATAAAAAGACACCTCTTCAGTGTGGAATAATTTCTCCACAAATCCGGACAACAGGTGTCAAGCCATGTGTTGCCTTTGTCAAACCGTAATAAGTAGGGGTAAGGACATTAACCACCTAGGAACATCCTCCCTTATACGTCACCTGCAGTGCATTCATCAGAAGTCATTGTCAAGTTCAGAAACTTTGGGTAAGAGCATAAGCAGTCCACTGACACCTAAATCCCTTCTTCCTCTTGTACCCAAGCTCCTGCAAGCCACACCACCAACTCCCTCAACATCAACTTCCTCCTCAGTCAGGATGGTCAGTAGTTCTGCAGGCCATGTCACTGGCATGACTGACGAATCCTCTCCTAACTGGGATTCCTCCAGAGGATCCTTGAGTGGTACGCCTACTACTGCTGCTGCTGTTGTTGCTGTTTGGAGTCAATCTTCATCCCAGAGGGGAAGTCGGAAGACCACTTGTACTACTTCAACTAAGCAATTGACTGTCCAGCAATCCTTTGCGAGGAAGATGAAATATGACAGGAGTCATCCTGTTGCAAAGCGGATAAATGAAGCCTTGACAGCTATGTTGGTGTTAGACGTGCATCTGGTATCCGCCATTGGTGCAGTGGAATTTAGACAATTGATGGAGATAGTGTGTCCCCAGTACCAAATCCCATCTAGATTCCACTTCACTAGGAAAGTGATTCCTGGACTGTACAGGGACATTAAGAAATGTGTCCTCAGTGTTCTGAAAAATGCAATTTTACCCAGTGTCAACTTAACCATGGACATGTGGACAAGTGGAGCAGGGCAAACTAAGGAGTACTTGACTGCGACAGCCCACTGGGCAGATGTATTGCCTCCCGCAGGAAAAACAGCAGTGGCACCAGTAGCAGGATCTCACAAATGCCAGCTCCTTCCGAGGCAGTCTACGCTGTGTATCACCAGTTTCCATAATAGGCACGCCGCTGACAACCTCTTACGGAAACTGAGGTACATCATCGCACAATGGCTTACCCCACTTAGACTCTCCTGGGGATTTGTGATATCGGACAACGCCACCAATATTGTGCGTGCATTACATCTGGGCAAATCCCAGCATGTTCCATGTTTTGCACATACAATTAATTTGGTGGTGCAGAATTTTTTTTTAAAATGACAGGGCCGTGCAGGGGATGCTGTCGTTGGCCGGAAAAATTGCGGGCCACTTTCGACATTCAGCAATCGTGTGCCAAAGACTGGAGTACCATCAAACACTCCTGAACCTGCCCTGCCATCACCTTAAGCAAGAGGTGGTAAAGAGGTGGAATTCAACACTCTATATGCATCAGAGGATGGAGGAACAGCAAAAGGCCATTCAAACACACAAAATACCAGCGCTGGCTGTGATAAATGAATTATAAAAAGACGGTTTGCTTATGTGTATAAAATATAACAATTTATTATACCATTAAAAAAACACAGGAATCGATTCCTATTACCCAATATTAATAGCACTTGCAATCATAGTCTCACCCTGGATAGGATCTGATATAAATCCACTCTCCACTAGGACATATGTTGTTCTTTACGGCTAGGACAATCTCCAGATGGCATTCACTGTAACACAGGATATTTACCAATTCCACAATAGAGGTATATGATGGCATCAGCTTTAGGAAGGGTCCATTGCTAGCTGTATTTGTGGATCAGGTCCTTGTTTGTAGAAATTTCCAGTGATTGGAAAAGTGTCCAATTAGAGCCAAGAATATCAAAGTCCCAATGGATGACGTCGGAGAGTGGTATCCAGGCAGGTGAATGAGCCCAACGCGTTTCACTGGCAACACTGTGATCCAGCTTCCTCAGGAGCACCTGACTCAAGGGCAGTGGAGAATGATTTCTGTCTTGTATAAGGTTCGCCAACCCTTCGAACTTGCCATACGTGAAGTCAGTTCAGACACTGCCAGCTTGAGTCAGGTCATTCCCTTCATCAGGCTTTCGCAGAAGCAGCTGGAGAAATTGAAGGAGTGGCTAAGATGGAGCGATTCCGCTAAGTATGTGGGACTTGTGGATGGAGCCCTTCATTTGCTTTGTCAGGATTCAAGGGTGGTCAATCTGCTGAAATCAGAGCACTAAATTTTGGCCACCGTGCTCGATCCTAGGTTTAAAGCCTACATTGGATCTCTCTGTCCGGCAGACACATGTCTCTAGAGGTTCAAAGACCTGCTGGTGAGACAATTGTTAACTCAAGCGGAACGTGACCCATCAACAGCTCCTCCTTCTTTTTCTCCCGCAACTACTGCTGTGAGGAAAAGGATAACATTTCCGAGCCCACCCGCTGGTGGTGATGCAGGGCAGTCAGTAGCAAGTGCTGACATCTGGTCCGGACTGAAGGACCTGCCAATGATTAGTGACATAACTACTGTCACTGCATATGATGCTGTCACCATTGAAAGAATCGAGAGGATTATATGGGTGACAGCATCCAAGTAGGCATGTCAGACAGTCCGTATGTATACTGGCAGGAAAAAGAGGCAATTTGGAGGCCCTTGCAAAAACTGGCTTTATTTTACTTAAGTTGCCCCCCCTCCACTGTGTACTCTGAAAGAGTGTTTAGTGCAGCCGGTCACCTTGTCAGCGATCGGCGTAAGATGTTGCTTCCAGAAAATGTGGAGAAGATGATGTTCCTCAAAATGAATTATAAATTCCTCCAGGAAGACATTTACCAGCAATTGCCTGAAGAAAGTACGCAGGAACCTGTGATGGTGGATTCCAGTGGGGACGAATTAATAATCTGTGAGGAGGAGCAGGATGTACACGCTGAAAAGGGTGAGGAATTGAAGGATGAGGATGAGGTCGACATCTTGCCTCTGTAGAGCCAGTTTGTGCAAGGAGAGATGAATTGCTTCTTTTTTGGTGGCGGGATTAATTGCTTCTTTTTTTGTAGGGGCCCAAACAAACCAATCATTTCAGCCACAGTAGTGTGGTAGACCCTGTCGCTGAAATGATTGGTTTGTGAAAGTGTGCATGTCCTGTTTATACAACATAAGGGTGGGTGTGAGGGCCCAAGGACAATTCCATCTTGCACCTCTTATTTTTTTCTTTGCATCATGTGCTGTTTGGGGCCTAGTTTTTAAAAGTGCCAACCTGTCTGACACTGCAGTGCCACACTTAGATGGGCCAGGTGTTTGTGCCGCACACTTGTGTCGCTTAGCTTAGACACCCAGCGACCTCGGTGCACCTCTTTTTTTTTCGTTGCATGATGAACTCTTTGGGGCCTAGTTTTTAAAACTGCCATCCTGTCTGCCACTGCGGTGCCACTCCTAGATGGGCCAGGTGTTTGTGCCGCCCACTTGGGTCGCTTAGCTTAGTCACCCAGGGACCTCGGTGCACCTCTTTTTTGAATTTTAATTATGTGCTGTTTGGGACCTAGTTTTTAAAACTGCCATCCTGTTTGACACTGCAGTGCCACTCCTAGATGGGCCAGGTGTTTGTGCCGCCCACTTGGGTCGCTTAGGTTAGTTGTCCAGCTACCACGGGGCAATCTTTTGGCCTAAAAACAATATTGTGAGGTGTGATGTGTTCATAATAGACTGGAAATGAGTGGAACTGAATGTTATGGAAGTTAATAATACCGTAGGATCAAAATTACCCAAAATTCTGTGATTTTAGCGGTTTTTGTGTTTTTTTTTTTTTTTTTTCAAATATCATCCAGCCCCAAATCCAAAACCGAAACCCGAAAGGGTGGTTTTGCCAAAACCAATCCAAAACCAAAACACGAGCGGGGAATTAAAACCAAAACAAAAACAAAAAACACGAAAAGTGCTCGCCGCACATCTCTAATTTACACACACATATTACATAGAATACAGACATACAGTATACACAGATAAAAACACACATAGAACACGTATATACACATACAAACATAAAACACACACACATATGATTACATATACACACACAGAACACATACTGTAAGCATACACACAAACACACACACATTGATCACATACATATACACATGCAGAACACATACAGCACATAGTGCATAGTATTGTATACACACACATGGAATGCATACACACACACACACACACACACACATAAAACACATACATACATACATACATACATACATATACATATACACACAAACAGAACACATACACACAAACACACACACTTACTTTTGGAGCATGAAGAAGTGGATACTGCAGGAGGTCATGTGGATCTAGGCAGCAATACTTTTTATCATTAGGCCCGCCCCTACGGCATAATGCCGCAATTGGCTAATTAGTAGGTAGAGGGCAGAGCCAATATACTGTGATTCTATGAGAATCACATGACATTGACTCTGCCCTCTCCAAACAGACCCACAAATTGCAGCATAGATCTGCAGGGGGGCTCCGACCATGGTCCGTGGGACTGCGGCTAAGTAAAAAAAAACCTGAGTATGCCACTGTAGGTTGTAATTACGAGAGGAAAATATTGTTAGTCTTTTACTCGCATCTATTTGTTGTGACTGTTGTGATTGTTAAAGGGACATTTGAAGAGGGTGGGGGCTTGCTTCTTCAACATATTTTAATTAACCCCAATAATTTATAGTTATGCCTGTGAATAAACTTGATTTTTAATATAATCACATTGCTAAGTACAAACTTTAAGAGAGAGAGACCTATTTGGCCTCTTTTATTTTATTAAGGACTGTCGCCAAGTCTTCTTCACTGAACATGTTCTCTGCTGTTAACTAAAATCAGTGCTCAGCATTTGTCCAGACACCTGAGGGAGAGAGAACTTACTTATCTTCATGTAAGTCTGACCAGTAATTCAGTGCAGAGGTCTAAAGTCAGAGCATTAAAAAGATAATCCACTAATTGCCTTCCCAAAAGTATATTACTAAATAAATCTACCTAATGACTTTGAAGCTGAAAACTTTAATTTTTTTCTTCTTTTTTCTTCCACCTCTGACTGTAGGCACTGAGTTAAAACATAAGTCTTCATTTCATGGGTAATTTAGTTCTGACAATAAAAAACATATAAAATAAAGTCCTTCCTGTGAACAGAGGAGAACAGGCAAATTATTTATGAATTTGGTAGGGTCATCAGCTCCATTAGATATCAGCCTCGCTGGACACATTGAAGAGATGATAAAGGGTCCTATTTATCATACAACAAAATGCAGACAATCTCCTGAAAGTCACTGTTTTCAAAAGGTTATAGCATTTTTTTTTTTTAGTATTGAGGCTATTTACCAATTGGGTACCACAGCAGATATTGGAGATATCTTCTACATATCACCTGTTAATGTTTGCAGAAGCAGTCCCTATACCTTTCTATGGGTATTGTGTAAAACCCCCATTTACCAAGCTCTGCAAAGCTTAGCCTTTGGATATTGGCCCTGATAACTAATGCCATCTACAAATGGCATCAGTCATTGTAGAGTATTGGCTACAACTAAGCAAACATTTTTGGAGAGGGATTAAACAACATTTGAACATGCAACCAGTGAACTCGCATGAGCTCCCACCCTACTAAAGGGTTGAGTGGATTTGCCAATTTCAATCTATTGTCCAGGAAATTGAGTTACAGGCCTTCGTGAAGCTAATTTTATGTAAAAATATTTAATTTTAAAATAATCCACTCATTAAAAGCATTTTACATTATGCATTGTTGGGTGCTTTTGGTATGATGAGGGCATAATTACAGGAGGTACTGTAATTAACTAAAAGGACTTCCATTATTGACATCTTAGAGCAGTATTCCATTTGACCTCTCGATTGTCAGAGAGAAAGGACATCCCATGACAATTCAAATTATGATTAAATAAGGATACTTGCAAGCAGTACTATTTTTCTAGAAAAACAGGTTCAGGAACTACCGGCGGGATGTAATGGCGTCTGAGATCACCAGAGGTGCGGGATGCCAGATGATCTCGGACGTTTTTTTAAAGGGGCAATTACTTAGGCATGGTTTTGCCTTGTAGGCGTTTGCCCCTTTGAAAAAACGTCAGAGATTAGCTTGCATCCTGCACCTCTGGTGATCTCTGACTCCTATACATCCCGCTGTCTGTATCTGGAGGTGCATCTATTAAAAAAGTTATTGATAGATAGATAGATAGATAGATAGATAGATAGATAGATAGATAGATAGATAGATAGATAGATAGTTTTTAGAAAAGAATGTTCTCAAAATGGACTTTAAAATAAAACTTATCTTATGGACAGTACAGGTTCAGGAACCCAGTTCCTGATTCTGTCATATTTAATAGGAGGTTCAGGAACTGAGTTCCTGCTGGTCACTGCTGAAAAATAGCACTGCTTGCAAGAATATTGAATTTATGCATATTTAAGACCACCACATGGTATCTAATAAATACAGGAATAACTGCACAATAAGCACATCCTTGGGTATAAAAGTACTTATGAAAATGATGTGTTTCACATTCACCAATGCTGACTCAAGGACTAGATAACTGGGCAATTGTGCATTACCTGCATTGTGTTAAATGACCCAATTAGCATATCCATTGGTTTATATGTTATCTTCTAACATTTTGTTGACAAGAATATAATTTCTCTTTTTATTTCACCATTTTACCATATTATCTTGGTAATGCCAGGACCTTAACATTGTGTTGTACATCTGCGATTACAAAAGTCTTGTTAGGGGCAGGACTTCAGTTAAAGTACTGCATTTCAGAAATGTTACTGGTGGCCATCTAGATCAGGCATTCCCAACCTCGGTCCTCAAGAAACACTAACAGTACACATGTTAGTGATATCCAGGCTTCAGCACAGATGGTTACATCAAAATACAGTGAAGTGAGGCACTAATTAAGTCACCTGTGCTTAAGCATGGATATTATTAAAACCTGTACTGTTAGGGTGCCTTGAGGACTGAGGTTGGGTATCTCTAATCTACAGGTTACACTCTTCATCATCTACAGTATATACATAAAGTAAAATTGTCCTTTGCACCACATAAAGATGCATAGGAAATATTTTGGGCAACCATATTTTTTTTTTATGTGGGACGGACTTTCAATTCCATTGCAGATGTATAAGCAAACTACAGTAGTTAACACATGTATGCACATATTGACTGACTTGGCAAAGCTGTAACTACTGTACCTCTTACCGCTCCAGGCCAATATTGCTGGGGGATTTAGTAGGATATCCTGGCATTTGGGATGCTAGCGGTCACATGACTGACCCCGGCATCCCGAAACCAAGACTCCTGACACGTCTTGGGGGTAAGTGCCCTAACTCTCTCCCTCCCCTACCCTAAGCCTACCCCTCCTCTGGAAGCAGCTAGGGCTAAATCTAGGGTGTGGCGGTTTAGGTTAAATTTTGTAGGGCAGCGGCTATGGCTAACCACCCTCTAGTGTCTAACCCTAAACCCCCTAATGCCTAACCCTAACCCTCCCCCCCTCCGCCCAGGGCCCTAACCCTAATACCCACACTGATACTTACCTTCGCATTGTTGGCTGTCGGCAGAGCCGGCCTTAGGCATAGGCAAACTAGGCAGTTGCCTAGGGCATCTGGTATGCCTAGGGGCACAAGCAGCTTCTGCTGATTAAAATGATATGTGGCATGCCTATATTCTGTGTGTAGCATTTTGTATGCAAATACAGTCACAGTCGCACACAGTATATAGGCATGCAGAATATCATTTTAATCAGCGGAAGCTGCTTGTGCATCCTAGCCACATAGCAATGCAAATAAGATGCATTTTCATAAAAAATAGGCACCCGACGTTAGCAAAGCTGCCAGATGACTCACGCCAGTAACTATATGTGTCATTATGTGTATAAGGACATTAATAATGTGTAACATATGTGTAAGGGCACTATGTGTGTCATTATCTGTTTAAGGGCACTAATAATGTGCGGCATATGTGTAAGGGACATTATGTGTGTCATTATGTGTATAAGGGCATTAACAATGTGTGGCATATGTGTAAGGGAAATGATGTGTATAAGGGGCTTTAATAAGGGTTGGCATAATGTGTAAGGCGCATTATGTTTATAAGGACATTAATAATGTGTGTCATATGTGTAAAGGGCATTAATGTGTGGTATTATATGTATAAATGCATTACCAATGTGTGGCATTATGTGTATAAGGTGCTCTACTGTGTGGCGTAATGTATAGAAAGGGCACTACTGTATGGTCTAATGTGAAAAAGAGCAATATAGTGTGGTGTAATGTGAAAAAGGAGCAATATGGTGTGGTGTAATGTGAATAAGGAGCAATATGGTGTGGTGTAATGAGAATAAAGAGCAATATGGTGTGGTGTAATGTGAATAAGGAGCAATTCAGTATGATGTTATGTGAATGAGGGGCACTACTGTGAGGATTAACGTATATAAGATAAAGTGGTACTACTGTGTGATGTAATGTGAATAAGGGACACTATCGCATTATAAATTGTGAATAAAGTTGCACTACTGTGAGGCATAAGTTGAATTGGGGGTACTATTGTGTGGCCATGCCCCTTGCCAGCAAAAACACATACCTTTTTGGCCTGTGCGCCGAATGTGCACACTGTTCTTATTAAATTACAGGGGGTAGAAAAAAAAAAAAGAACTGCTATGGGTGGGGGGGATGGTGCTGGGAAAGGGATGCAGGGTCAGAGGTGGAAATATAGGGTGTAGGAGCACCAAAATGAGGACTGCTATGGGTGAGAAGTGATGGTGCTGGGAAAGGGGTGCAGCATCAGAGGTGGAACTAGCGGTTGTGCTAGGGGGCACCAGCCAAAATCTTGCCTAGGGCATCATATTGGTTAGGGCCGGCTCTGGCTGTCGGTGTCCCAGCACCGGTGTCCTGAGTGGTGTTGGGATTCTGGCACCAGTCACATGACCATATGCATTTAGCATCCCGACCACCGTGATGCCAAACACATCCCATTGCAGGGCAGCTAAGTATTAAGTACTAAGTTACCCTGACCTTTTTTTTTTTTTTCATAAAATACGCCAATAAGGGTTTGTTATCAATGTGATTAGTCGCAAAAAAAAAAACCCAAACCATCCTTATAAATGTAGAAAGGGGCTTATTGATAATAACGGTCCTAGAGGATGGCAGTGTGGACAACTTTGCTGTCATGTGGGCACTAATCTCATCCTGTCACCAACACACCCTCAAAGTCATATTTTTTTCTATTTCATTGTCCGTATATTTCTAAGTCACTTAAAAGTGTTAAATGTCCCTGTTCTGTCAGATCAAGGAGACACTTTATTAGACCTGGAGCCAGCGTCCGACAATAACCAAAAGGAGTAATTGTGTGTGACTTTGATATTTGGCTGGCTGCTTGTGTGTCTCTCTGTGTGATAAGGGATAAGCACTTGCTCTCCAGACATAATTGTATTTGAAAGTTGAATTTGTGTCACTTTACAGCTGTTCTGTGAGGTAAGATCTTATTACCCCTGTCATTACACTCAACGTTTCCAAGGTTGCATCTGACCCTCTGTGAAGATTAGAAGATTATACTGTAAGATTCCTTTACGGAGGAGGGGGGGGGGGGGACACACATAAAAATATCTAAATATGTTCCAAAAGCACAATGCCACAAGAGGCAGAGCTGCACGGATAAAATAACAATTAGTGAAACAAATCTGCTGAGCCATCAGAATTGAAATCAATTAAAAGTTACTCTAGATTGTTAGTAATTTTAGATACATAATTGAATTTACCTTGTAAAGAATCATAAGTGGTTTGGGGGCTTTGTTTTTCTTTTAAAACAAGGGAGACTGGCTGTGTAAAGCATTTCCTATACAAAGCAACATAAACATCCGTTAATAAATATATTTTCCCTCTCTTAAAGCAGCAATCCCATATAAAATAACATATACACACTAGAGATGTGCACCGGAAATTTTTCGGGTTTTTTGCTTTGGTTTTGGATTCGGTTCTGCGGCCGTGCTTTGGATTCGGACGCATTTTGGCAAAACCTCCCTGAAAATTTTTTGTCGGATTCGGGTGTGTTTTGGATTCGGGTGTTTTTTTTCCAAAAACCTCTCAAAAACAGCTTAAATCATAGAATTTGGGGGTAATTTTGATCCTATAGTATTATTAACCTCAATAACCAAAATTTCCACTCATTTTCAGTCTATTCTGAACACCTCACAGTACTATTTTTAGTCCTAAAATTTGCACCGAGGTCGCTGGATGACTAAGCAAAGCGACCCAAGAGAGCGGCACAAACACCTGGCCCATCTAGGAGTGGCACTGCAGTGTCAGACAGGATGGCACTTATAAAATTGGCCCCAAACAGCACATGATGCAAAGAAAAGAGAAAAAGAGGTGCACTGTGGTCGCTTGACGGCTAAGCTAAGCGACACAAACACCTCAATATCACAGGAATTATACGTTCTAATCAATGGTATTATTGGTCCAAATCACTGGAAGAAAATGACAAAATCACTGGAATTATTCGTTCTAATCAATGATATTATTGGTCCAAATCACTGGAATTATTAGTTCTAATCAATGGTATTATTGGTCCAAATCACTGGAAGAAAATGACAAAATCACTGGAATTATTTGTTCTAATCAATGGTATTATTGGTCCAAATCACTGGAAGAAACTGACAAAATCACTGGAATTATTCGTTCTAATCAATGGTATTATTGGTCCAAATCACTGGAAAAAAATTACAAAATCACTGGAATTATTCGTTCTAATCAATGGTATTATTGGTCCAAATCACTGGAAAAAAATGACAAAATCACTGGAATTATTTGTTCTAATCAATGGTATTATTGGTCAAAATCACTGGAAGAAAATGGAATGGATGGATACTTGCAGTGACACAGAGCTGCATGATACAGCAATGGCCTACTGTACAACTATATACTGTTAGCAGGGCCGAAACTGGGGGGGGGCTAGGGGGGGCAGGCGACCTGGGCGCCGGATTGGAGGGGGCGCCGAGACCCCCTAACACCCGCCGCGGCACTTTTATAACGTTGAAACCCCCTTCTCCCGAGTGCCCAGCTCGGGGGGCGGGGTTTCGCGGAATGACGCGATTGCGTCGTGACGTCACGGCGCAAACGCGTCATTCCACGAAACCCCGCCGGAGGAGGGAGAAGGGGGAGCCGCGCAGACCGGACGCGGAGGGAGAGGCGGCTGAAGAGCGGCGAGAACCGCTTCAAATGTAAGTCAGCCCCTCTCCCTTCCTCTCTCTCTCTCTCCCTCCACCACCGTCCTGCCGCAATGTGTAAAATGGGGACCTGTGCCTGCCGCAATGTGTAAAATGGGGACCTGTGCCTGCCTCAATGTGTAAAATGGGGACACTTTTTCCTGCCACAATGTGTAAAATGGGGACACTTGCCAGCGTACTGTGTAAAATGGGGACCTGTGCCTGCCTCAATGTGTAAAATGGGGACACTTTTTCCTGCCACAATGTGTAAAATGGGGACACTTGCCAGCGTACTGTGTAAAATGGGGACCTGTGCCTGCCGCAATGTGTAAAATGGGGACACTTGCCAGCGTACTGTGTGAAATGGGGACCTGTGCATGCCGCAATGTGTAAAATGGGGACACTTGCCAGCGTACTGTGTAAAATGGGGACCTGTGCCTGCCGCAATGTGTAAAATGGGGACACTTGCCAGCGTACTGTGTAAAATGGGGACCTGTGCCTGCCGCAATGTGTAAAATGGGGACACTTGCCAGCGTACTGTGTAAAATGGGGACCTGTGCCTGCCGCAATGTGTAAAATGGGGACACTTTTTCCTGCCGCAATGTGTAAAATGGGGACCTGTGCCTGCCGCAATGTGTAAAATGGGGACACTTTTTCCTGCCGCAATGTGTAAAATGGGGACCTGTGCCTGCCGCAATGTGTAAAATGGGGACACTTTTTCCTGCCGCAATGTGTAAAATGGGGACCTGTGCCTGCCGCAATGTGTAAAATGGGGACACTTTTTCCTGCCGCAATGTGTAAAATGGTGACACTTTTTCCTGCCGCAATGTGTAAAAAATGGGGACACTTTCCTGCCGCAATGTGTAAAATGGGGACACTTGCCAGCGTACTGTGTAAAATGGGGACACGTGCCTGCCGCAATGTGTCAAATGGGGACACTTTTTCCTGCCGCAATGTGTAAAATGGGGACACCTGTCTGCCGCAATGTGTAAAATGGGGTCACCTGTCTGCCGCAATGTGTAAAATGGGGACACTTTTTCCTGCCGCAATGTGTAAAATGGGGACACCTGTCTGCCGCAATGTGTAAAATGGGGTCACCTGTCTGCCGCAATGTGTAAAATGGGGAATGGGGACACTTGCCTGTCGTACTGTGTAAAATGGGGACACTTTTTCCTGGATATGAAATTCATGTTAGAAAAGGCAATTTTTCAGGTAAAAAAGTTCTGAAAGAGATATATATATATATATATATATATAATATTTTTATTCATGTATTTATTTATTTTAATTTTTTTTATTATGATTTTTATTTATTTATTTATTTTTTTGCCGGGGGGGGGGGGGGGTGTCAAATGACTACCTTGCCCCGGGTGACAAAAATCCTAGTTTCGGCCCTGCTGTTAGTCGCCAAAATGCTGCACTGTAATACTATATATACTGCTCACAAAAATGCTGCACAGATATGGAATGGATACTTGCAGTGACACAGAGCTGCAAGATACAGCAATGGCCTACTGTACTGTACTACTATAATTATTATATAGATGACAAATATAAAGTTACATTGTGGGGGAATACAGTATACGTTCTGTCACCAGGTACCAGTGAATGACCACATCATGTATATAGGTGACAGATATAAAGTTACATTGTGGGGGAATCCAGTATACGTTCTGTCACCAGGTACCAGTGAATGACCACATCATGTATATTGGTGACAGATATAAAGTTACATTGTGGGGGAATCCAGTATACGTTCTGTCACCAGGTACCAGTGAATGACCACATCATGTATATAGGTGACAGATATAAAGTTACATTGTGGGGGAATCCAATATACGTTCTGTCACCAGGTACCAGTGAATGACCACATCATGTATATAGGTGACAGATATAAAGTTACATTGTGAGGGAATCCAGTATACGTTCTGTCACCAGGTACCAGTGAATGACCACATCGTGCATATAGGTGACAGATATAAAGTTACATTGTCGGGGAATCCAGTATACGTTCTGTCACCAGGTACCATTGAATGACCACATCATGTATATAGGTGACAGATATAAAGTTAGATTGTGAGGGAATCCAGTATACGTTCTGTCACCAGGTACCATTGAATGACCACATCATGTATATAGGTGACAGATATAAAGTTACATTGAGGGGAATGTAGTATACGTTCTGTCACCAGGTACCAGTGAATGACCACATCATGTATATAGGTGACAGATATAAAGTTACATTGTGAGGGAATTCAGTATACGTTCTGTCACCAGGTACCAGTAAATGACCACATCATGTATATAGGTGACAGATATAAAGTTACATTTTGGGGGAATCCAGTATACGTTCTGTCACCAGGTACCAGTGAATGACCACATCATGTATATAGGTGACAGATATAAAGTTACATTGTGGGGGAATCCAGTATACATTCTGTCACCAGGTACCAGTGAATGGCCACATCATGTATATAGGTGACAGATATAAAGTTACATTGTGGGGGAATCCAGTATACGTTCTGTCACCAGGTACCAGTGAATGACCACATATAGGTGACAGATATAAAGTTACATTGTGGGAGAATCCAGTATACGTTCTGTCACCAGGTACCAGTGAATGACCACATCATGTATATAGATGACAGATATACAGTTACATTGTGGGGGAATCCAGTATACGTTCTGTCACCAGGTACCAGTGAATGGCCACATCATGTATATAGGTGACAGATATAAAGTTACATTGTGGGGGAATCCAGTATACGTTCTGTCACCAGGTACCAGTGAATAGCCACATCATGTATATAGATGACAGATATAAAGTTACATTGTGGGGGAATCCAATATACGTTCTGTCACCAGGTACCAGTGAATGGCCACATCATGTATATAGGTGACAGATATAAAGTTACATTGTGGGGGAATCCAGTATACGTTCTGTCACCAGGTACCAGTGAATGACCACATCATGTATATAGGTGACAGATATAAAGTTACATTGTGGGGGAATCCAGTATACGTTCTGTCACCAGGTACCAGTGAATGACCACATCATGTATATAGATGACAGATATAAAGTTACATTGTGGGGAATCCAGTATACGTTCTGTCACTAGTTACCAGTGAATGGCCACATCATGTATATAGGTGACAGATATAAAGTTACATTGTGAGGGAATTCAGTATACGTTCTGTCACCAGGTACCAGTAAATGACCACATCATGTATATAGGTGACAGATATAAAGTTACATTTTGGGGGAATCCAGTATACGTTCTGTCACCAGGTACCAGTGAATGACCACATCATGTATATAGGTGACAGATATAAAGTTACATTGTGGGGGAATCCAGTATACATTCTGTCACCAGGTACCAGTGAATGGCCACATCATGTATATAGGTGACAGATATAAAGTTACATTGTGGGGGAATCCAGTATACGTTCTGTCACCAGGTACCAGTGAATAGCCACATCATGTATATAGATGACAGATATAAAGTTACATTGTGGGGGAATCCAGTATACGTTCTGTCACCAGTTACCAGTGAATGGCCACATCATGTATATACTTATACTTTGTGGTCCCCAGTCCCCACAATGCAGCACACTGATCAGATATTTGCAGCACACTGAGCACAGATATGGAGCGTTTTCAGTAGAGATGAGCGGGTTCGGTTTCTTTGAATCCGAACCCGCACGAACTTCACTTTTTTTTCCACGGGTCCGAGCGACTCGGATCTTCCCGCCTTGCTCGGTTAACCCGAGCGCGCCCGAACGTCATCATGACGCTGTCGGATTCTCGCGAGGCTCGGATTCTATCGCGAGACTCGGATTCTATATAAGGAGCCGCGCGTCGCCGCCATTTTCACTCGTGCATTGAGATTGATAGGGAGAGGACGTGTCTGGCGTCCTCTCCATTAGAATAGAGATAGATAGATTAGATAGAGAGAGATTGTGCAGAGTCGCAGACAGAGTTAGTTTACCACAGTCAGTGACCAGTGCAGTTGCTAGTTAACTTTTATTTAATATAATATATCCGTTCACTTCTCTCTGCTATATCCGTTCTCTGCCTGAAAAAAAAAACGATACACAGCACAGTCAGTCACACAGTGTGACTCAGTCTGTGTGCACTCAGCTCAGCCCAGTGTGCTGCACAGTCATCAATGTATAAATTAAAAGCTTATAATTAATTGTGGGGGAGACTTGGGAGCACTGCAGGTTGTTAGCAGGAGCCAGGAGTACAATTATATTAATTAACAGTGCACACTTTTGCTGCAGGAGTGGTGACCAGTGCCTGACCACCAGTATAGTATTGTTGTATACTACTAATATCTCTTTAAATATCAACCAGTCTATATTAGCAGCAGACACAGTACAGTGCGGTAGTTCACGGCTGTGGCTACCTCTGTGTCGGCACACGGCAGGCAGTCCGTCCGACCAGAATTGTATTATTTATTATTATATACCTACCACCTAACCGTGGTTTTTTTTTCATTCTTTATACCGTCATAGTGTCATCCTAATTGTTACGAGTATACTACTATCTCTTTATCAACCAGTGTACAGTGCGGTAGTTCACGGCTGTGGCTACCTCTGTGTCGGCACACGGCAGGCAGTCCGTCCGACCAGAATTGTATTATTTATTATTATATACCTACCTCCTAACCGTGGTTTTTTTTTCATTCTTTATACCGTCATAGTGTCATCCTAATTGTTACGAGTATACTACTATCTCTTTATCAACCAGTGTACAGTGCGGTAGTTCACGGCTGTGGCTACCTCTGTGTCGGCACACGGCAGGCAGTCCGTCCGACCAGAATTGTATTATTTATTATTATATACCTACCACCTAACCGTGGTTTTTTTTTCATTCTTTATACCGTCATAGTGTCATCCTAATTGTTACGAGTATACTACTATCTCTTTATCAACCAGTGTACAGTGCGGTAGTTCACGGCTGTGGCTACCTCTGTGTCGGCACACGGCAGGCAGTCCGTCCGACCAGAATTGTATTATTTATTATTATATACCTACCACCTAACCGTGGTTTTTTTTTTCATTCTTTATACCGTCATAGTGTCATCCTAATTGTTACGAGTATACTACTATCTCTTTATCAACCAGTGTACAGTGCGGTAGTTCACGGCTGTGGCTACCTCTGTGTCGGCACACGGCAGGCAGTCCGTCCGACCAGAATTGTATTATTTATTATTATATACCTACCACCTAACCGTGGTTTTTTTTTCATTCTTTATACCGTCATAGTGTCATCCTAATTGTTACGAGTATACTACTATCTCTTTATCAACCAGTGTACAGTGCGGTAGTTCACGGCTGTGGCTACCTCTGTGTCGGCACACGGCAGGCAGTCCGTCCGACCAGAATTGTATTATTTATTATTATATACCTACCACCTAACCGTGGTTTTTTTTTCATTCTTTATACCGTCATAGTGTCATCCTAATTGTTACGAGTATACTACTATCTCTTTATCAACCAGTGTACAGTGCGGTAGTTCACGGCTGTGGCTACCTCTGTGTCGGCAGTCGGCAGGCAGTCCGTCCATCCATAATTGTATTATTATTATAATATATACCACCTAACCGTGGTTTTTTTTTCATTCTTTATACCGTCGTCATAGTGTCATACTAGTTGTTACGAGTATACTACTATCTCTTTATCAACCAGTGTACAGTGCGGTAGTTCACGGCTGTGGCTACCTCTGTGTCGGCAGTCGGCAGGCAGTCCGTCCATCCATAATTGTATTATTATTATAATATATACCACCTAACCGTGGTTTTTTTTTCATTCTTTATACCGTCGTCATAGTGTCATACTAGTTGTTACGAGTATACTACTATCTCTTTATCAACCAGTGTACAGTGCGGTAGTTCACGGCTGTGGCTACCTCTGTGTCGGCAGTCGGCAGGCAGTCCGTCCATCCATAATTGTATTATTATTATAATATATACCACCTAACCGTGGTTTTTTTTTCATTCTTTATACCGTCGTCATAGTGTCATACTAGTTGTTACGAGTATACTACTATCTCTTTATCAACCAGTGTACAGTGCGGTAGTTCACGGCTGTGGCTACCTCTGTGTCGGCAGTCGGCAGGCAGTCCGTCCATCCATAATTGTATTATTATTATAATATATACCACCTAACCGTGGTTTTTTTATACCACCTAACCGTGGCAGTCCGTCCATAATTGTATACTAGTATCCAATCCATCCATCTCCATTGTTTACCTGAGGTGCCTTTTAGTTCTGCCTATAAAATATGGAGAACAAAAAAGTTGAGGTTCCAAAATTAGGGAAAGATCAAGATCCACTTCCACCTCGTGCTGAAGCTGCTGCCACTAGTCATGGCCGAGACGATGAAATGCCAGCAACGTCGTCTGCCAAGGCCGATGCCCAATGTCATAGTACAGAGCATGTCAAATCCAAAACACCAAATATCAGAAAAAAAAGGACTCCAAAACCTAAAATAAAATTGTCGGAGGAGAAGCGTAAACTTGCCAATATGCCATTTACCACACGGAGTGGCAAGGAACGGCTGAGGCCCTGGCCTATGTTCATGGCTAGTGGTTCAGCTTCACATGAGGATGGAAGCACTCAGCCTCTCGCTAGAAAACTGAAAAGACTCAAGCTGGCAAAAGCACCGCAAAGAACTGTGCGTTCTTTGAAATCCCAAATCCACAAGGAGAGTCCAATTGTGTCGTTTGCGATGCCTGACCTTCCCAACACTGGACGTGAAGAGCATGCGCCTTCCACTATTTGCATGCCCCCTGCAAGTGCTGGAAGGAGCACCCGCAGTCCAGTTCCTGATAGTCAGATTGAAGATGTCAGTGTTGAAGTACACCAGGATGAGGAGGATATGGGTGTTGCTGGCGCTGGGGAGGAAATTGACCAGGAGGATTCTGATGGTGAGGTGGTTTGTTTAAGTCAGGCACCCGGGGAGACACCTGTTGTCCGTGGGAGGAATATGGCCGTTGACATGCCAGGTGAAAATACCAAAAAAATCAGCTCTTCGGTGTGGAGGTATTTCACCAGAAATGCGGACAACAGGTGTCAAGCCGTGTGTTCCCTTTGTCAAGCTGTAATAAGTAGGGGTAAGGACGTTAACCACCTCGGAACATCCTCCCTTATACGTCACCTGCAGCGCATTCATAATAAGTCAGTGACAAGTTCAAAAACTTTGGGTGACAGCGGAAGCAGTCCACTGACCAGTAAATCCCTTCCTCTTGTAACCAAGCTCACGCAAACCACCCCACCAACTCCCTCAGTGTCAATTTCCTCCTTCCCCAGGAATGCCAATAGTCCTGCAGGCCATGTCACTGGCAAGTCTGACGAGTCCTCTCCTGCCTGGGATTCCTCCGATGCATCCTTGCGTGTAACGCCTACTGCTGCTGGCGCTGCTGTTGTTGCCGCTGGGAGTCGATGGTCATCCCAGAGGGGAAGTCGTAAGCCCACTTGTACTACTTCCAGTAAGCAATTGACTGTTCAACAGTCCTTTGCGAGGAAGATGAAATATCACAGCAGTCATCCTACTGCAAAGCGGATAACTGAGTCCTTGACAACTATGTTGGTGTTAGACGTGCGTCCGGTATCCGCCGTTAGTTCACAGGGAACTAGACAATTTATTGAGGCAGTGTGCCCCCGTTACCAAATACCATCTAGGTTCCACTTCTCTAGGCAGGCGATACCGAGAATGTACACGGACGTCAGAAAAAGACTCACCAGTGTCCTAAAAAATGCAGTTGTACCCAATGTCCACTTAACCACGGACATGTGGACAAGTGGAGCAGGGCAGGGTCAGGACTATATGACTGTGACAGCCCACTGGGTAGATGTATGGACTCCCGCCGCAAGAACAGCAGCGGCGGCACCAGTAGCAGCATCTCGCAAACGCCAACTCTTTCCTAGGCAGGCTACGCTTTGTATCACCGCTTTCCAGAATACGCACACAGCTGAAAACCTCTTACGGCAACTGAGGAAGATCATCGCGGAATGGCTTACCCCAATTGGACTCTCCTGTGGATTTGTGGCATCGGACAACGCCAGCAATATTGTGTGTGCATTAAATATGGGCAAATTCCAGCACGTCCCATGTTTTGCACATACCTTGAATTTGGTGGTGCAGAATTTTTTAAAAAACGACAGGGGCGTGCAAGAGATGCTGTCGGTGGCCAGAAAAATTGCGGGACACTTTCGGCGTACAGGCACCACGTACAGAAGACTGGAGCACCACCAAAAACTACTGAACCTGCCCTGCCATCATCTGAAGCAAGAAGTGGTAACGAGGTGGAATTCAACCCTCTATATGCTTCAGAGGTTGGAGGAGCAGCAAAAGGCCATTCAAGCCTATACAATTGAGCACGATATAGGAGATGGAATGCACCTGTCTCAAGTGCAGTGGAGAATGATTTCAACGTTGTGCAAGGTTCTGATGCCCTTTGAACTTGCCACACGTGAAGTCAGTTCAGACACTGCCAGCCTGAGTCAGGTCATTCCCCTCATCAGGCTTTTGCAGAAGAAGCTGGAGGCATTGAAGAAGGAGCTAACACGGAGCGATTCCGCTAGGCATGTGGGACTTGTGGATGCAGCCCTTAATTCGCTTAACAAGGATTCACGGGTGGTCAATCTGTTGAAATCAGAGCACTACATTTTGGCCACCGTGCTCGATCCTAGATTTAAAGCCTACCTTGGATCTCTCTTTCCGGCAGACACAGGTCTGCTGGGGTTGAAAGACCTGCTGGTGACAAAATTGTCAAGTCAAGCGGAACGCGACCTGTCAACATCTCCTCCTTCACATTCTCCCGCAACTGGGGGTGCGAGGAAAAGGCTCAGAATTCCGAGCCCACCCGCTGGCGGTGATGCAGGGCAGTCTGGAGCGACTGCTGATGCTGACATCTGGTCCGGACTGAAGGACCTGACAACGATTACGGACATGTCGTCTACTGTCACTGCATATGATTCTCTCAACATTGATAGAATGGTGGAGGATTATATGAGTGACCGCATCCAAGTAGGCACGTCACACAGTCCGTACTTATACTGGCAGGAAAAAGAGGCAATTTGGAGGCCCTTGCACAAACTGGCTTTATTCTACCTAAGTTGCCCTCCCACAAGTGTGTACTCCGAAAGAGTGTTTAGTGCCGCCGCTCACCTTGTCAGCAATCGGCGTACGAGGTTACATCCAGAAAATGTGGAGAAGATGATGTTCATTAAAATGAATTATAATCAATTCCTCCGCGGAGACATTGACCAGCAGCAATTGCCTCCACAAAGTACACAGGGAGCTGAGATGGTGGATTCCAGTGGGGACGAATTGATAATCTGTGAGGAGGGGGATGTACACGGTGATATATCGGAGGGTGAAGATGAGGTGGACATCTTGCCTCTGTAGAGCCAGTTTGTGCAAGGAGAGATTAATTGCTTCTTTTTTGGGGGGGGTCCAAACCAACCCGTCATATCAGTCACAGTCGTGTGGCAGACCCTGTCACTGAAATGATGGGTTGGTTAAAGTGTGCATGTCCTGTTTTGTTTATACAACATAAGGGTGGGTGGGAGGGCCCAAGGATAATTCCATCTTGCACCTCTTTTTTCTTTTCTTTTTCTTTGCATCATGTGCTGATTGGGGAGGGTTTTTTGGAAGGGACATCCTGCGTGACACTGCAGTGCCACTCCTAGATGGGCCCGGTGTTTGTGTCGGCCACTAGGGTCGCTAATCTTACTCACACAGCTACCTCATTGCGCCTCTTTTTTTCTTTGCGTCATGTGCTGTTTGGGGAGGGTTTTTTGGAAGGGACATCCTGCGTGACACTGCAGTGCCACTCCTAGATGTGCCCGGTGTTTGTGTCGGCCACTAGGGTCGCTAATCTTACTCACACAGTCAGCTACCTCATTGCGCCTCTTTTTTTCTTTGCGTCATGTGCTGTTTGGGGAGGGTTTTTTGGAAGGGCCATCCTGCGTGACACTGCAGTGCCACTCCTAGATGGGCCCGGTGTTTGTGTCGGCCACTAGGGTCGCTTATCTTACTCACACAGCGACCTCGGTGCAAATTTTAGGACTAAAAATAATATTGTGAGGTGTGATGTGTTCAGAATAGGCTGAAAATGAGTGTAAATTATGTTTTTTGAGGTTAATAATACTTTGGGATCAAAATTACCCCCAAATTCTATGATTTAAGCTGTTTTTTAGGGTTTTTTTAAAAAAACACCCGAATCCAAAACACACCCGAATCCGACAAAAAAAATTCGGTGAGGTTTTGCCAAAACGCGGTCGAACCCAAAACACGGCCGCGGAACCGAACCCAAAACCAAAACACAAAACCCGAAAAATTTCCGGCGCTCATCTCTAAAAACGCAGAGAACGTAGATATTTTCAGCACACTGAGCACAGATTATTTGCAGCACACTGAGCACAGATATTTGCAGCACACTGAGCACAGATTACGGAGCTTTTCAGGGAGAGAACGCTGCCACGTCCTCTCCGTTCAATCTCCAATGCACGAGTGAAAATGGCAGCGACGCGCGGCTCCTTATATAGAATACGAATCTCGCGAGAATCCGACAGCGGGATGATGACGTTCGGGCGCGTTCCGGTTAATCGAGCAAGGCGGGAAGATCCGAGGCTGCCTCGGAACCGTGTAAAATGGGTGAAGTTCGGGGGGGTTCGGATCCCGAGGAACCGAACCCGCTCATCTCTAATACACACATAAGACGAATGTTGCTATGTATACATTTTTTCCACTATATGGTGCTAGCACATCTCTAGATGTCAAACAACTTTGCCCACCTCCCTCTGCAGCAGCAATTACAGTTTGCCCAAGACAAGTTTAGGAATTGCATTCCTGATTGCATCATACAGATGTGTCCGTATACATCTTTGCCACAGCCCCTCATGGCCTGTCAGGTCGCGTGAGAATGTCTCGGGTCGGTCTTCCTTTTTGCTGAAAATGCGTCTTTTTTTTACAAAGTACGATGCAAAAAAAAAAGTACCTGATGTTAGCCAAATTGGACCTGGCAGCTCACTCATGCCAAGCATCCAAGGTTGGACCGGCACACAGGGGTACATGGAAAAACCCCGGTGGACCCCAATGCCATGGGGCCCACCTCCTCCTCCTCTAGAGATCAGGTTCCAGATAGTACCCACAGTGCATTTCTGTTATTGATCTGGTAAATTATCAAGCATGCACTAGTAGTATTTACTATATATATTTATCAAGGGGCCCTGACCATGCACTTTCTGATGTTAGGCAAACCCATGTGGTGGTTGGCCACACCCCCTTTGAAGACTGGCCACACCCCTAAAACTGGACCCCCTACCACTGCTTTCCTGGGTGAGCGCTTCAAGCCCCAGTCTGACACTGCAGGCATTTCACCCTGCATGGCGTATTGAGCTAGATGTACAGTATGAGGACACATCTGTAGTTAATGAGAGTTTCAGGAAGAGTGTTCCTGCTCAAAAATAGGACTGATTATGGTATACACAGACACCTGACACATAAACTAGAGGGCAGAGAGGTTTTTGAATGTCTCTCTGTGCTCTATTTTCATCCTGGAATCCTCCTTCCAGACAAGGGCATAGTCAGTACCTTGTCGGCTCCATAGCAACATTTTGAACGTGTCCCTGTCCCAAATGTTTCAAGAGAGACACCTCTGTACAGCAGTTGTTAATGTTATGCCCATAATAGTGCCCTAGTTTATTTTATGAACCACAGTAGTGCCATAGTTCACATTATGTCACATTGTATGGCTGCTAGTACACATTATGCCACACAGTACCCTCAATTCACAATATGACATGCAGTGTCTCCAGTTCATATTATACCACGTAACAGTGCCCCCAGTTCATATTATGTGACACTATAGTGCCTCTACTTCATATTGTGACACATTAAAGTGCCCCTCTTATATTAGATATCATTAAAGTGGCCTCCTGCTCATTTATACCACATTACAATTAGTGATGAGCGGGTTCGGTTTCTCGGAAACCGAATCCCCCCGAACTTCACGCTTTTTACACGGGTCCGAGGCAGACTCGGATCTTCCCGCCTTGCTCGGTTAACCCGAGCGCGCCCGAACGTCATCATCCCGCTGTCGGATTCTCGCGAGGTTAGGATTCTATCGCGAGACTCGGATTCTATATAAGGAGCCGCGCGTCGCCGCCATTTTCACACGTGCATTGAGATTGATAGGGAGAGGACGTGGCTGGCGTCCTCTCCGTTTAGAGTAGACTAGAGAGTAGTAGAGATTGACACTTGATTTACTAATTTTGGGGAGCATATTAGGAGTACTGCTTGCTGATAGTGTGACCAGTGACCACCAGTTTAATTAATCCGTTCTCTGCCTGAAAAAAAACGATACACAGTGTGACACAGTCACATACCATATCTGTGCTCAGCCTCAGTGTGCCCTCAGTGTGCTGCATCATCTATGTAATACTGTATATCTGACTGTGCTGAGTGCTCACTGCTCACACAGCTTAATTGTGGGGGAGACTGGGGAGCAGTTATAGCAGGAGTACATATTTTTAACAGTGCATACTTTTGCTGCCAGAGTGCCACTGCCAGTGCCAGTGTGACTGACCAGTGACCACTGACCACCAGTATATTGTGATTGTCTGCCTGAAAAAGTTAAACACTCGTCGTGTGGTGTTTTTTTTTATTCTATAAACGCATTCTGCTGACAGTGTCCAGCAGGTCTGTCATATAATATATACCTGTCCGGCTGCAGTAGTGATATATATATATTTTTTATATCATTATCATCCAGTCTATATTAGCACTGCAGCAGACGCAGTACGGTAGTCCACGGCTGTAGCTACCTCTGTGTCAGCAGTCGCTCGTCCATCCATAATTGTATACCACCTACCCGTGGTGTTTTTTTCTTTTTTCTATCTTCTTGATACTAGTAGCTTACTTTAGGAGTCTGCAGTGCTGAGCTGACAGTGTCCAGCAGGTCCGTCATTATATAATATATACCTGTCCGGCTGCAGTAGTGATATATATATTTTTTTTTTATATCATTATCATCCAGTCTATATTAGCAGCAGACGCAGTACGGTAGTCCACGGCTGTAGCTACCTCTGTGTCGGCAGTCGCTCGTCCATCCATAATTGTATACCACCTACCCGTGGTGTTTTTTTTTTTTTTCTATCTTCTTGATACTAGTAGCTTACTTTAGGAGTCTGCAGTGCTGAGCTGACAGTGTCCAGCAGGTCCGTCATTATATAATATATACCTGTCCGGCTGCAGTAGTGATATATATATATTTTATATCTCATTATCATCCAGTCTATATTAGCAGCAGACGCAGTACGGTAGTCCACGGCTGTAGCTACCTCTGTGTCGGCAGTCGCTCGTCCATCCATAATTGTATACCACCTACCTGTGGTGTTTTTTTTTTTTTCTATCTTCTTGATACTACTAGTAGCTTACTTTAGGAGTCTGCAGTGCTGAGCTGACAGTGTCCAGCAGGTCCGTCATTATATAATATATACCTGTCCGGCTGCAGTAGTGATATATATATATATTTTTTATATCATTATCATCCAGTCTATATTAGCAGCAGACGCAGTACGGTAGTCCACGGCTGTAGCTACCTCTGTGTCGGCAGTCGCTCGTCCATCCATAATTGTATACCACCTACCCGTGGTGTTTTTTTTTTTTTCTATCTTCTTGATACTAGTAGCTTACTTTAGGAGTCTGCAGTGCTGAGCTGACAGTGTCCAGCAGGTCCGTCATTATATAATATATACCTGTCCGGCTGCAGTAGTGATATATATATATTTTATATCTCATTATCATCCAGTCTATATTAGCAGCAGACGCAGTACGGTAGTCCACGGCTGTAGCTACCTCTGTGTCGGCAGTCGCTCGTCCATCCATAATTGTATACCACCTACCTGTGGTGTTTTTTTTTTTCTATCTTCTTGATACTACTAGTAGCTTATTTTAGGAGTCTGCAGTGCTGAGCTGACAGTGTCCAGCAGGTCCGTCATTATATAATATATACCTGTCCGGCTGCAGTAGTGATATATATATATATATTATATCATCATCATCCAGTCTATATTAGCAGCAGACGCAGTATGGTAGTCCACGGCTGTAGCTACCTCTGTGTCGGCAGTCGCTCGTCCATCCATAATTGTATACCACCTACCCGTGGTGTTTTTTTTTTTTCCATCTTCTTGATACTAGTGGCTTACTTTAGGAGTCTGCAGTGCTGAGCTGACAGTGTCCAGCAGGTCCGTCATTATATAATATATACCTGTCCGGCTGCAGTAGTGATATATATATATATTTTTTATATCATTATCATCCAGTCTATATTAGCAGCAGATGCAGTACGGTAGTCCACGGCTGTAGCTACCTCTGTGTCGGCAGTCGCTCGTCCATCCATAACTGTATACCACCTACCCGTGGTGTTTTTTTCTTTTTTCTATCTTCTTGATACTAGTAGCTTACTTTAGGAGTCTGCAGTGCTGAGCTGACAGTGTCCAGCAGGTCCGTCATTATATAATATATACCTGTCCGGCTGCAGTAGTGATATATATATATATATATTTATATCATTATCATCCAGTCTATATTAGCAGCAGACGCAGTACGGTAGTCCACGGCTGTAGCTACCTCTGTGTCGGCAGTCGCTCGTCAATCCATAAGTATACTAGTATCCATCCATCTCCATTGTTTACCTGAGGTGCCTTTTAGTTGTGCCTATTAAAATATGGAGAACAAAAATGTTGAGGTTCCAAAAATAGGGAAAGATCAAGATCGACTTCCACCTCGTGCTGAAGCTGCTGCCACTAGTCATGGTCGAGACGATGAAATGCCAGCAACGTCGTCTGCCAAGGCCGATGCCCAATGTCATAGTACAGAGCATGTAAAATCCAAAACACCAAATATCAGTAAAAAAAGGACTAAAAAATCTAAAATAAAATCGTCGGAGGAGAAGCGTAAACTTGCCAATATGCCATTTACCACACGGAGTGGCAAGGAACGGCTGAGGCCCTGGCCTATGTTCATGGCTAGTGGTTCAGCTTCACATGAGGATGGAAGCACTCAGCCTCTCGCTAGAAAAATGAAAAGACTCAAGCTGGCAAAAGCACAGCAAAGAACTGTGCGTTCTTCGAAATCACAAATCCACAAGGAGAGTCCAATTGTGTCGTTTGCGATGCCTGACCTTCCCAACACTGGACGTGAAGAGCATGCGCCTTCCACCATTTGCACGCCCCCTGCAAGTGCTGGAAGGAGCACCCGCAGTCCAGTTCCTGATAGTCAGATTGAAGATGTCAGTGTTGAAGTACACCAGGATGAGGAGGATATGGGTGTTGCTGGTGCTGGGGAGGAAATTGACCAGAAGGATTCTGATGGTGAGGTGGTTTGTTTAAGTCAGGCACCCGGGGAGACACCTGTTGTCCGTGGGAGGAATAGGGCCATTGACATGCCTGGTGAAAATACCAAAAAAATCAGCTCTTCGGTGTGGAAGTATTTCAACAGAAATGCGGACAACATTTGTCAAGCCGTGTGTTGCCTTTGTCAAGCTGTAATAAGTAGGGGTAAGGACGTTAACCACCTCGGAACATCCTCCCTTATACGTCACCTGCAGCGCATTCATAATAAGTCAGTGACAAGTTCAAAAACTTTGGGCGACAGCGGAAGCAGTCCACTGACCAGTAAATCCCTTCCTCTTGTAACCAAGCTCACGCAAACCACCCCACCAACTCCCTCAGTGACAATTTCCTCCTTCCCCAGGAATGCCAATAGTCCTGCAGGCCATGTCACTGGCAATTCTGACGAGTCCTCTCCTGCCTGGGATTCCTCCGATGCATCCTTGCGTGTAACGCCTACTGCTGCTGGCGCTGCTGTTGTTGCTGCTGGGAGTCGATGGTCATCCCAGAGGGGAAGTCGTACTCGTAAGACCACTTTTACTACTTCCACCAAGCAATTGACTGTCCAACAGTCCTTTGCGAGGAAGATGAAATATCACAGCAGTCATCCTGCTGCAAAGCGGATAACTGAGGCCTTGGCATCCTGGGCGGTGAGAAACGTGGTTCCGGTATCCATCATTACTGCAGAGGCAACTAGAGACTTGTTGGAGGTACTGTGTCCCCGGTACCAAATACCATCTAGGTTCCACTTCTCTAGGCAGGCGATACCGAGAATGTACACGGACGTCAGAAAAAGACTCACCAGTGTCCTAAAAAATGCAGTTGTACCCAATGTCCACTTAACCACGGACATGTGGACAAGTGGAGCAGGGCAGGCTCAGGACTATATGACTGTGACAGCCCACTGGGTAGATGTATGGACTCCCGCCGCAAGAACAGCAGCGGCGGCACCAGTAGCAGCATCTCGCAAACGCCAACTCTTTCCTAGGCAGGCTACGCTTTGTATCACCGCTTTCCAGAATACGCACACAGCTAAAAACCTCTTACGGCAACTGAGGAAGATCATCGCCGAATGGCTTACCCCAATTGGACTCTCCTGTGGATTTGTGGCATCGGACAACGCCAGCAATATTGTGTGTGCATTAAATATGGGCAAATTCCAGCACGTCCCATGTTTTGCACATACCTTGAATTTGATGGTGCAGAATTATTTAAAAAACGAGAGGGGCGTGCAAGAGATGCTGTCGGTGGCCAGAAGAATTGCGGGACACTTTCGGCGTACAGGCACCACGTACAGAAGACTGGAGCACCACCAAAAACGCCTGAACCTGCCCTGCCATCATCTGAAGCAAGAAGTGGTAACGAGGTGGAATTCAACCCTCTATATGCTTCAGAGGTTGGAGGAGCAGCAAAAGGCCATTCAAGCCTATACAACTGACCACGATATAGGAGGTGGAATGCACCTGTCTCAAGCGCAGTGGAGAATGATTTCAACGTTGTGCAAGGTTCTGCAACCTTTTGAACTTGCCACACGTGAAGTCAGTTCAGACACTGCCAGCCTGAGTCAGGTCATTCCCCTCATCAGGCTTTTGCAGAAGAAGCTGGAGACATTGAAGGAGGAGCTAACACAGAGCGATTCCGCTAGGCATGTGGGACTTGTGGATGGAGCCCTTAATTCGCTTAACAAGGATTCACGGGTGGTCAATCTGTTGAAATCAGAGCACTACATTTTGGCCACCGTGCTCGATCCTAGATTTAAAACCTACCTTGGATCTCTCTTTCCGGCAGACACAAGTCTGCTGGGGTTCAAAGAACTGCTGGTGACAAAATTGTCAAGTCAAGCGGAACGCGACCTGTCAACATCTCCTCCTTCACATTCTCCCGCAACTGGGGGTGCGAGGAAAAGGCTCAGAATTCCGAGCCCACCCGCTGGCGGTGATGCAGGGCAGTCTGGAGCGACTGCTGATGCTGACATCTGGTCCGGACTGAAGGACCTGACAACGATTACGGACATGTCGTCTACTGTCACTGCATATGATTCTCTCCCCATTGAAAGAATGGTGGAGGATTATATGAGTGACCGCATCCAAGTAGGCACGTCAGACAGTCCGTACTTATACTGGCAGGAAAAAGAGGCAATTTGGAGGCCCTTGCACAAACTGGCTTTATTCTACCTAAGTTGCCCTCCCACAAGTGTGTACTCCGAAAGAGTGTTTAGTGCCGCCGCTCACCTTGTCAGCAATCGGCGTACGAGGTTACATCCAGAAAATGTGGAGAAGATGATGTTCATTAAAATGAATTATAATCAATTCCTCCGTGGAGACATTGACCAGCAGCAATTGCCTCCACAAAGTACACAGGGAGCTGAGATGGTGGATTCCAGTGGGGACGAATTGATAATCTGTGAAGAGGGGGATGTACACGGTGATATATCGGAGGATGATGATGAGGTGGACATCTTGCCTCTGTAGAGCCAGTTTGTGCAAGGAGAGATTAATTGCTTCTTTTTTGGTGGGGGTCCAAACCAACCCGTCATTTCAGTCACAGTCGTGTGGCAGACCCTGTCACTGAAATGATGGGTTGGTTAAAGTGTGCATGTCCTGTTTATAAAACATAAGGGTGGGTGGGAGGGCCCAAGGACAATTCCATCTTGCACCTCTTTTTTCTTTCTTTTTTCTTTGCATCATGTGCTGTTTGGGGAGTGTTTTTTGGAAGGGCCATCCTGCGTGACACTGCAGTGCCACTCCTAGATGGGCCAGGTGTTTGTGTCGGCCACTAGGGTCGCTTAGCTTACTCACACAGCTACCTCATTGCGCCTCTTTTTTTCTTTGCGTCATGTGCTGTTTGGGGAGTGTTTTTTGGAAGGGCCATCCTGCGTGACACTGCAGTGCCACTCCTAGATGGGCCAGGTGTTTGTGTCGGCCACTAGGGTCGCTTAGCTTACTCACACAGCTACCTCATTGCGCCTCTTTTTTTCTTTGCGTCATGTGCTGTTTGGGGAGTGTTTTTTGGAAGGGCCATCCTGCGTGACACTGCAGTGCCACTCCTAGATGGGCCAGGTGTTTGTGTCGGCCACTAGGGTCGCTTAGCTTACTCACACAGCTACCTCATTGCGCCTCTTTTTTTCTTTGCGTCATGTGCTGTTTGGGGAGTGTTTTTTGGAAGGGCCATCCTGCGTGACACTGCAGTGCCACTCCTAGATGGGCCAGGTGTTTGTGTCGGCCACTTGGGTCGCTTAGCTTAGCCATCCAGCGACCTCGGTGCAAATATTTTAGGACTAAAAATAATATTGTGAGGTGTGAGGTGTTCAGAATAGACTGAAAATGAGTGTAAATTATGGTTATTGAGGTTAATAATACTTTGGGATCAAAATGACCCCCAAATTCTATGATTTAAGCTGTTTTTTAGGGTTTTTTGAAAAAAACACCCGAATCCAAAACACACCCGAATCCGACAAAAAAAATTCGGTGAGGTTTTGCCAAAACGCGTTCGAACCCAAAACACGGCCGCGGAACCGAACCCAAAACCAAAACACAAAACCCGAAAAATTTCCGGTGCTCATCAC
This sequence comes from Pseudophryne corroboree, assembly GCF_028390025.1. Lineage (NCBI taxonomy): Eukaryota > Metazoa > Chordata > Amphibia > Anura > Myobatrachidae > Pseudophryne > Pseudophryne corroboree. Next base: position 496,650,862 of record NC_086446.1, on the reverse strand, counting down.
TAATTACAATGAGCATGTTCAGGGGCTGGATTAGACATATTGTAGGTCCCTAGAAAAAAAGTTTTTAAGTCCCTTTATGTATCACCCAATGGGGAAACATCTATATAACACATGTATATATGTCATGGAAAATGGGCCCCTCTAAGCTCTGGGCCTCATACCAGCTGCACTCCCTGCACTTATGGTAGCTATGCCCATGCCTCCAGAGCATACTTGCCTACTGTCCCGGAAGTTGCGGGAGACTCCTGAGTGCTTTGGTAGTTCCATGCACCTATGGAAGAGTAGGTAGATCTCCCAGATCTCGCCCACTTCCTAGTAAAATTACCACCAGAATTATGGTGCAGTATAGAGGCAACGGGGAAAAATGTTGAAAATTGCAACACAGACCCACAAATAGCATCAGTTTCCAATCAAATCAAATAGAGCAAATTTACTCTGATTGGTCAGTGAGAGTGCGACATAAACCATCCATAAAAATGCTGATCTGTATCTGTCAGGTCTCAGATCATGTTTGCCACAGAGCCTCTAGTTAGGACATGAATTTAATAAATATATTAAGCAACTACATTATGAGAATCTTGAAAAGGTGCATTTTTTTTGCATCAAATGTCTGTATATGTTTTCTCTTATGCCAAGATGAAGCCTGACTTTGGATATTGAGAACAATAAAAAATAGACATAGGCAATAACAATGTACAGTAGTACAAAACTTGAAGAAATGGTGTAGCCAACTGTACATGGACCCCCAAGTAGCAAATTTGCCCTTCAATTACTTATATTTTAAAAGTTCTCATAATAATGACATCATTATAATATAACCTCTCCCCTATCACATTCTGTTTCTAGAATACTTGAAACTAGATTAACTCTATTCAAAAACTTTTGTGAAAAATAAGAGGAAAAAAGGCATTGCTTCAATATTTCCAAAACTCAGGCCCCAGGATTTTCTGTCAATCAGTTATTGATGTAAGCGTGTGAGATTTCTGCTGGGAGGTAGATGACACTTCTAGAAAGTGCAAGCAAGGAACGCAAATGCAGTTCTGCCAGGAGGCATTTAATCGGGATTTAGGTGATTGATACACAAGTTCAGAAACCGGTTCACTTCAGCAGACATAATTTAACAAAAGAAGATGGATCAGCTTTGTATGGTAGCAACTAAAGCTTACAGAGCGCAAACCACTGCGTATACCGGCTGTCGGGTATGCTGAAGTAGCAGAGACAAGGAAAAAAATGATTGATGGATGTTATAGCTAGTTACATTTTCTTTCTGAAAATATTAACAACTAAAAACAGAGCTAAAATGTTTCATTTAAAGTCATATACTCTTATAAATGATAAGATGATTCGTAAACAGTTTTAGTCTTTTTTTTTATCCTTTACCCCTGAAAAGAAAATATTAAACAAGTAGGTTCTAAAGGTGCATACACACAGTGCGATTTGTACTACCGATATGGACTATATAGTCCATATACATAGTAAACATAGTACTTTTCGCACCATGGGGGTAATTCAGAGTTGATCGCAGCAGCAAATTTGTTAGCAGTTGGGCAAAACCATGGCCCTCATTCTGAGTTGATCGCATGTAGTAACTTTTTGCTGCTCGTGCGATCAACTTGACGCCACCTATGGGGGAGTGTATTTTAGCATAGAAGGGCTGCGATCGCTTCTGCAGCCCTGCTATGCGAAAAAAAGTTTCCTGCAAAACAAGACCAGGGTAAGAGTTACCCTGTGCGACGGATCCAGCGACGAAGGTACCGGGATTGACGTCAGACATCCGCCCTCCAAACGCCTGGGTCCGCCTGCGTTCACCTCACCACGCCTTGAAAATGGTCAGTTGACGCCCCAGAACGCCTCCCGCCTGTCAGTCTTCATGCGATCACTGCTGCGATCACTTTCTGCACTGGTGGTGTCACATTGCGGGAGCTGCGCAGCCGCAGTCCCGACCCGTTCACACTGCAGCAAAGAACCGCTGCTTGCGAACGGGTCAGAATGACCACCCCATGTTAACTACAGGTGGGGCAGATATAACGTGTAGAGAGAGTAAGATTTGGGTCGGTTATTTTGTTTCTATGCTGGGTAAATACTGGCTGCTTTATTTTTACACTGCAATTAAGATTTGTACACACCCCACCCAAATCTAACTCTCTCTGCACATGTTATATCTGCCCCCCCTGCAGTGCACATGGTTTTGCCCAACTGCCAACAAATTTGCTGTTGCAATTAGCCCCCATGTGTATATAGCTTGCGATGCCGATGAACGCTCCCGCTGGGTCAGTATCTCAAGAAAAAATAGACTGTGCAGGCAGGTTTTTTTTTTTTATTAGAAAGTGTACATTCTAGTTTCTAGTATAAGGCGCCCATAATTTTATTGCGATTGACATAAACACTTCTTTAAGCTAGCTTACCACTAAAATAACGACACACTAAAATAACGACACAGACACGATTAGCTGTAGTTAAAGGTCAGACGATATTTATTGATCGCTGACCTGTTCTTTAAACTATAATTGTAATTGAATTGAGTTTATATTGGAGGATGGCAAAGTAAAATTCGTTACCAGACACCAGCTCCAGTCATTTAGATTGAAACACAAAAACTGAGGAGGGGACTAAACCACAACACCGCCTCCTCCCTGCATAACCCGCATTGTGCAGGACTCACCACTCTTTTCTCTGGCAAACGTTCGGTTCCCGCAGGGGAACGTCTAAATGTCCAACCGCAAGGTAAGGACACACCTGCTGTCCTTCTAAAGAGGGTGCCCCACAATGACCACTTATGCCCATCTGACCGCTGATTGGTAGCGACTTCCCGCCAATCTGGCTGTCAAGAGCCCACCGAGAAAGAAAAGATGCAGGAAAAAAAATATATAGTCAGGGCGGGCGGGAGGGCATTCCAAAATGGCAAGAGGAAGTCTGAGGCACATGACTATGTCTTATATATAATTCTGAGACCAACCCCTAAACCCTTGACGGACAGCCCTATAATCCTATAGGAAAAATACCAGAGAAAACACTAATCTACCTAGCAACTGCTTAGTCATAAACAACCAATCACAAAAATTGGGCTCTTATATGGCCTCAGGCTTATGCAGCCTTCAGCTAATCTAAGGCGCCCATAATTTTTTTGCGATTGACATAAACACTTCTTTAAGCTAGCTTACCACTAAAATAACGACACCCTAAAATAACGACACGGACACGATTAGCTGTAGTTAAAGGTCAAACGATATTTATTGATCGCTGACCTGTTCTTTAAACTATAATTGTAATTGAATTGAGTTTATATTGGAGGATGGCAAAGGAAAAGTCGCTACCAGACACCAGCTCCAGTCATTTAAATTGAAACACAAAAACTGAGGAGGGGACTAAACCACAACACCGCCTCCTCCCTGCATAACCCGCATTGTGCAGGACTCACCACTCTTTTCTCTGGCAAACGTTCGGTTCCCGCAGGGGAACGTCTAAATGTCCAACCGCAAGGTAAGGACACACCTGCCGTCCTTCTAAAGAGGGTGCCCCACAATGACCACTTATGCCCATCTGACCGCTGGTTGGTAGCGACTTCCCGCCACAAAGGTTTAACAAACCACCCCGCCATCCAAACCAATAAAAACCAGGAAAACAAGATCGCTAACGGAAAGCACCCAAAAACTCCATTTAAGAAAAACCCGAAAACTCCAGCCGGAGAAAACTGCCGCTGACACAGTACAAGCAGAGGATGCCTGACCACTACTACACCTAAAAGCAGTAACAACAACGAAACAGCAGAATTACCATCTGGCGGGCTTTCTCAATAGCTGAGAAAAGCACCGCCCCCTCTAATGAAAAAACGCTGGACTAATTGACCACCCAAAACGGATCTCAGGCCAGTGACAACGTGACCCATGAAATCAGCCTTAATGAACAAATTGAGGTAGATGCTGTCAACGCGACCCCTATAAGCGCCGCCCAAAACACAGGACAATACCGCCAGGACGACCCCAACTATGCTCACTGTGGCAAAGGAGCTGTACAAATACCCCTCAGTATCCCTTAACCACGGACACCCAACCAACAAACCACCCTGACCAAAACATCAGCTATCCTACGCGCCAAGGAATGCCCTGCCGCCCAAAAATTGTAAGAGTGGCCAACCAGCCACTCCTGTTCAAACCATCGACGGCTGCAAAAGAAAAACATCCTAACATCATCACACTGACATACATTACATAGGAAAACCAAGTGACAGAGAACAGAATTAACCCAAGTGAAGGAGAAAACTCAAAAAACCTCCCGTGGACCTTTGATGAGCCAATTGTAATTAGGCCCCCTCGGAGGAAAATGTAAAAATTCACTTCACACCCTCGATTCCTGAACGCTACCCGTTCAAAAACCGACGGGTAAACAAGTTTTTGGGTTAGCGCAACAGGTGCAACTAAACATTACCACATGCAGAAGGACTTATAACAAGCATACCTCCACGGACCACCTCCTGAATAGTTGCCGTGGAGGAACCTGTGGCTGCTGCACGTTAGCCACCCCCATCCGCAAGGAATAGGACCTAAGAAGTATACCTCCAACGGACCACCTCCTGAATAGCTGCCGTGGAGGACCCAGTGGCTACCGCACGGTAGCCACCCCCATCCGCAAGGAATAGGACCTAAAAAGTATACCTCCACCGGACCACCTCCTGAATAGCCACCGTGGAGGACCCTGTGGCTGCCGCATGTTAGCCACCCCCATCCACAAGGAATAGGACCTAAGAAGTATACCTCCAACGCCCCAGCTCCTGAACAGCTGCCGTGAAGGACCCGATGGCCGCCGCATGGCAGCCTCCCCTATCCGCAAGGAACAGGACCTAAGAAGTATACCTCCAACGGCCCGCTCCCGAACAGCCGCCGTGGCGGACCCTGTGGCTGCCGCAGGTCAGCTGCCCCAATCCGCAAGGAATAGGACCTAAGAAGTATATCTCCAATGGCCCAGCTCCGGAATAGCTGCTGTGGAGGATCCCGTGGCTGCCGCATGGTAGCCTCCCCAATCCGCAAGGAATAGGACCTAAGAAGTATACCGCCAACGGCCCAGCTCCTGAACAGCAGCCGTGGAGGACCCTGTGGCTGCTGCATGGTAGCCACCCCAAACCGCAAGGCAGAGGGCCTAAAAGTACACCCCCAACGACCCAGCTCCTGAACAGCTGCCGTGGCGGACCCTGTGGCTGCCGCATGGTCAGCCGCCCCATTCCACAAGGAACGGGTACCGACCCCAAACACAGCCGCAAATGGTAAATTAGAGAGAGGACCAGCGAGCACCTGTATCAGCAACTGGTCGCCCCCCCCCGGAGGCCCATCTATACTCATGCGCCAGGCACAGCGGGCAGACACCCACCTCCTCCTGGCCCTCCAAGGACACCCAGCGACCCCCTGCTGCTTGATCCGATTTGGATCACACTCCTGCAGAGCAACCGACCATCCTGCAACACTCGTTACAGAAAAGGCCCCGGAATCCCGAAATGCCTGCTGCTTGCCACCACTCGCTCACCCTCAAAACCCAGAAGAAAGCCAAAGCAAGGGCTAATCTAAACAGGGACCACCTCCAACACCGACTCGTTGACAGGAGGCAGCACACCCCGCAACTCCGCCAAAAGTTGCCACGTAGCAGGCCTACGGCTATCCGCAGGTGCGGGGCGCACCCTAACCCCAACCCTTAAGCGCCCCCGAAAGGGGGCGAAAGACCAGGCGTGGTCCACCAGCCCGCGCAGCCTAGAATGGAAGGAAAAGCCCGCAAGGGCAGGATACATGGCTGCCTTGGACCTACCTCCCAGAGAACGCTCGAACATGAAAACCATCAAACCGTCTACCAGGGACACACCCGCTGTATCCAACCTACCGAAAAAACACCAGGACTCAGCAGACGCCCCAAATGAGGAAGGAGCCAACGCATACCTAGTCCGAGTAGCCACCCGTACAACCCGCCCGCCAGAAGACGGGCATGAAAAAACCTATGTCCCCACCCCCGGAACCCACTCACGGCACTTATCAAACTGAAATGAGACAAAGCATCCGCAAACCCATTCCGACTCCGTGCCCCCAATGGTAAAACTGCGCCGTAAGCAGACAAACAGATGTCGCAACAGTCGCAAAGCCTAGGGGGACTGGAGGGAACAAGGAGGAGGAGGCCCGAAAAACCTCCCCGTAACAAGACTATAGGAATGAAAACCAAATCCACGAAAACATCTCTGATCTCGTGGGAAGGGAAACTGCGTGACGCTACCTGGCCGACCCCGCAGTGGCCCAAAGGTTTCCTGCAAACTATGCCACCCATGGGGATAAACCTGCTCGCAAAAAGGGGGGGAGCTGAACGACGACTGCAACCGCTAAAACCGAACTTCGCATTGCCCCAAGTAGTGGTTAATAAAAACAAACAAGTGTCGGTAACCTGTCAGAGGGGAGACGACAGCAACCCGCCATTGTGCCCAGTGCCAACCCCTGAAAACTCAGGCAACCGGTAGGGCCCTAGCAGAGCACCGGGCCACCCCCAACACCAAGGGGGGGCCGGAAACGGACAGTATGCACTAACGCAAGAAAGTGGGGCATTTCTCAAAGAGGCACATGAGACAGAAAACCCAGGGACACGCACCCGTCCGCATAAAACTGGCACCCAATTGAGGCCCGACAAATTGCAGGGGATAGGTGCGCAGGGGAAGAGGCGAAAACATTACCCAACGTATAAGTAAGCCAAAAAGGAGGTACCCTGCCCATATTCACGATACAAAACGCAGAGTCCCTAAAAGACTAATACTCGCGCATGGCCTAGGAAACGGAGCATGAAAAGAAACCCCATGAGGATAAGACAAATATAGGAAAAGGCGGAACTAGCCCAGGGTCTTTGGGCACCAACCCCACAGGAAAGACGAGTCGTGAAGAGAGGAAAAAATGGCATAGAGCCCACCCGAGCCCCAAGCCGGTCCTGCATCCCCCTTCCGCTGGACCCGATGCGGGATAGCGTGAGCGGACCGAAAACTCCGGCGCGCCACCTCGGGTAGGTTACCCGCTCGTGGCTGGGGCACCATCACTGGATGGGTGACCGGCCTCACCAATTTGCATGAGAGCCGAAAATGGGAGTGGACGCCTGTGGCGTACTTGCCCCCGCCATAAGCAAAAAACCCCCACCCCTACCAAGGAGCGCAAAACAGAAGCGCCAACTGCGAGGGGCCTGCGACTTGGGACCCCACTGTGCGGTCCGGCCTGCTGGGTGACCCCCAACCACAAACCCAAGGAAAAAACGACGTTCCCACCCCGAACACGATGGACTCCACGTCGTAATCTCCCCAAGCGGAAACCTAGGATTAAAATTGCGTGCGCTGACACAAAACTGCACCATGTGGGGATACGCGGCAGGACGCGACCCGGTGCAACAAGCCGTAAAATCCAAAAAACGTAACCACAGATGAAAAGTACGTAAAGCCGACTCCCAATCCCCCCTACCGTCCGCCTTCTCCGTGAACCGCAGGGGGTGGAGGGAACCATAGCCGCCGGCGCCCTGCCTTTCCGAGATGCTTAACGCCACGCGCCGCGCAATGAGCCCAGCCAACTACCGCTGGTGCCCAGGAGAACCAGAGGAAACCCTACAGAAGGTACAAGAACTGTAAAGTAATGATAAACAACAGCATGCTCACTGGTGTCTGGAGGACGTGGAATACCATCAGCCGGCTCCACCGCCACCGACCCTGTCGTTGCGTCATCCACTGTCGTTGCAGCCGCATCCCTAATCGGTCACCGATCCCTCCGCGAGGAATCCACCACCTCCCCCGGACTTGCAGACACCTGTGCAGACGAAACAGAGGGGACAACAAGCGCAGGAAGCGCCCACGCATAAACACAGAAACAGGAGGCACAAGCGGGGACACAACAAAAGCTGCAACCCTGGGACAGTGGGCTGGGGCGAGGGAAAGCACCCAGATGGGAGGGAGGAACACGCGGCAGGAGGGGAAGCACGGCTAAACGGGATGACCAAACGGTGTAGGCCGGAAGCCAGGAGGGCCAAAAAACCGGGCACTCTGGGCCGCAGCCGCTGGGGGATTACCGAGCTATGAACCCGAAAAGGACGGGGGGGGGTGGAGACGCGAGGCCCCCAGAAGTAACACGCGGGAAAGGACCACAGACGCAGAAACCGCCGCACATGGCGCAAATTGTGGGAAGGAGGCAACAGACAGACCCGGCTGCCGCGCCCCGGGGGACACCAGTGAACTGTACCACGTCGGGGACAATGAACCAAGCAGCTCCAGGGAGCAGGGGCCCACAGGCGAGACCCCGGCTTGAGCCCCGCGGCAGGCGACCCCGAAAAGAAGTCGCCAACCCCACGCGGCCCTGGAGGAAAAACGTGGACCCCCGTCCACCAACGCCAGGGCGTCCTGCCCCCCATACCCACCCTCGGCCATCAGAGCATGCTGGGGGCCGCCCCCGCCTGGGGGGCCGTAACCCTAACCCAGGCACCAGCTACCAGGAAGGCAGGGATCCGCTGCTCCCCCCGCGCCACTCCAGCCTCCACAAGCTGCCGGCTGTTGCCCCCCCGCCCACAACCAGGGCTGCCAGGCCCCACGTGGGCGCCAGAGCCACCAGCGGCGAGGGGAGAGAGGCGCGCTCGGAAATGCCGAGCGGGGAGGGGGGAATCCGCAGCGTCGCGGGCGCCGGGGAAACCACCCGCACCAGCACCACGCCCGCGGCAGGGGTGCCCGACCCGCCTCCAGACCGGCCAGACAGAGGAGAGGCGCGGACCATGGCATCGCGACCTCGCCGGGACCCGCTGTCAAGAGCGGGACACAGAGGCAGGGGAGACCACAGCCGAGAGCGTGGCCGCCGAGAGCGCGGCCGCCGAAAGCGGCGGCCTCGGCCCAACGCCGGAGGAGGGGGGGAAGCAGGCCCAGAGGGACGCAGAATGGGCGAGGGGATCACAGCACTAAAGGGAAACCATGGGGAGACATGAAAAACAGCACAGTATAAAATAAAAAAACAGCACAGGATAAAATAAAACAGCACAGTATAAAAGCCACATGAAAAACAGCACTGTATAAAATACAGCATGAGTACTCAGCCTTTCCTCATTCCAAAATGGCAAGAGGAAGTCTGAGGTACATGACTATGTCTTATATATTATTCCGAGACCAACCCCTAAACCCTTGACGGACAGCCCTATAATCCTATAGGAAAAATACCAGAGAAAACACTAATCTACCTAGCAACTGCTTAGTCATAAACAACCAATCACAAAAAATTGGGCTCTTATATGGCTTCAGGCTTATGCAGCCTTCAGCTAATCTAGTCAAAATTGTATATGGTCAAAATTGTACGTAGCCAAAATTGCACCGTGTGTATAGTCAATATAGGTGGTTCTGGGCTCTGGGGAGTTCAAAGGAAATCGCAAAGTCAAAATCGGCCTGTAGGCAGAATCGCACTGTGTGTATGCACCTTTAGAACTGTTTTACAGAATACATTGTTGCAACAATGTTAAATAGTAGTCTTGGCTTCCTGGCAAATAAATTTTGTAAGGGAGAGGGGACACAACAGCTCAAAGAGCCTAATTCAGACCTGATTGTAGCTGTGCAAAAATTTGCACGGCTACAATCAGCATGGCACAGCAATGTGTGTGGTGCACACGGGCCCCTGGGTACAGGGGGGCACACACTACGCACACTGCACTCATGTTGTTTTAATACTTACCTTTCCAGAGTCCCGCGACAGGCGCTGCAGCCTCTGCAAAAATGACTCCCAAAATGGACGCCGTGCATGCACACAGTAGACTCCAGCACAATGCAGTTGTATGGGATCGCATTGTCACCACCCAGTTCACACCACAAATACCAAATACATCACAGAAAGACAGATCCATCCGACTCAGGCTCGGATGGTCATATTAAAAAAATAATAATTCTTATTTGCACTAGCCTTTTGTGCCCATTAACAGAGATCAGTCAGAATCAGGCTCATAATGAATAATATAATATAATTTGAGGGAAAGTATCTCTTTTAGGGGCCTATTCATTATCCTTAAAAACTTGGTGAAAATATAAGTTTTCACGTATTTTTGTAAAACTTAAGTTCTGGTCCCATTCATTACTTGGCTAGCCAAAGAGATTTCACTGGAATCTCCTGGAAACCTGTCATCTCTGAAGCAGAGCGAGTATGAGTTCTCCTTATTTCTCAATTCTTTAATCTTGAAAATATTTTTGGGGGAATTTGCGAGAACGGACCCCATATTCAGATGGGAATGGGTTTGTTGGGTGATCCCTATTTAGGTTGACACTCAGTAGGTCGACAACTATTGGTCGACAGACACTAGGTCGACACCTGGAAAAGGTTGACATGGCCGGCAGGTCAACATGGAAAAGGATCGACATGAGGTTCTTTTTTTATTTATTTTTTGGTGTTGTTTTCTTCGTAAAGTGAACAGGAACCCCAATTAGTTCACCATGTCCCCTCGCATGGCTCGCTTCGCTTAGCATGCTTCGGGCAAGGTTACTATTCCCAATCATAGTCCACATGGATCTTAAAGTATAAAAAAGTTTAAAAAATTAAAACATTTGTGAAAAATGACCTTTTCATGTGTCAACCTTTTCCATGTCAACATAATTCCCATGTTGACCTTTTCCAGGTGTCAACCTAATGCATGTTGACCAATAGTGGTTGACCTAACGACTGTCGACCTAAGTGAGGTCGACCTAAGGACCGTATGCCATTCAGATGGCGTCTGTTCTCAATTCCCTGCTCCTACCAACAGAAAGGCGTCCCGGGTTGTAAAGACAGTTCCATTCAGATCCCTCAGACCCTGTTCGTATCCCTTTCACAGCTTCCATGTTCATTGTGCACATGTGTGAACACCAGGACTGCCAAGTCAGATTCCGCAGTGATCATTTTCACTGCTAAAGAAGTAGCAGTGATAGGGATACGAAGATCAGCTGTTTCTACACCGGAGCAATGCTCAGTGCTCCAATGGTATAATATCCACCGCTGCTACTCGCAGCAAGTTGGATCTACCTTAGCACTGCCAAACATAATTTCATATAAATGTGTGGTTTATTTCATATTATTCTTTCTAGTGGAACACAGAATGAAACATATAAAAGAGAGGAAAAGAGACCTCCTCTAGTATCTTTAATAGCTGTCTCCTCTGAGGAGCCGTCCATTTTGGGAGGGACTTTTTCAATAGTTTAAAGCAGAAGGGGCAAACAGCACCCCCCTCCCGGATGGCAGACCAGCAGCAGTGGCGGCAGCAGCAGCCTGGGTGGGGGTTTCCTAACAATGAGCAGAACCCCTGACAACGCGCAGAACCCCTGACAATGAGCAGGTATTGGGCATAATATGTGTGGGCATAATATGGGTGTGTCATAAGGTCGACCACAATTGGTCAACAGTGACTAGGTCAACACCCTGAAATAAGTCGACACAGTCATTATGGTGACATGAACATGCTCGACATGGATAAAGGTCGACATGAGTTTTTAAAAAAAAAATTGGTGTCTTTTTCTTTGTAAAGTGACCGGGAACCCCAATTAGTGCACCATATCCCCTTGCATGGCTCACTTTGCTCACCTTGCTTCAGGCAAGGTGCCTCGCTCCACTACTGCTGTGTTCAGCACAGGTTACTGTTCCCATTCGTAGTCCACATGGATTGTAATTTATGAAAAAGTAAATAAAAAAAAAACTCATGTCAACCTTTTGTCATATAGACCTTGTCCATGTTGACTTAGTGACCATGTCGACTTAGTGACTATTTTGACCTAATGCATGTCGACCTAAAGACCGGATCCTGCATAATATGGTGATAAGGTGTTACTGTGCGGGGCATAATATGGTGACAGGGGTATCACTGTTGGGGCACAATATGGTGTTAGGGGCGTTATTGTGGGGACTTAATATGGTGCAAGGGGCACAATTTTGGTGTTGCTTCATATATGCACAGGAATTTTTTCATACTTATTATATATATATATATATATATATATATATATATGCGTATTATGTCAGTCACTGGCCCCACAGTTTCTGATGGCAGTCCTGCCAACCCAAGAGTCAGCAATAACAACTGATCAAGGCCCCCTACTGAATCTCCAGTTGGTTCACCACTGACATCAATCTAAAGCAAGACTGTTTGTATTTTTCTGGGAGTAAGTACAGATTTCATGAAATATGTTTGTGAAATTCAGTCCAAATTAAGCTTGAATACAGGGCCGGCTCTTCCACTAGGCAGCTTTAGGCAGTTGCCTAGGGGCGACAGGATCTGAGGGTCAGCCTGCTGAGGCTGCCTAGAAAAGGTGGCGGACACCTTGTTGTCACACCGGTAACAGCCGCCGCAACCCTCCCAGGACCCTATCTTACAATAACCACAGCCGCCAAGTGATCCCATATTGCAGTCACCAGCTACGGCTCCACCTGGCACAGGCCGTAACTTTGACAGTTGCTGGAGTCCTGGCCAGGGGTGACGTGCGGCACTGCCCTTTATTCCAGGCTCCTTCCCAGGCTACTCAGTCCCAACTCTGCATTGTGGCCCGCAGGTAAGGTGGCTGCAGAGTGCACTGTCTGCATTTGATAAGAGAAGTAGAGGAGAGCAGCAGCCTCAGTGTGTGGGGGCGGTGGGGGGTTTAAATGAGCCACAGACATGTACACAAATGGGGGGGTGAGCATCAGTATGCACACAGACAGCGAGGTGGGGGGGGATAGAACCACAGCCATTTAACAGAGCGTGTGTGTGTGGGAGGGAGGGGGGAGAGCAGCAGGCACCCACACAGACATGGGAGGTGGGGCGAAGAGAGCAGCCATACAACAGATTGGGGGTGGGGAACAGCAGCAGCATGCACATTGGATTGGTGGGGGGGGGGGAATAGAGCAGCTGCCATGCAACAGACTTGTGGGGTGGGTAGGGGGGAAGGGGCAGTAGGAAGAAGTTTTTCCTAGGGTGTCGAGCAACCTTGCACCGGCCATGCTTGCATATGAACTAGTTTATTGCCAATGTCTTTTATTTCACAGCTAACTTAGCATGTGGCAGTGGAAGTGTTACAAAACAAAACAAAACCTTGTGTTAGATTTTGTACAGGAGATATCTAGCAAAACATCACAGAAAAACTGGCCAGTGACTGCCATGAAATATTGCCATCAACTGCTGTGTCCTGTAACTTCTCCTCTCTCTTCCAACTGAGACAAATGATTTTCCAGATGAGATGTAATTTCCAGATATTTATTGTACAATGTGTGGTATTAGTCTTGAATACAGTGATATTTCACAAACTATGTTATCTGTCCATTTCAGAACCCTTGATGCTGGTTAAGCCCAATGATCATTTTGCATGAGATGGTAACATGTATTTACACTGTGAAGATTGGTGGTGATGTAATGCTATTTCAGATCTGCTCTGTTAGGCTTAGAGATAACATAATAAAGCAGAAAAGTTTAAACAACATTATTATGAAAAGTTTTGATGCTGCCAGTATGTCTGCTAAAGACACAAACAGATTGGGAACATACTGTACATATCCACAAGGAACTGAGACAATTTTAACTAGAGCTTGCATTCTATAATAAAAATTAGAGATGAGCGGGTTCGGTTCCCTGAGAACCGAACCCCCCCTCCAGAACTTCATGCTCCGAGTCCGGATCTGAGTCTAGCTCGGGAGTTCCCGCCAGACTTGGAAACCAGAACGAGGCAAAACGTCATCATCCCGCTATCGGATTCTCTTGGTTTTGGATTCCATATAAGGAGCCGCACGTTGCCGCCATTTTCACTCTAGTCCTGGAGAGTGTAGCGAGAGGACGTGTCTCATCAGTGTCTGTGCGGGAAAGTGGCATGGCGTATGGGGTGGCGACCTGCTCTTTTGTATCATTCCAGTGGTGCTGTCTTGTGCTGCATCAGTCCAGTGGTGGTTCTTGTGCTGCATCAGTCCAGTCACAATGGTGGTGTCCTGTGCTGCCATAAGTCCAGTGGTGCTCCTGTATAAGTCCAGTCTAGTGGTGTTGTCTTGTGCTGCATCAGTCCAGTGGTGGTATCCTGTGCTGCCATAAGTCCAGTGGTGGTGTCCTGTGCTGCCATAAGTTCAGTGCTGCTGTATAAGTCCAGTCCAGTGGTACTGTCTTGTGCTGCATCAGTCCAGTGGTGGTATCCTGTGCTGCCATAAGTCCAGTGGTGGTGTCCTGTGCTGCCATAAGTTCAGTGCTGCTGTATAAGTCCAGTCCAGTGGTACTGTATTGTGCTGCATCAGTCCAGTGGTGGTGTACTGTGCTACCATAAGTGCAGTGGTGGTGTCCTGTGCTGCCATAAATCCAGTGGTGCTGCTGTATAAGTCCAGTCCAGTGGTGCTGTCTTGTGCTGCATCAGTCCAGTGGTGGTGTCCTGTGCTGCCGTAAGTCCAGTGGTGCTGTATAAGTCCAGTCCAGTCATACTGTCTTGTGTTGCATCAGTCCAGTGGCGATGTCTTGTGCGGCATCAGTCCAGTCACTCCAGTGGTGGTGTTCTGTGCTGCCATAAGTCCAGTGGTGCTGCTGTATAAGTCCAGTCCAATGGTGCTGCTGTATAAGTCCAGTCCAGTGGTGCTGCCGTATAAGTCCAGTCCAGCGGTACTGCCATATAAGTCCAGTCCAGCGGTACTGCGTATAAGTCCAGTGGTACTGCTGTATAAGACCAGCGGTACTGCCGTATAAGTCCAGTCCAGTGGTGCTGCCATATAAGTCCAGCGGTACTGTCAAATAAGTCCAGGGGTACTGTCGTATAAGTCCAGCGGTACTGCCGTATAACTCCAGCGGTACTGACGTATAAGTCAAGTGGTGCTGTCATGTTCACTATATTATTTACTCCAAATAAAGGGGTTATTAACATTTAATCCAAATCATTTTTACAGAGTTTGCCCTGTGTGGTGTAGAGGTACTCTCTCCTGTGCTGCATATTATTATAATAACTCAAAATAAAAAGGGTTATTAATATTCAAATAATTGTTTACAGGGTTTGCAGGTGGTGTAGGGGTACGCTCTCCTGTGCTGCATATTGTTATATAACTCCAGAAAAATAATGGAGAACAAAAATTTGGAGGATAAAATAGGGAAAGATCAAGAACCACTTCCTCCTAGTGCTGAAGCTGCTGCCACTAGTCATGACATAGACAATGAAATGATATCAACGTCGTCTGCCGAGGCTGATGCCCAATGTCATAGTAAGGGCCATGTAAAATCCAAAAAGACAAAGTTCAGTAAAATGACCCATAAAAAATGTATGGGTCAGTAAAATGACCCATAAATTTAAATGGTCTGAGGAGAAACGTAAACTTGCCAATATGCCATTTACGACACAGAGTCAGTGGCGGATACAGACAGGGGCGAAAAGGGCGAACGCCCCCCCTACACATATTGCGGCGGGTCCGGTTACCGCGATGACCAGCACCTGCGGGCTGCGGCAGCACTAACACAGCCGCCGCGCCCGCCGCCGCTGAGAGTCTAAGTGAGGGAGAGAATAGTAAGTGCAGGGGGCCGGAGGCCGGAGCAAGCAGTGTGTTACTCACTGTCTTCTCCGCCGCGCCCGGCTCCCCTCCCCAGTCCCAGCGGTAGCATCTATTTTCCCTTCATGGAGAGGACCTCCAGGTCCTGATCACGAAGGGAGCATAGACACCTTGTCTCAGCCGCTCCGGCTCCTCCTCCTCCTCAGTGATATGATGCCTCTGCGCAATGACAAACACTGTCATGCGCAGTAGACATTTGTGGATGCCAAGGATTCATTCAGGGGCAGCCTGGCACCATTTTTACAGCAGCGGAGGAGCGGGCACGGAGAGAGGAGCTAAAATCTGTAATCGCCTCGTTGTATTTAGGTGAGCTGTCTAGATCTGTCACTCTGTCACTTTCCCTGTCACTTTCCCTGTCACTTTTCCTGTCACTCTGTCACTTTCCCTGTCACTCTGTCACTTTCCCTATCCCTTTATCACTCTCCCTGTCCCTATGTCCCTGCTGTCTCATTCCATGGCATGATGTGAATTTCGGCTCATTCTGTGGGCTATAATGTGAATTTCGGCTCATACCATGTGCTACAATGTGAATTTCGGCTCATTCATTGTGCTACAATGTGAATTTCGGCTCATTCAGTGTGCTATAATGTGAATTTCGGCTCATTCAGTGTGCTACAATGTGAATTTCGGCTCATTCAGTGTGCTACAATGTGAATTTCGGCTCATTCAGTGGGCTATAATGTGAATTTTGGCTCATTCAGTGTGCTACAATGTGAATTTTGGCTCATTCAGTGTGCTATAATGTGAGTTTCGGCTCATTCAGTGTGCTATAATGTGAGTTTCGGCCCAGTCAGTGTGCTACAATGTGAATTTCGGCTCATTCAGTGTGCTATAATGTGAATTTTGGCTCATTCAGTGTGCTACAATGTGAATTTTGGCTCATTCAGTGTGCTATAATGTGAATTTCGTCTCATTCTGTGTGGTATAATGTGAATTTCAGCTCATACTGTGTGCTATAATGTGTACCATTGTTGTCCTATTACTTATGCCATCACAGGATCTATTAAAAGAAATGAGTATTTATATAAAGCATTTTTAACTGCTAAAGTAAATGTATTTCACTTTTTTTTTTTTTTTATTCCTCTCTAAAAGTGGACTGGGAGCCCAAATCTAGGCTGCATGATTGTGCATGTGTGATCTACGAATGATGCATGCAGGAATGGCAATCCGCTAGTCTGTATCACCAGTGCGCAGGGTTCTCTCCAATAACTGGCAACAATAGGAAATTTTAGAAGCGAACGAGAGGGGCATTTCTAATTGGGAGGAGCTATGATTAGGGGGAGGAGTCATCACTTTTAAACCGCCCCCCCCTAAAAGTTAAGTCTAGATCCACCACTGCACAGAGTGCCAAGGAACGGCTAAGGCCCTGGCCTATGTTCATGACTAGTGGTTCAGCTTCACATGACGATGGAAGCCCTCATCCTCCCGCTAGAAATATGAAACTAATTAAGCTGGCAAAAGCACAGCAGAGAACTATGCGTTCTAAGATGGTATCACAAATCCCCAAGGAGAGTCCCAGTGTGTCAGCGGTTGCGACGCCTGACCTTCCCAATACTGGACGGGAAGAGGTGGCTCCTTCCACCATTTGCACGCCCTCTGCAAGTGCTGGAAGGAGCACCCACAGTCCAGTTTCTGATATTCATATTGAAGATGTCACTGTTGAAGTACACCAGGATGAGGATATGGATGTTGCTGGCGCTGAGGAGGAAGTTGACGATGAGGATTCTGATGGTGATGTGGTTTGTTTGAATAAGGCACCAGTGGAGGTAGTTGTTGTCCGTGGGTTGAGAAAGCGCATTGTCATGCCTGAGCAAAATGTCAAAAAAGCCACCTCTTCGGTGTGGAATTACTTCTCCACAAATCTGGACAACAGGTGTCAGGCCGTGTGTTGCCTTTGTCAATCCGTAATAAGTAGGGGTAAGGACATTACCCACCTAGGAACATCCTCCCTTATACATCACCTGCAGCGCATTCATCAGAAGTCATTGTCAAGTGACAATTAAATTGAATTAAAGTGAAGTACATTGTCAAGTATGTTCCGCACACTTGTGTCGCTTAGCTTAGTCACCAAGCGACCTCGGTACACCTCTTTTGTGTCCTTGCATGATGTGCTCTTTGGGGCCTACTTTTTAAAACTGCCATCCTGTCTGCCACTGCAATGCCACTTCTAGATGGGCCAGGTGTTTGTGCCGCACACTTGTTTCGCTTAGCTTAGTCACCCAGCGGCCTCGGTGCCCCCCCTTCTTTTTTCCTTTGTATTATGTGCTGTTTGGGGCCTAGTTTTTGAAACTGCCATCCTGTCTGCCACTGAAGTGCAACTACTAGATGGGCCAGGTGTTTGTACCGCCCACATGTGTCGCTTAGCATAGTCATCCAGCTACTTCGGTGCAACCTTTTGGCCTAAAAACAATATTGTGAGGTGTTCAGAATAGACTGGAAATGAGTGGAAATTAATGTTATTGAGGTTAATAATACCATAGGATCAGAATTACCCCCAAATTCTGTGATTTTAGCTTTTTTATGTTATTTAAAAAAATCATCCAGATCCAAAACTAAAACCCAAAAGTGTGGTTTTGGCAAAACCGATCCAGATCCAAAACACGAGAAGGGATCCAGATCCAAAACCAAAACACGAAAAGTGCCATGTTCTTGATAAAAGTCGTAGGACTGAAACGTTGAACAGCAAGACGCAGTTCGTCTGTTTATTTCTTACATTAAGTCTTGGGAGTGCCGCCAATTGGAGTGGGTAGTAGTTGATTCCTGCTGGGATCATGGATGGCACCCGAGCAAATTGGTTTCCTGGACAGTAAGTGAGTGCCGGTTCATTTCTCTTTCTATATATATATATATATATATATATATACTTGCGATTCTTGTATAATACAGGCCTTTTTACTATGAGGTAGGTATGCTGACCTCTGGGATCCCGACCGCCGGTAAAACAATCCCAACCCGTCCTACCATTTAAGTCTTTGTTCAGTTCCCTTCGCTTTTGCACACTTGAGACACTAGTTTTTAGCTGGTATTTTGTTATTTTTATATCGAGCTGACATATATTGTGAATTGGTATTTTGACAGTTATAAATTTGAGGGGGGGGGGGTAGGAAGGGTGAGCGTATTTAAGTCAATGAAAGAGTTACAGTAGTTTGTCGGCCGATATCCTATCAGGTGGTTGTGGGAGTTGATACAGAGGCTATATACAGTAGTTGAGGATTCGTGGTTTGTTTGGTTCCCTCTTGGTTCCTAGTGCCTTTGCAGATTCATTCCCAAACATCCCCAATTCGGTTTGAATTATTTTATTTATGGACTGTGTTTGGATTCCGTTGTCCTAGTTTCATTTGTTGAGTTTTGGCATTGATTGGGCAAATGAGCATTATTGTCAGTTGCCACGTGTGATGCAGTGTACTGATTGGTTGGGAGGCTAGTAGTCACAAATGTGGGTTAGGCCAAGTGTGGAATGTGCTGATACAACTCTGGCTGCGGCATGAGTCTACTGTTCACCGTGTAGAGTGCAGCTGTTAGATGAATGATTTTGGGCCACCTTTTTAACAGTTCTGAATTCAAATTTGTTCAATAAACATTTTGATGTTTATCATGTATGTCGATATCGATGTGGTCGTAATGTCAACAGGCAGGTTTTGTAAAATTCTCCTCCAATTGCCTATAACTACATTCACGTGATACTAAAATAATGTGAAAAATGTGTGAAAACATGCATTTTCACTTTATTTTATTAAAAATAATTTTGATAAATATGCCAGTCAGTGTTGATGTACATGTCATCCAGTCACATTGCTCCAGTGGTAGAAGCCACAGCCCCCATGGATGACAGCTATAGTTGCTGTTTCAAAAAGATGGTTTGACATATGCACCGGCAGTAAAGTATTTCAAAATTCAGTGGAGCATCTCTTCAAGGTATACCCTTGTGAGATCACTGTGAATAACATCCTATTTTGGGGGTAACACCATGGAAGAACATGACATGGTCCCCCAAACAATTAGTGAAATCGACATGCAGTAAATCCTGACAAGTGTCCCGTATGTTTGCTATCTCCTAACTTCATAGGGTGTTATGCCGGATCTTGCCTACATACAGGCTATCCAACACATGCCTAACCCCACAGATAGGGTAAGTCTGCAGCACTTTTTGGGTATGACCAACAACCATGAAAATTTTTTCCATGCTACATTGAAGTCACAGATCACTACCAGCTTGGTTCTCTAATTTTTTTTATGTGCCTGTTCATGTTGTGATCATCTGATTGTTGTATACAAACAGGGTAAGGATGTCTTTTTATGAGCAGTGTTACTGATGTTGATGATAACCTAGATGTCATGATGTATGATGTCCTCTACTCCAGGCACATGCCACTCTCAGGGTTTACCTTGCCAATAGTTGTCTCATGTTGTCCTGCATGGCTGGCCTTCTTCCTCCATGGTACTGTGTCGTGAACTCAAATCTTTCTTTTCCTTCCAAAATAAATTGATGGCATCCTTCTTTGTGGTCAGCGTTGTGTGATACCTTATGCCTTCAAGGCTTCTATGCTGAGCAGGCTCACCAAAGACACCCTAAGCATGAGGCTACCATACAAAATGCTAAGGATGCCATGTTTTGGTGCTCTGTTCCTGGGCTGTCTCTGTCTGTGC
Organism: Pseudophryne corroboree; assembly: GCF_028390025.1. NCBI lineage: Eukaryota > Metazoa > Chordata > Amphibia > Anura > Myobatrachidae > Pseudophryne > Pseudophryne corroboree. Next base: position 496,630,706 of record NC_086446.1, on the reverse strand, counting down.
GCCCTGCAATGTTTTATGGGCCGTCTTGCTTCATGAGGTTTATGAGCTCACTCCACATGAGGTTATTGACCTCCAAGGTATGGGTCATTAGGTCGACAAGACTTAGGTCGACAGTCATTAGGTCAACCACTATTGGTCGACATGGTCATTGGGTCGACATGAACAAGGTTGACATGGAAAAAGGTCGACATGAGTTTCTTTACTTTTTTATGTCGTTTTCTTCGTAAAGTGATGGGGAACCCCAATTAGTGCACCGTATCCCCTCGCATGGCTCGCCATGCTTCGAGCAAGGTGCCTCGCTCCGCTACTGCTGCACTCGGCACAGGTTACCGTTCCCATTTGTAGTCCACGAGGATCGTAAAGTTTGGAAAAGTAAAAAAAAGTTTTTTTGAAAACTCATGTCGACCTTTTTCCATGTCGACCTTGTTCACGTCGACCTAATGCCCATGTCAACCTAATGGCCATGTTGACTTAGTGCATGTCGACCAATAGTGGTTGACCTAATGACTGTCGACCTAAGTCTTGTCAACCTAATGACCGTAAGCCGACCTCCCTTGGTCAGTGTATCAGTGCGACTTCCCTTGGTCAGTGTGATCACCAGGCATTAACTTCTGCACTGAAGAAAATGTTGGTGTCCTGGGAGTGGGGAAGATATCCCTCCAACCTGGCATGCGCTGCTGAATATTTGTGTGCTATATAAATAAGTGATAATAATAAATAAATCCATAAAATGTAAAGGCAAACACATATGAAAGTGGGACATCCCCATGATGTGGCCCCCTGATAGTTATTGTCTGATGATCACATGTGATTACCAAACAATGTCACCCTGTGCTATGGAAAATATATATTTTCCAAATATGAGGGGTTGCCTTTCTCCCCAATAATGACACTGGCAACGTTGTGTCTATAAAAAAATCATGTTTGCTTTTGCTCCCCTTTCTTGAAATGTCAAGATAAAATAAAAATAAATGTGGACATTTGGGTTTAATTGTTTTTATTTTTACATTTAGAATTAGTAAAAAGACTAATGGCATTTTCTGAAAAAAGATAAGGTATTTGTGTGAGTACGGCCTACAAAAATTATTTATATTGAAGTTGGAATGTGACTTGAACAAATGTTGACAAAACACTTATGCAAAAGTGTGAGAAAACACTCAGCATGAGGTTAAAAGGGCTAAACACCACATCTATACACTGAGCTAATCCATCCTATAAAACTGCATTGTAGCACTGAACTGCATATTTATTTAGATTAGTTATGCTCAGTAGAAACTTATACTGCAACCACATAATAAATAATATAACCCCTTTAATGCCAAGCTCATTGGCAGAGATATATAGAATGCTTTTCCGGCACTGACGGGAGAAATTCAATAGCCTTCTGTCTTCGATCATCACTGTACAGCAGTTCAATTCAGTTGTAGAACATTCCAAGGTTCTGTTCTTGGACGCGCTACAGGATTATGAAAAACAACGTGTAATAACTCTCCACTATGGGAAAAAAGTAGAAGCAGCATAATTAAAGCCGTTTGTTTTTAGACACTTTCAAGCTGTAGGTTAGCCTTCGTACAACAGAAAAAACAAGAGTGTTCCGTGCATCAATGACCTTGTTTTATGCCCGTCCATTTCAGAGAGAAAGGATTGTCTCATTGCTCTGGCTCATGGCTGTATTTGTTATTGCCTAATTGCTCCCAAGATGTGCAATGTAATTTTAAGCTCGGAAAAACAAATATTTCTAATTGTTAACTGTAATTGTGAATTTTGCTATAGTTAAACAATAAAATCAGACTTAAGCACGAGTTGTTAGAACATTTGTTTATTGGTTTCCAGCAAGACTCTCAAATTCTGTCCTATACAGTACATTATTGACTTTTTTCACCTGCTAATTGTAGCTTATCATGTTATCAAATAAAAAATACTGTAGCTTATCTTTTTTTTTGTTACTGGACTTTATATAAGCTTAGAATTTAGGTACTTATAGTTTGTACTTTCCTTGTGCTAGCCAATGACCACTGATTGTGACTGGCCAGGGGAAGATGAAAGAGGAGAATAGTCAGTCCCTTTATGATACTTACTGTAAATCCTGTATTCTTTCAAAATTCACCCACAAAAGAGTAAATTCTTTTAAGCTTGTTCTTGTCATTTTTATTGGCTAAATATTATTTATTACAGTCAAAGGGGTGTAACGTTTAGTATATTGTGTTATGGTGTCAGCACTAGAGCCAGGCCCTAGTGCATGTCTATATCAATCTCACCCTCCTGAATATGTGACATCACACTGAAGGGGAAGGGCCACTGGTATCAGGAAGAATAACACTGCCCAGAGTTTCCATAGGACAGGCTGCATGGTGTATGGATGGTGGCTCTACAGCAGCTCTACTGGCTGCAAGCTGTCTTTTCAAGCACCCCGCAAGCCAAATGCAGGTATCATGCGGCAACTGTCAGAGTCCGGAGGCTTGCTTCTGGGGATGGGCTTCAGGGGCTGCTGGTCCGCTAGCTGGCGGTCCTGCAGCGGAGGTCTGCGGGGGCCGCTGGCGTGCTGTGGCAGTGTGGAAGTGGGTGACTGTGTGGTCTCTGCGTCCGCTGGATCGCTAGTACAGGGAGGCTGCCTGGCTGAGATCCTGTTCTCTGGCATGTCTGCAGTGCTGGGGGCCGCCATGTTAGGGACCAATTTCATAGTGTGCCAATGGGATTTAGTTCCTGGTCTCTTCCAGTCAATCATGGGCTGGTTACTATGGTAAAAGGGGTCAGTTCAGTCTCAAGCCTTGTAAGTGCTTTATGTTACTGCCTCAGTGCATGTGTTCTAGCTCTGAGCTCTCCACAGGTTGCACTTGTGGTTTTTCCAGCATCTCTAAGCTCTGCAAGCTCCATGCAATTGTCACCTCAGCTACTTTTGCTGCACAGCCGCTAGTGGTTATCTCAGTCCCGCTGACCACGGTCTGCTGTTTCTGACAGCGTCCACAGGAGCCCTATCCGTAGACAGAGTCCCCGCGTTCTGACTATATCTTCTGCCTCGGCAGTTAAGCATCTATTATCCACATTTCTTCAGTGTTCTTCAGCCTCGACAGTTAAACATCCGTTATTCACGTTTCTTCAGTGTTCTTTAGCCTCGACAGTTAAACATACATTATCCATGTTCCTTCAGCGTTCTTCAGCCTCGACAGTTAAGCATCCATTTTTCAAGTTCTTTCAGTACTCTTCAGCCACAACAACAAACATCCATTATTCAAGTTCTTCCAGTGTCTTCCGACTACATCAAACAAACATCTATTACTCAAGTTCTTTCAGTGTTCTTCAGCCACGATTAATAACCAATCTCCAAGTTCTTCCAGTGTTCTCCAATTCAGTCAACTAGATTCATCCTTCAAGTTCCTCCAGTACGTTTGGACACATGCATTCTATACCTAAGTCTTTCAGAGTTCTTCACTGTGGATTTATTCATGTATGCCATTTCTTGATAAAAGTATATAAGAAGAAATTACGTTTGTCCTCCTCGTTTCCTCCTCACAGGAGCATCTACTCCATCAACTAGCACACACCTAACGGTTCCACAAACTCAGCCACTTGTGACAACAATGGTGTCATCCCAAAAGCCCTGCACCCTGAGTGATAACACCACTTGCTCTAGTTACAGCCCTTTTAGAGCCCTAGGTTTAATTCTGCCTCTTCTGTATATAGGGTCTAATTCATGTTTGTACAGAATGACAATGATCATTCAACTGCGCGATTGTCAGGAGACTGTGTATGTGCCTGGATCGCACTGTGCACATGTCAAATTAACTTTGCGAGACCGCTCACAGTGAGATTTGTAATGCAGAGTAATTGACAAGAAGGGACCGTTTGGGGCAGGTAATGTGGAGTGGCAGCGAATTCCAGGCGTGCCACTACATCTCTGTTGCACTTATTGCAAGTGGTGGCTGTGGAACCAGAGCCGGCCTTAGGCATAGGCAAACTAGGCAAATGCCTAGGGCATTTGGTATGCTTAGGAGCACCAGCAGCTTCTGCTGATTAAAATGATATGCAGCATGCCTATATTCTGTGTGTGACTGCGACCGTATCTGCATACGAAATGCTACGTTGCAGTGTATTCCTGGAAATCACTGTAATGTAGCATTTCGTATGCATATACAGCCGCAGTCACACACAGAATATAGGCATGCCGCATATCATTTTAATCAGCAGAAGCTGCTTGTGCATCCTAGCCACATAGTAATGCAAATATTATGATGCATTTTCATAAACAAAAGGCGCCCGACGTTAGCAGATCTGTCAGCTGACTCATGCCAGGCATCTCCTGCAGAACTAGCGGCGGTGCTAGGGGGTACCAGCCAAAATCCTGCCTAGGGCATCATATTGGTTATGGCCAGCTCTGTGTGGAACTTATGTCACACTTTCATCTGAAGGGCTGGGAAGTGGGTATTGGTGGTGTTTGGGGGAAGTAGGCTGAAGTTTTGCCAAGGGTGCCGAGAAACTTTTCACCGGCCCTGTCTGTAGCCCTTACTACTGTATTTCCATACCCCCAGATGTCACCCCTGATTATGCAGGACATCTCAGAAGTTAATATACTTATATTAGACAGTAGGTGATGCATTTTACCTTCTATACACAAAGAATAAGGGGATCCCAAGGTAACAGGGATGGGGAATTGCTTTTAAAAGTTGAACTAAATTTGAAATCTCTATCTTACAAGCATCAGTGGCGTAACTACCATAGGTGCAGGGGATACGGCTGCATGGGGCATGGGATGCCTGTAGGGCCCACACTACCCTGTACCCAGTCCCACTGTAGCACTCTGCCTAATCCAGTGTATGTGTATGTGTTCAGTAGATTCTAGATCCAGGTGGGATAGACTGAACTGCAGCCAGAGGCTCCAGAGGCAGCCCATCAGGGGCATTTTAACAAAGGAGGGGGCCTGTGTGCAGACTCTAGGTGGGCCTCCTCTTCTTCATGGCGCAGTAGGCTCTGGAGTCTACTGTTCATGCACAGTGCTCCGGAAACATGGCACTCGCAATGTTCCAGAGACTAATTACTACTGCACATGCGCTGCGGACATTTTTGCAGTTATTTTGGGCATGGTGGTCATAAAAGTGATCTTTGGGTCTCCCAATGTACAAATAAAAATCACCATGACCCAAGAATAATTTGTGATTGGTGTGAAGAGGTCATTGAAAATGGCAAAAGTAGCTATAATCTGAAGATTTCCGAAGAAATCAAGATGTGTCTTCTGCCTTTAGCCCACCCTAAACTTGCTGGATGATTCAGAATTCACCAAGTGAAGGCACTTCTGGATCACATTGGTCTCAGGCTTTTCATTGCCAGCCAGAGCCGGATTAAGCCTTGGGGGTGCCCGGGTCACATAGAACAGGAGGGCCCTGGTGGAAGGTAGGGGGTGTATATTAGATTGTGCATACCTCCCAATATGTCCCATTCCATTAGGGACAAAATGCTCTCTACCTGGTATGATTGTATAATATATATATATAATATGATGGTATAATATATGATTGGTGTCACCTGTGTTGAACTATTTAATTGATAAGAAAGGTACTTCAACACAGGTGATCAGAGGTGATCAGAGGCGTGCGCATGCGCGCACCTCCGCGGTCGTGATCGCGATCGCGTACAGTGCCGTACACACAGACACTTTTGCAGGGGGGAGTAGGGGGAGGCTCCTGGCTGCCGCTGCCTGTCTATTGTGACAGGCACAGCAGCCGGGGAGACAGGGAAAGCGCCGCGGGTAGCGCCGGCGGAATCCCTGAAGCATGGGGCGAGTGGGCCGTGCAGGTGCCGGTGGCGCCCCCCTCTGTTGGGGCTGCCATGGCGCCCAGGGCACGTGCCCTGCTCGCCCCGTGCTAGATACGCCTCTGCAGGTGATTGCAATCATAAATTAAAAAAGAAGTCTAGGTAGAGAGCATGTTGTCCCTCCTGGAATGGGTAACGGTGGGAGGTATGGATTGTGTATATTAAGTATTTTATAAAATTTTCTTGTAGAGTAACAAAGACAACTTAACCTTAAAATAAACATAGAAAAAGAAAATAATTTCAGATCTGTACTACTTAAACACTGGGACATGACTCAGGAGGAGTGTGTGTGTGTGTGTGTGTGTGTGTGTGTGTGTGTGTGTGTGTGTGTGTGTGTCTCTAGACCCAAATGGTTTAGTTGCATAACAGTTTACACAGGACTCAGACACCCAAGCAGGGAGGATGAGAAGGTGACCCTGTGTCACTGACAGCTCTCTCCATTCTCCTATCTCTTCTATGGTCAGAAAGCTCTGTCAGTAGCTCATGAAACATGATATTTCTGTGTCTCTTCCTGCACTGAATACTGTCCTGCTCGCATCCTGGCTGCTGATTCTGCTGCTGCTTAAAAGGGAAAGTGATCTCAGTGTGCTCTGGCCGGGGGCCCGGGGTACAGTATGCCCAGCATCCTCCCCTTAATCTGGCTATGCTGCCAGCTCCCGTACATTGGGCCTAATTCAAGGCTGATTGCAAAAGCAAAATCTTCCTCTACGGCAGGCAGAGATCTGCATTGGCTCGAAGCCACATAAGCACACGGAATTTTTGTGACATTTGGTGAAGGTAGGCAGGGCTAGCCTTAGTGATTGACAGTTGTGGTCAGGTGACCTATGGTGCCTATCAGGTATGGGTAGGAGGAGTATATGCAGGGGTATATAGTCCTGGTGTAGGCAGCCATCTTCCTCTTGCCGTTTTCTTCGGATGCAGTAAGGAGTTTCTTTGTTGTACTCTGCTTATTATCCCCTTTTCACCCTGCTTCATTTTATTCTGTGCTGTGCCCTCTCTGTTCGTGTCTCCCCTTGCACCATGCCCCGTCCGCGTAGAACAGCGCCCCCTTCCCGCCGCCTTGCTGAGGCCACCCGCCCACTCACGTCGGCTGGTTACAGCCAACCGCGGGTGCGCGTGGTCCTCCCTTGTTGCTGCTCTCCCCGGGCGGCGGTGTCTCCCCGGCGGCTGCTGTTCTCTGAGCTCGGCGCGGCGGTGGAGCCGCGCGTGCCGGGTCTCCGGCCTCCCTGGTCCTTCTGTCCTCCCTCCTCGCGGCTGCAGTGAGCGGGTCAGGTGACCCGCCGAGTGGGTCCCGTGACGCCGCACGGAGGCGCATTATGCCGGGGCTCTCCCCAGCCAGCTCCCCAGCGGGTGCCTGGCTGGTGGAGGATGTAGTCACACTAGCTCCTGTTTCGGGCGCAGCTCGGGGGGCGGGGCCTGCTTTTAAAAACGCATCTGGGAGCGGGGTTAGTACCCTTTTTCCCCCTGCCATTCCCCTGGTTCCCGCTGCCGCGGTGAGCGTCGGGGTGTCGGCGTCGGTGGTGGACGGGCAGGCATCTGGGATTCATCCGGGTGCGCTGCCGGTGTCCCAGATCTTGCTGCCGTCGGCCGGCGGCCTGTGGCCCGGCGATGTGACGCCATCTGCTGGCCAGATCGTGGTACAGCAGATGGGGACAGGTCACAGTACCATGGCTGCTTCGTTTACGGTGGTGGGCAGTGGGTCTCAGGCTGCGCCCACGGGTTTCCTGCCGGCTGCGTCGGTGGCCTATTCTGGTGCTTTACAATTCCCGGTCATGACCTCCGGGGCGTCGCCTGATTTCCGGGGGAAGGGGGGGGCTTTTCTGCCCCTTATTTGCCGCCGGCGTTTGCGCGCTCGCAGGGCGCAATATCATCTTGGCACGTCCCTGCGGGTCCGGGGTTGGCCCCGTTTTCGGGGTCTTACGCCGGGGGTTTTTCTTCCGGGGCCCTCCCACAGACCTTATTGGTTTGGCGCCGTTTCCGCAGGCTCCCTTCGCTTGGCACCCTGGTTTTGCCGCTCCGGCCTCCTGGCCTCCCTCCTTTGGTGCGGCCGTAGGCTCAGCGAGCGCTGAGTCCTTGGCCGCGCCTGCCCCATTTTCCAAGCCCCCCCTTTCTGCTCCCCCCCCCTCCATTGTCTCCGGTTCCCCCTCCAGCAGCTGCCGTTTTTGTACCTCCCCCCCTGCTGTCTCCCCGTTAGGTGTCGATGGGTTAAGGGGGGTCTCTCCCCCGGGCGGATCGACTGGAGCCATGGCGGTAGCAACGTCCAGTGCAACGCAGAGGAGATTGGTGACACAGAGCGAGCAAGTGCGAACAGGTAAAGCTGGGGGATCTCGGGTACCTGAAGACATGCTGTCCGGCCCCACCGCCGTGTCCGAAGAGGTGGGAGGTCCTTCTGGAACTGGTGAGATAGTTAATCCTTCTTCTGATAGTTCTTCTTCCAGCTCATCTTCCGATACTAGGTCTTCCGGGTCCCCTAGGCGCCCGCGTAAAGTAGCCAGACTCATTGCGCATCGCATACACAAAAAAGATAGGAAGGCTAAGGACAAGGGTTCGGCGGTCGCGTCGGACCCGCCGCGTTTTACGGAAATGGTGCACTGCGCGAACACTGCGGTCACCAGAGGTCTGCGTAAATGGATGAGGGGAAAAATTAGGAAGGGTAAATATGTCGACATGTTCACCCTTACGGATGACATGCGGAAGGCTTTCGATAACGCTAGGAAAGTCGGGGGCATTGGGGAAAATGCATTTCGCAATTTTCATCAGTGGCTCCGAGGGTTTTAAGTATTTACGGCATGCTATGCCGAGACGAGGCCGGCAGAGTATCATAACACAGTCAAATATTTATTCCTGGTGCACGAGATGTACTTGACCTCCAAGGGTTACGCGTGGCGGGACTACAACGAGAAATTCCATCGCAACCAAGACGGTAACCCGACACTACCCTTGGGGTTTAAGGACGTTGAAGTGTGGCTGGAGGTCACGCAACATGGTAGGCCCCTCCCTGAGTCCCAAGGCGGTAAACCGGGTTTGGGCGTCCGGCCGAGCCCGGCTCTGGGGAATAAAGGGAAGTACTTCGCTTTCAATGATGGCAAGTGTTCCCGGGGTCTAACTGCCGTTTTCGCCACTCCCGCAAGGTGTGCGGCGGGGGGCACCCGGCCAAGGATTGCACTTCCACTCCCGGGTCCCGGCCCTCTGAGGCTGCCGAGGTGCCTGGAAGTGGAAAGTAAGGCGTTTTCTCCCACTAACATACCGGAATTGACCAAGTGGTTGGGTGCTTACCCTGACCTCACTTCCGGGCTGTTTTTGTTAGACGGTTTCCGTCACGGTTTCAGGCTCCCCGTCCCGGATTCAGTCCTCGTTGTCTCCAGGCGCAATTTGAAGTCCGCGCGCGATTTCCTTTCAGTGGTCTCCCATAAGGTGCAGGCGGAAATCAGCTTAGGGAGCATGTGCGGCCCTTTCCCGTCCCCTCCTGTGCCCCGGCTGTGCATCTCTCCTTTGGGGGTGGTTCCCAAGAAGGCCCCGGGTCAATTCCGCCTCATTCAACATTTGTCACACCCCCGTGGCGGCTCGGTCAATGACGCCATCCCGGCGGAATCTTGCAGGGTGTGGCACCAATCCTTTGATGAGGCCCTTCGGTTAGTCAAAACGGAGGGTCCCAGCGCCCTTATGGCCAAGCTGGACATTGAGTCCGCTTTCCGCCTGTTGCCCATTCACCCCGATTCCCTTTGTTTCTTAGGTTTTCGGTTAGGGGGGGGGGTTCTACATCGACAGGTGCCCGCCTATGGGTTGTTCCATTTCTTGTGCCTACTTTGAGAAATTCAGTTTGTTTTTGCATTGGTGCGTGGTGTCGGCCTCCGGTCACCCGGGGGTTGCCCACTACTTAGACGATTTTCTCTTTGTGGGCCCAAGGGATAGTGCGGTTTGCGGGGACGTCCTGGGTTTAGCCCAGCGTTTGTTCGGTCATCTAGGTGTGCCCATGGCCTCGGATAAGACCGAGGGGCCCACGGTTTGTCTCAGTTATTTGGGCATTGAAATCAATTCGGGGGCCGGTTGCTGCCGGCTTCCCGCCGATAAGGTGCACAAATTGCTGGGTCTCATAGAGCAATGCCTCCTCAGTCGTAGGGTCAGATTACAACGGGTGCAGTCGTTACTTGGATCTTTTAATTTTGCGTGCAGGATCATACCCATAAGGCGCGTGTTCTGCCGTAAACTTGAGAGGTCCATAGTGGGGGTTCGGAAACCTCACCATACGGTTTATATTGCGCGCGAGATTAGGGAGGATTTGCAAGTCTGGTCCGCTTTTTTGGTTTCATTTAACCGGGAGGTGTTATGGCCAGCTGAGCGCTGTTCCAACGCCGCGTTGCAACTTTTTACTGATGCTGCCGGAGGTTCGGGCTTTGGGGATTTTTTCAGGACGGAGTGGTGCGCCTCGTCTTGGCCTTCGTCATGGGTTTCCCGCGGTTTCACAAAGAAATTGCTTCTTTTGGAATTGTTCCCGTTGATAGTGGCCATCGAATTGTGGGCACTCGGCTTGTCGGACCGGAGTATTGTGTTCCGCTGCGACAATCTGGGTGTCGTACATGCGGTTAATAATCAACGCTCGTCCTCTCCGCAGGCATTGCGCCTGTTGAGTTATTTAGTGCTTAAATGCTTGAGGCATAATATTCATTTCACGGCTGCGCATGTCCCGGGTGTTGACAATAGAATTGCTGATGCGCTGTTGTGTTTTGAGTTCGGAAAGTTTTGGGAGCTGGTTCCTGATGCGGCTTTTGGGGGTTTACCGGTTCCGCCCTTCCTGTGGAACCTCGTCGACTAATGTGGCCAGTTGCCTCTGTTCGTTGACGGTCGGTGTGGCCGGGGGGCGGCAGTCGTGAACACTGCTGCGGTGAATGGGCCTTGCCTATGCGGGTGAGACACCGGCTTGGGTTAAGGAAGCCCGGTTTCAGTTGGCTGGTCTTGCGACCTGGCTTCTGGGGAGTTCAATATGTTCGTTTGTTTTGCTGCGCCTGTTGCGCGAACCCAAAAACATGTTTTACCCATCGGTTCTTGAACGGCTAGCATTCAGGAATGGAGGGTGTGAAGTGAATTTTTAAATTTTCCTCCGAGGGGGCTGAATTACAATTGCCATCACTCACGGTCCACGGGAGGTTTTTTGAGTTTTTCTCCTTCACTATGTTGTTGCATGTTATTGTTATGTTCTGTACTTTGGATAGTTTGCTGACGGTAGGAATTTTCTTTTGCAGCTGCTTTGGATGTCGCGGATCAGATTTGACTTATTGGCCATTCTTACATTTTTTGGGTGGAGAGGCATCCTATGGCAGGGTGAACAGGTGATTTCTTTGGGGACAAGGTAGTCAGATGGTTGGGCGTTAGAGGTTTGCATTGGATGGGTTTACTTCGCCTGCTGTTTCACCACAAACGAAGGTGGGGGCGGCCTGGCTGGATTGTCATTCACCTAGGGGGGAATGATATGGGTCGAGTCAAAGGCATCAACCTCATCCTGAGTATCAAGGCGGACTTGGTAGCGTTGCGAGCATCCTGGCCCCCGAGTGACAGTTGTATGGTCTGACATTGTGCCCCGTTTTCACTGGCGGGGTGCTGTTTGCTTTTCGGCAATTGAGAAAGCTAGGAAGAAAGTTAATTCTGCGGTGTCAGTGTATGTGCAGGCGATAGGGGGTTTGGTTGTTAGGCACCCTCTTTTAGTTCTTCGCAATGTGCAGTTTTATAGGGAGGACGGTGTTCACCTTTCCCCTGCGGGTATTGGGGTGTTTTTGGAGAGTATCTTCCGAGTTTTGTCGGGTTGAGTTTTTTCCTTTGGTTTTGGTGGGATGGCGGTCTGCGGCTTTTTGTTGAAAATCGTTGTTTTGGCGGAAAGTCGCTACAAGCCAGCGGTCAAAGTTACATAAGTGGTCACTGTGGGGCACCCACTTTTGATAGAACAGCGAGTGTGTCCTCGCCTTGCGGGTGGACTACGGATGTTCCCGTGCGGGTTCGTCCACGGCTCTGCTAGAGTAAGGGGGGTGAGTCCTGCACAGTGCGGGTTATGTTTAAGGAGGCGGTTGTGAGTCCCCTCCTAGTTTTATTGGTTTATCATAGTTGACTGGTGCTGGTGAGTTGGTAGCACCTTTTCTCGCCATCCTCCAATATTTAGTTTAAATGACAGGTCATCAAACAATAAATAGCAGTTTGACCTTTTAAATCTAGCAGTTGGTGTCTGTGTGGTTATTTCATAGTGATAAGCTAGCTAAGTTATAAATGTTAAGTGCGTCAGAATAAAGTCATGGGTGACTTATAGGGAAAACCATGTCACTGCAGGGGAAGCGGGGGGTGAAGAGATGTAACATGTGCAGAGTGATTTAGATTTGGGTGGCTTATATTGTTTCTGTGCAGGGTAAATACTGTACTGGCTGCTTTATTTTTACACTGCATTTTAGATTTCAGTTAGAACACACCCACCACATCTAACTCTCTCTGCACATGTTATATCTGCCCCACCTGCAGTGCACGTGGTTTTGCCCATGAGAGGAAGATTTTGCTTTTGCGATCAACTTTGAATTAGGCCCTTTGTCTCTTTTGTTAATTTTTAGTTATTCGGAAGAAAATGAGAACAATTAAGAAAAATCTAAACATTTCAGCTAAGAAATGGTCAAACATGATATATTTTTCCCTCTATCCTAAGGAAAAGGGTATATTTCTGGAAGACTTTTTGATTTTTAATAGCTACCCAGAGAATAGAATAATAATTTCTCTTTACTGTGAAAAAATGGTGCAAAATGTTTGTTTAATATTTAATAAGTCTATGAAAAGCTGCTCACATTATTTTAATAAATTTCCCATTTCTATAGCATTTTAAAGACATTTTTCTAGGGTTGAAGTACGACTCTGTATTGGGGGAAAAAGTTGTGTTCCTTCCCACATGGTAGTCTGCAAGTAACAGCATCTACATATTGTAGAAAGAATAGTGCACTACTGCGAACACTCCAGTATTCCTGTTATGCAGTGAGGCATCATGCCCTATCCCACGATGTCGACCAATGTCTCTACTGAGCATATGCAGGGGCCATCTTGTCTTTTAAATATGTTAGAGCCTCTCTGCAAAGGACACATGTTTTCCACTTAGCTCCAGGGAGACCTGCGATTAACTGCAATCCACAACAATTCCATTGTTCCTGCACCAATACTCAGTGTCTATTCAGTGCCATCATAATCACCAGCTGGTGAGCTGTATGACACCTCGATCTGCTGAAGCTCCACTCCATCATCAGTATACATGTAACAGTGAGTACGGCCATACCTGCTATCTATCATTAAACCAACACTACTTGTTAAGTAGTGGGCTGTTCATAGTTTGAATCATCTGCTGGTGTGTACCTATATCATTCTGCAATATCAACACCTGCACACAATTAATTTCCAACAGATGATGGTTTGGGCTGTGCAAGAATGACAGCAAGGAATCTCTTGCCTAATATTGGGCTACAAGCACTTGTAAGGGGAGGAGAATGTCTTCATATTTCACCTGAGAGACTGAAAACAGAAATGGATGAGGGAGCTACAGTACTTAGGCCATGACAAAATTCTGAATGCGTAGTAGGGAGTCAAAGATGCCAGAACACCTCAGCCCTTCACCTCCCTACGAGATCATTGCATTCAGACCACTGATTCAGGAGCACCTGCAGTTTATAGGCTGATTCCAGAATAAAGGTGACATCTAGATAGGATTCTCACAGGGATTCTTGTGAAGAAAAGCAGGAAGCATCATGACCAGTCCAGCCTCACAAAGAGTAGTGGAGGGACTTCATCTAGTGACAAGAAACTGTCCATAAAGATTTCCTTTGCTTCACATGGTAAAGTGAAGATAGAAGGAGCAGGGCAGATCCAAAGAAAAGGGCCTAGCATCCTGGGGAGCTCAGCAGTGAGGTGGACAATGTCCCAAGGATCAGTCATAGTCAGATTATGTGAGTTATGGAGTAGATGATAGTATAAGTATGGGAAGGCAGGAGGAGGAGACAGCAGAGATAGTTGGAGATAGAGATGATATTGGAGGTCAAAATAGCTGATGAGCAACCCTAAAAATGATGTATAGAGGGAACAGAACCATGGGAGAAACCAACTGTTATTGGAATCGGGAGGGGGGGGGGGGGGCAGTTCTGCTCATCTCCAGCTTCCTCTGCTGCTGGCAAAGCTTCTGCTGATCGGCTGGTGGCCGAGGCTGGAGACGAGCTGAAGTTTTCCCATACAGCAGCTCCAGGGAATAGGGGAGGGGGATGAAGGGGGTTAGATAAGGTACTATTTATTTATTTATTTATTTATGGCCATCTTAATGTGTATAAGTGTGAAAAAAACTGGTTTTAAGGAACTTAATGAATAGAGAAGGCTTACAGTACTGTAAGTGATGAAGTGATGGTTACCTGGCCTTATATGTTAGCTAGTAGTTGGAGCAATTTAAACTTACGAGGCAATACCTGATGGGTGTAATGAGGGAGATTTAAAACTGAAGGAAAGTAATCTAGGGACACAAAATCTTTGGAGGTAGTAGGGTAACATTTCCATCACTTGTGGTTATTTTATATTTTTCTTTTGAAAGCGGTCATTTGTTTATATGTTCTCTTTCTTTGCACTGTTTCAGATACAGTCATTAGACTCATTACTGCCCAAAATGTGTGATGTGACAGACTGTTGTATTTTTGGTGGCATGTTCGACAATAGCCAGAACAGAGGGACGCAGTGGGACTGGCAAGAGGTGAGAAAGTTCTCAGATTGCTAGGCATACAGGGCATGAAATGGCATGACGTGGTGCTAAGATGTGGTAGGCATATGGAGGAGTTCCGTATCTCTATGTACTAGTACTCCATTTAACCCACATGGGAAAAATTATTTGGATCTGTTACAGCTATGATCTGCAAATATCATCAAAAAATGCAGGTGACAGAGCTCATAAAAGTATGGATCAAGTCAGGATTAAATTTATAGTATGATATCAAACATTTGTGCATTCAGAGATTGACCTTGCATGTTGTGCAAGTGTTCTCGAAGGAGTGGAGAACTGCAAAGATTTGGGGTTTAAATGTGCTTGTTGTGTGGGAGTCATGGAGGACCTATGGCCCTCATTCCGAGTTGTTCGCTCGGTATTTTTCATCGCATCGCAATGAAAATCCGCTTAGTACGCATGCGCAATGTTCGCACTGCGACTGCGCCAAGTAACTTTGCTATGTAGAAAGTAATTTTACTCACGGCTTTTTCATCGCTCCGGCGATCGTAATGTGATTGACAGGAAATGGGTGTTACTGGGCGGAAACACTGCGTTTCAGGGGCGTGTGGCTGAAAACGCTACCGTTTCCGGAAAAAACGCAGGAGTGGCCGAAGAAACGGTGGGAGTGCCTGGGCGAACGCTGGGTGTGTTTGTGACGTCAACCAGGAACGACAAGCACTGAACTGATCGCACAGGCAGAGTAAGTCTGAAGCTACTCTGAAACTGCTAAGTAGTTAGTAATCGCAATATTGCGAATACATCGGTCGCAATTTTAAGAAGCTAAGATTCACTCCCAGTATGCGGCGGCTTAGCGTGTGTAACTCTGCTAAATTCGCCTTGCGACCGATCAACTCGGAATGAGGGCCTATGTTTATATGTGCTTCTTCCTCAAAGGTAAGGAATTCCAGTGGCAAAGAAAAGTTACTCTCATGGCCATGAGAATGATGGGTATGGAAAAGGGCAAGATCCTGAGAGGATGATAATATTGGTGTGGCTACCTTGCAACAGGGCAGGCTAAGCTGTGAGGCAAGGAGCATTTGGGATCCTGTGACCCCCTGAATTGGAAACACCACACCCTAGATTTCCCTTTACCTTCTCTTGAAGTTTGAACAGTTTTTCTCCTTTAATAAGAGGTAGGTTCATTATAAGCAAAAACATCTACCGCTGTTGAAAACTAAAGATTTTTATGGGGATATTTCAGTTCATATAATATGTAAAACTGCTGCCAAAAACACTGCTGTCTTTGCGTTGTGAAGCCTACTTAACACATACAGTATTGTAGTCTCTTGATAAATAGGACCTTATTATTTTCCATACACCTTGTTCTAGGATATTATTTTTGTGAACTAGTGCCCAGTGTTGTACTGTTTCTTACATAATACTATCTGCTCAACATATAATTCATATAATTCAACATACTGTATAGTTCAACTCTCACCGTTCGTGGCTCTGCACATCACTGTATATTTCGGTAACCAAGCTTCACTAATTTTCCTGATCATCACTATGGGATGCTTGAAGCATCAGAAGTGTTCATGGTTGCAAAATTAATTTGTCTGACCTTCTCAGGAGGCACTTTGCACTGTTCTGTACACTTTGCAGTCATCGCAGATAACTACATTTCCTTCATAGTTTTTTTAATGCATATTACCATATAGACTCACCTTTTCTGATAGATTAACTGGGTTTTATACCTCCAGATCACGTTAATGTTTTTAATGTTTTCTGAAACAATTACTAAAAACATGGATTTTTTTTTCCACCTCTTTCTTCTGGGCTTTTGCAGTTGACTTTGAATAACATTCTACGTGTCATAGCTCTTTTGAGACACTGGCTTACACATTGAAAGAACAACTATAATAAACACTACATCAATCTTCATAAAATAAACATTCCTGTATTCCTCTTCACATGTCATTGTTGTAAACTGATTTGTGACCTTCTGCAGTCTTCAGAGCTGACACTTCACCAGAGTCTAGAACTTAATAGATGGTCAAAATACACATACAGTAGGAGGTAGGGACTCTTTGGTGAAATATGTTGACCCTGTGGAAATATCAAATACAGCATTATGAATGTGAATTATAAAGTAATGATTGTTTTTCTTGTTATTACTCGTTACTAATCTTAAATCGTGGTGCTCCAACCAATCAGCTCCTGTCATGTGTTTGAAAAATGACAGTTGGGAGCTGATTGGTTGGAGCACCATATAAAATTAGCAACAAGTGATAACAACAATAATTGAATATGCCCCTTAAGAGTCTAATGTCATAAATTGATACATAATAATAATAATAATAATAATAATAATAATCACCCAGAAAAAACATCCTTTTCACCCCAAAACACGTAGGTTCAGCGAAACCTGTGTGTTTTTGGGTGAAATAGCCCTATTTTTCGGATGAAAACGGGGTTGTTATCAGAGATTTTTCTTCGCCTGCCGGAGGCAGGTGAAACAAAATCCCTGATAAGCCACAGCACGTGCCGGCTTATCGGGGCTAATAATATAGCCCCACCAGCGATACTTTTCACCCAACAGTATGTGCGGGTAATTGAATATCCCAGAAGGTGTTTTATATTTGCAATAAAAAAAAATACATGACAGAAAACAGTGCTAAGCATTTTGGTTGTTTTATTTTTTATTTTATTTTTTAGAAAATGAAAAGGTATTCATGAAATGCTCAGTAAACAGGGAAGTCTTAAGTCTGTTTTTGATGGATTCTACAGTGGAGGCCTCTTGAACTGTGCGAGGCAGCTAGTTCCCAGAGAATCAGAGATGCAAAGCTAAAAACTTGAACCCCAAATGACATATAAGAGATTACTTTCAGAGCCGTTCCGACAGTAATTATTATGGTAAAGCAATATAGATTTTTATCATACCATGGTGGAATAATCCATGTTATAGTTTTGAAAGTATATTATGTTACCTTTTAAAAGGTGGGGGTAAAGGCGTGTGGGGGTGACCAACTAACCGTACTTCTCTATTTATACTTGCTCTACTGTAGTTATAAAAATGTAGAACCATTCAGTGACCAAATAATCTCAAAAAGTGATAGGATCATACCTAAAATACCTGTAGCATTAAAAAGGAATGACATCTAGGTCATGCAATTCTGGAGAGAAGTTGAACAGGTTTTTGATATTTGTTTGGTTTATTATGATACTGGTACTATCCTTTTTAAATATATGTGGCAGCAGCAGTTTCAAGCTGCTGCCACATCTGTCTGTGACACACCTGTCTTAGCAGGATAATAAATGTATTTTCCTCTAAATTATTTAATTTTTGGAAGTTAGTGTCAGTCATTCATTTGTAATTAGCGGACCACATATGGCATATTTAATTTTATTAAATGTAAAACAGAATCAAATGCTTTGAATTAATATTGTACGACATGAGGTGGCTATTTGCACTTGAAAGTACTGAAAGTAAGCCTACTGTATATAGCAGAATCAATGGCTTACACACAGTGTATATGTTCCAAAATGTCTTATTAAGAAATATATCTAGAGAAGTTAGAATATAATATGACAGGCCTGGACAACCTGTGGCTCTCTAACTGTTGTGAAACTATAAGTCCCAGCAAGCTCTGCCACAGTTTTGCTATTAGGGAATTCTAACACTGTGGCAGGGCTTGCTGGGATGTGTAATTTCACAATAACTGGTGAGCTGTTTGCCAGACCTGTAATACAGTCATAGTTGCCTACCCTCCCGCGTCCTGCTGGAGACTCCCGGTTCCACATGGAGTCTCCCAATGCCCTGCATTTTAAATCAAATCCCCCGATTTCCCCTGCCCCGGTGAGTATGTGATAGGGGTGGACCTTAGACGAGAGGACCCAGAGCAACGACACCAGTCGCAGGCTCCTATCTGGCTGCTTTCCAATCCACCTCGGTACATGTCTGTCCTGTCACTGTATGTGCATGTCTGTGCAGACTGGACGCAGCAGGCCAGGAAACCACAGCCACAGACTGAGGGTGCAATAAGTTCCTGCTATGGGTGCTGCTAGAGCCAGCTAACAGAGTGTCAGCGAAAGAAGTTGGAGATAAGAAAGCATGACACCCAAATTCACACAGGAACATTTAAAGGTGAGGACACTGAATGGGAGGGAGGTGAGGTTTCTGAATTGGAGCGATGGGAAGTGAGAGCGCCCTACCTATGCAGGCTGGAGAGCTCTAAGGGACCTATTTATCATCATCCGCATTCAAGGATGTGGATGTGAGGTGATAAAATAGTCCATATTCGCACTGCGATAATTAATTACATTGCACGGATGTATCAATTATCGCATGCAGGGACAGAGCTTGCGAGCAAGCTCTGTCCCTGCGATGACACTCCGCAGCATCATCGGAGAATTAATAGGGAAAAATACCCCAATATCCTGCTGACATCGCCGCCGCCACCGGGTTGACCACCCCCATCATTAGTACCCCCCTCCGTGCGCCATGGACCCCTCCCTGCAGTTCGATATACTCGCCAGTCATCACTGCTCTTGCAGGGCTGCCAGGTGCTGGATCATGTGCGCTGCGATGACCCCCTGGTGCTGTAAAGTGCGCTGCCATTTTACAGCGTTACTTTACTGCACCGGGGGTCACAGTGCAGCACATGGAAGACCCAGTGCCCGGCAACCCGCACAGGAACACAGATCACTGGCTCCTGGATGGGTAAGTATGTTTTTGTTTTTTTGTTTTTTGTTTTAAGCAGTGATCAGCTTGTGTGTGCATCGGATGTGGATGTAAACATTGAAGGGGGGGGGGGGGGAATCTGAGGATAAGGATGAAATCTTGCCTCTGTAGAGCCAGTATGTGCAAAGAGAGATTAATTGCTTCTTTTTTGGTGGGGGCCCAAACAAACCAATCCTTTCCACCACAGTCGTGTAGCAGACCCTGTTGCTGAAATATTTGGCTTTTTAAAGTGTGCATGTCCTGTTTATACAACATAAGGGTGGGTGGGAGGGCCCAAGGACAATTCCATCTTGCACCTCTTTTCTTTGCCACATCATTCCAGGGGTGCTGCCCTATATGGGGAGCTGCCCCTCTGCCCTATCAGTCCATATTCATACAAACCACATCAAAGGTGTCAGTGGACTGTTTACACTATTACCCAAAGTTTCTGATCTTGACAATTACTTATGATGAATGCGCTGCAGGTGACGTATAAAAGAGGATGTTCCTAGGTGGTTAATGTCCTTATCCCTACTTATTATGGATAGACAAAGGCAACAGATGGTTTGACACCTATTGTCCGGATTTGTGGAGAAATAATTCCAAACCAAAGAGATGGCTTTTTTGGTATTTTGCCCAGGCATTACAATGGGCTTTTTCATCCCATGGCCAATGACTGTCTCCACTGGTGCCCTATTCAAACAAACCACATCACCATCAAGATCCTCATCGTCAACATCCTCCTCAGTGCCAGCTATACCAAAATCCTCCTCATCCTGGTGTACTTCTACAGTGAAATCCTCAATCTCAATATCAGCAACTGGACTGGTGGTGCTCCTCCCAGCACTTGCAGAGGGCTTACAAATGGTGGTAGGAGCCTCCTCTTCCCATACAGTGTTGTGAAGGTCAGGCCTAGTCATCGCAACGGCGGACAGTGCCAACACCCCTGTATTTTAACAACACCCCTGTAATTTTACAGCATACAAGACAGGGCCAGTGTACATTTATTTTCACTTTACCCCTGTATTTTACAGCATACAGGGACAGTGTACTTTTATTTTAACAACAGCACCCCTGTATTTTTATAGCATACAGGAGCAGTGTACTTTAATATTGACACCAGCACCCCTGTATTTTTACAGCATACAGGACCAGTGTACCTTTATTTTATAAACAACACCCCTGTATTTTTATAGCATACAGGACCAGCGTACTTTTATTTTAACAACAGCACCCCTGTATTTTTACAGCCTACAGGACCAGTGTACTTTTATTTTAACAACAGCACCCATGTATTTTTACAGCATACAAGACAGGGCCAGTGTACATTTATTTTAACAGCAGCACCCCATATTTTTACAGCATACAAAACAAGGCCAGTGTATTTATTTTCACTGCACCCAAAAATGTTTACAGCATACAAGACAGGGCCAGTGTACATTTATTTTCACTGCACCCCAGAATTTTTACAGCCGGCACCCCTGTATTTTCACAGCATACAGGAGGACAGTGCCCCTGCGCCCTGTGCACCTCAGTGACAGCCAAGACAGCAACACCCATATACAGCACAAGTACTCCACAGTGACAGGAACAGCACCCCTACAGAGCACACACTGACCCCACCCGACACCACCACCCACAGAGAGGCAGAGTTCTGTCTACCGCACTCTCCAAGTCCGGAGTGAAAATGGTGGTGACACGCGGCTGTTTATATGGAATCTAAAACCTGTGAGAATCCAGCAACGGGATTATGACGTTTTGCCTCCTACTGGTTTTGAGTCTGGTGGGAAGTCCTGGGCTGGAGTCGATTCTGACTCGGAACGGGATGTTCGGGGGAAGGGGGGGGGTCGGTTCTCTGAGAACTGAACCCGCTCATCTCTAGTTCCTACACATTATTAGTACATCATTATTCCTTCCATACACATACTAAACTACCTTCATACCTCTGCCATAACCCACTTATACCAGAGGTATTAAACCTTCCATTCACAGTGCACAGAACAAGAAGATAAAATTGTCAAGTTTTTAAGGATTGTATGACTTTATGCTAATGCCACTACAAAGTCCTTTCCCTGATGTACACCCATGCGTTTGAATGTGCAAGGACTGAGATGCCCACTGTCAGTGCCTACAGATGATGCAATTGTGCTTTGTGCATCTTTAGATGCCACCATTGGTTACACCATTGACACTTTCACAAGACCTGTGATAGGTGAAGATCTTTATGGCCTTCTATGTGGGCAATTCTCCATCTCTGTATGTAACCACTATCAGCAACACGTCAATACTACATTACATCTGTGTCTGGTTAGCCAACCTTTTGTAACTGCCAAGGAACACCCAACACATACCTTTGTTCATGCTTCTGAATCTGTACTGTGACTCTGTACATACATTATCGAGATGCATGTACAATGCAATGCAGATGCATGCGCAAATTAAAAAAAATGCACAGGAATAAATAAAAACACTGTCCACTGCAGGAAAACACACACACACACACACACACACACACACACACACACACACACACACACACACACATACACACACACACTGGCCCCTCCAGGAAAACAATAACACACATTGACACATTGGCTCAGATAGAATACAAACACATTGGTTCCTACGGGGAAAAAACACAATGGCCCCACAATTAAAAATAAAAATGTCCATGAGGCCAGGGGGGAGTTAGGATTGGCAGAGGACAAGGCACTGGCAGAGTGGGGCAGTCTATACTGGGGCCAAGGTGTCGGGTGCAGTGTGTATCTCTCTGGGAAGGGGGTTAAGGGTTGGCACAACTATGGGGGGGAGCTAAGTGGGCCCATGCCCTGGGCAAAGGATTACAGAGGGCACAGGATTAGAGGCGCTTCCTATCATTAGTAGAGAGGATCACCTCTCTCCGCCTCCACTGTCTAAGAAGCTCAGCAGGAGCACTGAGGAGGCCGCCAGAGCACAGCCTGGTGCTCATCTGCATCCGCAGTGTAACATGAGTGTCCCCCTGTCCCTGGGCACAAGCAGCTGCAGCACTAGCAGCAGAACTCCTGTGCTCTGCATTTGCACCCATCCTAAGCAGCAGTACATCCACCGCAGCAATGCTCCAACTCCGAGACCAACTACGGAGGAGAAGAGCAGCAGGGGGATGAGGAGGCAGAGAAGGATGGGAAAGAGCCAGACTATGATCCAGAGGAGCAGTGGGGTGGTGGGGCAGAGTATGCCATCTCTGGTGACTGGTTCTGAGTGGTTACATGCTCAGGAAGAGTCAACACTACTGTACAGGGAGGGTGAGATAAGCTATGTATATGGGGGTAACAATGCAGTGGAGAATTTACCACAAGATAACCAAAGCAGCTGCTTAGGGCCCTGCTGGCCCCAGAGGGCCCACCAACAAGGCTGTATAAAGGGCATTTCCGTTGGATCATGAGCTTCACGGAAATTGTCCGAGAGCCGGGCTTGCTGAATACTCCTGGCAGCTGGCAGTGATTAGATAACTGTTGGGTGTCAGCTCCAGCACAAGCCTGTGTCTGTGTCTCTAGTCCTGCAGTACTGTGCATGTGACCAGTCATGACACGTGTGTCAGATGCTTAGGGGTCAATTTACTAAAGCTTCTAAAACAAATAATTGGTGATGTTGCCCATAGCAATCAATAAAAGGCCTGAGGGAGGTGGAGGATGTATGGAGTGGAAGGCAGGTAAAGGAAAGAAAGATTGATTTATAAATTAATTTAATTGTTTAATTTGAAAAATTAATGGGAGCATTGGGGATAGTATCATAAATTCATTTATTCTTTTATGGCCTTTTCTCTCATCAGTGGCTGTAAAAGAAGGATTGATTGATTAGTAAGTTAGTTAATTTAACTGTTTGATTGACTAAGAACATTTATGAGGGAAGGTGGAAGGTGGAAGAGGGTGGTGGTGGTGGTGGGGTAGTTTGAGGACCTGTATCTCCGCTACCAAATTCCATCACGATTCCTCTCCTGTACTTGGAGGTTAAAAAAAAAAAAAAAATTATTGGAATACAAAATGCCATTGTACCCACAATCCACTTAACCACAGATAAGACTCTCCTGAGGATTTATTTTCAGTAATGCATGTAACATAAAGAGCATTTACATCTAGGTGAATTTGAATCCATGTTTTGCCCACACAATAAACTCAGTGGTCAGATTTTTTCTTTTTAATGGCAGGGGCATGCAAGAGATGCTGTATGTGGCAGGAAAAATTACTAGACATTTTTGACATTCAGCAACCACATGTAGAGGATTGTAGACATTGCAAGAACAGTTCAATTTGCCATGCCACAACTGAAGCAAAATGAAGTAACCAGGTGGAATTGAAATGCGTCAGTGAATGGAGGAACAGTCAGCAACAAGCCATCAAAACCTATTCAAGAAGCTATTATATAGGGAGAGGAAAGGGAATGTACCTTACTCCAGCACAGTGGTGTTTTGTGAAAGCTACTAAAACCATTTGAAGTACAGATGGAGCCACGCTAATCGTGTCTCCGTCTGGGCCTGGGCACGCCTGGCGAGGTGGACCACCAGGAGAAAACGGGGCACACATGCATCGTAGACACGCACACGCCCCATTCAAAGTGAATGGGAGCATCTCTGTGCGCTAGGCGGCATGCCAAGGTGCAGGCACGCCGCTCGCACCCGCCTGTGATGCAGCCATGCTCAATGAGCGTGGCTCCATCTGTAGCAACTAATGAAATGTGTAAAAAGCCTCATGCTCATTAAAAATGAACTACAAATTCTATGAGGAAGACTTTTGCTGCCCAATACAACAAAGTATAGAGATTTCTGTAACGGTGGATTCTGGTGTTTGCAACTTTATATATTTCAGCAGTAAACTCTCCCTTTATTACAGGTGATTTTTTTTCTTTACATTGTAAAATATTGTTTTGATTTCAGGTGCCCTTTCTTAAACCTCTATGCCCTTGAGCACCAGCTTTAGCTGATGTTGAAGTTCTACGGAACATTCTAATATCATGATCATCATGAATGGCAGCAGCCACAGCACAAGTACTTGGTTGCTGCTCCTCTTCTATCGACTGATCGTGATCTATATCAACTCAGTGTTTATATATATTAATGCAGTGGCACGTCACCTACTGAGCATTACTGAACACAGAAGTTGTACAAAAAACTGGCATAAAAATAGCTTTTTTTCAGTTTCTTTCACAAAAGAATTCAGAACAGCTTTTTTTTGTATTTTCACAAATAGCTTCTCACTGAGAACTCACAGTGTTATATTTATTAATACAGTGGCACAGCACCTATTGAGCTTTATTGAACACATAAGTTGTACAAAAAAAGCCATAAAAATAGCTTTTTTCAGGGGTTTTTTCACAAAAGACTTCAAACTGCTGACTCACAGTGCTTATATTTATTAATGCAGTAGCATGGCACCTATTGATCTTTATTGATCACCCAAGTTGACAAAAAAACACATAAAACCAGATTTTTTTTAATGTATTTTCACGAATGACAAGAACATATACAAAAACATACTAATGTGTATTAGTAATAATATGATTGCGTCCTTTTACATCCTTGCTGCAATGTGTTGACATCACAGTAAGGAAGTGGGACGTTTGCAATTGCATGCTTCTGCTATGCCATAGACTTGAATGGGAGTTGGCGTGAGCATGCGCCCACCTCCCATGCTCTTAAATGGAACCCTGCAGAGATGCAAGTGAGCGTGGCAAGCTGCGTTGCATCCACATTACGCTCCTGCTATGGTAAGCTGCTATACACAGCAATAATGTAGTGGGGCACATATGTAAGTAACGTTGCTGTCTCTTATGCCAAAATAAATGACCAGTTCTGAGTACTGCTGTGTATTAATAATAATAGGTAGCATTGCTTTTCCTTCTGCTAAGGTAAATTACCGGATTCTGAGTGCTGCTGTGTATTAGTAATAATAGGTAATGTTACTGTCTCTTATGCTGAGGTGAATTACAAGTTCTGAGTACTGCTCCTTAGATAAGATTAAAAGTGACACAAAGCAACTGCCCGCTGCATCGGGGGTGCCAGGGTAAGATCCAGCATGTGGGCAAGGTGCGTGTACTTTAACCCGCACATCATACTGGGAGAGAGAGGACTGACTGTTTCTGCAGCTGCCTCTGTCTCTCCCAAGCACAGCATACATCAGCGTGTGTTGGGTTGGGGAGAGAGGCTGTTGTTGCAGTCTGCCTCTCTCTCACTGCCTGAACTGAAGTGCCACTGTCTGAAACAGGAAAGGAGGGGAGCGGCAGCAGGATCCGAGCCCCTGCCAAGCCCCACTAACCAGCCTGGGCCCGGGTAAAGAGTACACCCCCCCTCTCAGAGCCACTACCTTCAAACCCTCACGGGTAACACTTTGGTTATAACTGGATATACATTATATATCACAGTCATTACTTTACAATAAATGTATACACCATTCTGAACACAGTAGGAGTGTAATTAAAGAAGCAGTTTTTATATGCAGTACAAATACCACATACTTGCCTACTCTCCCAGAAGGTATGAGAAACTGCTGATCTTTCAGGTAATCCCCAGCAAACCCAGAAGAGTGGGTGGGTCCGTATAGAGGGGATGTGGCTAAAATAACACGATTCACTATATTCCCCAATTCAAGGCATTGTGGCACAATGGGGACGCTGCCTAATGCCATATAAAGCCCAGCCCCGCCCCGCCCATGAAATGGGCAGCTGCATCTTCTCTTCAAGCCTCTCCCATAGAGTATCAACTGAAAGTTGGTAAGTATGCACCCTTTACTTATCATTCTTTATCACTGAATTTCGTGGCAAAAAGGACTGAATATATTCATCAAAAGTCTTTTGCCGAGACAGCAACTCTGTTAAGACGCTGTCCCAGTGGGTGTGGATCATTAGATCGACAGTGTCTAGGTCGACAATGTTTAGGTCGACCACTATAGGCCGACAGTCACTAGGTCGACAGGGTATGAAGGTCAACAGGGTTTCTAGGTCGACATGTGCTAGGTCGACAGGTCAAAAGGTCGACATGAGAATTCATGTTTTTTTGGTGTCGTTTTCTCTGTACAGTGACCGGGAAGCCCAATTAGTACACCATGTCCCCCAGCATGGTGAGCGAAGGTGCCTCGCTCCGCTACCGCTTTGCTTGGCACAGATTACTGTTCCAATCGTAGTCCACGTGGATTAAGTATGAAAAAGTTAAAAAAAAAAAAAAATTTGAAAAATTCATGTCGACCTTTTGACCTGTCGACCTAGCACATGTCGACATATAAACCCTGTTGACCTTCAGACTGTTGACCTATAGTGGTCAACCTAAACATTGTCAACCTAGACAGCGTCGATCTTCAGACAGGATCCCGACCCAGTGAATATATTGGCAATGAAGTGATATCTCTTTGTCAGTTACATGCACAGGCTACCTCTGGTCATGTTCTAAAAACCCAGTTTCCAATTTAAAAATGTGTATACAATAGAATGAAACTGTTTTACAATTTAGAGGACGTGAGATAGAAATATAATACAATTTAGGCGGAGAAAGTAAAAAAATAGGACTCTAATGATCTCCTCGACAATGCTTCACTTAACAGAATAAATCTGAATTATTCTAACACACAAGATAAAATATCTTGTGTCCTCATTATTTTATTATTATTACCAGTTATTTATATAGCGCACACATATTCCGCAGCGCTTTCATAGAATATTTGCCCATTCACATCAGACTCTGCCCCAGTGGAGCTTACAATCTGTATTCCCTATCACATGTACACACACACACATTCACGCTAGAGTTAATTTTTGTTGGGAGCCAATTAACCTGCAAGTATATTTTTGGGATTGTGGAGGAAACCGGAGAACCTGGAGGAAACCCATGTAAGTACGGGGAGAATATACAAACTCCGCTCAGTTAGGTACATGGTGGGAATCGAACCCATGACCTCAGTGCTGTGAGGCAGTAATGCTAACCATTACACCATCCGTACTGCCGTACATCATCGCACCAAATATCACGTCTTGGTGCGCCAGATCCCAAGAGAATCTTCTAGCATTGAACGTCTTTTTGGATATCTTTTGCTGAAAAAGTATTTTAGTCTTAATGTAATGCAACTACACTGCACCAGGAAACTGTGAAGATTAATTTGATGTGATACTTGTATATATGTGTGCAAATGAGTCTCTGAATCTGTATATGAAGAGCTATAATGCAACAACCATGGCGTTTACCATGCCACATTCTGTTGTTCCTCATGTACAGACTCAGTTGTATGCAGATATATAAGTGTTACATAGCAAATTAATCAGCACAGTCTTTTGGTGCACCCTCTCGCGTTCTGACTAAGATACAGTGCACGGGACCTCACTCACGCCAGGTATCTCGTGCTACATGGCATATTGAAGCTAGATGTATAAGGACACATTTGTAACATGTAATAATACCAACAATTTTGAAAAAGTTTTTTCTTCAAGCATCAAGATGAAAAAATGTAATTCATCCTGGAGGAATCCTGGTAATAAAAAAAACCCCATTGTGGCTCTTAGAAACAAGAGAGAGGACATATGAGCCTCTTTGTGACTATATTCTATTTCTAAGCAAATTCCTTATAAAGTACCATACACATATATAGTATGTTTCATGGACAGAGGAATGTGGCCAACTCCTTCTTCAGAGAGGAATAGAGAATATAGAGTCATACGTAATCTTCTTTGTAAGTTATTGTGTCAAGTTAGGATTTTGTGTACACTGGGCAAATAGACTAATCTTGAAGATAATGTTAGAGGTTGGAACAATCTGTAACCATTCCACAGAAGTGGCTGATACACATCTAAATATTTTCTAATGGTCAAAGAATAAAATATACTCTTGAGCACTGCTACCCACACCATTATAATTGGATGGAAAATAAATTCTGTTATTCCTAACATAAGACTTTACATACTCCCAAGTGCTGTACTAAATGGAGACATTTTAAATATGTGACATGTCGACCCTTTTGTTTTCATTGTGTAACTTTCATTGTGTAATCTTTTCATTGTGTAATTTGCGGAGAGATGGTGTTTTCTTATATTTTTTAATGCATACAATTAAAGATTGAAAAATGTTTAAATAGATTTACCTTACAAGAGTGCCCCAGCACATAGAGTCTACTTCTCTGTCCTAAACTATAAGGTTTCACACCTAGCCCGCTTTTAATATTAGAATTAGTGTTACCGCATTACATTAAAAAAAGAATACTGTGTGGCAAATAATTTTTCAACTTATTTGCTTTATTTAATATATAAAAAGAGGCATTCCTGATTCAGTTTGGAGTCCATCACTAAATACATGATTATTTGAATCAGCAAGGTACCTCTGTCCCTTTCTAAAGCACTACTAAAGGCTTCTACGAGAATTCTATCAGGATTATTTAAAGGCCTCAGTCAATTTATGTTCTAGTCTAATGAATTAGGAATCCTCAGTGCAATTGCTCCTGAGTCTCAATTACTGACCCTCAGGGATATTGTCTACCAGAGTCTGTAATGACAGCTCAAGTAATTAAAGAACCCATTATAATCTACCTCTTTCTTTGAGTCGCAGTTATAATATTGTTTTCCCTAACCAAAAAGGCAATACCAAAGAAGGTAATGTGAGAAAAGTGAGAAGTGCTTGTAAAACATAAACCGAAAGAATTACAAGTAAGATGTGCAGGAAACAAAGATATAGATTTAAAACCCCTTATCCTAGATAATAAAGAGATCATCAATATTTTGTCATACAGCACCAAGTTTGCCACCAAATACACCCCCCCCCCCCCTCAGAAGTATCGGCCTTCAAAAAGTTCCAAATACAATTTGGCAAAGTTCAGGGCGAAATTTGTGCCCATGGAAGTCCTGTGAATCTGTAAGTAAAACTGAGCATCAAATAACAAATAGTTGTGAGAAACATAAATGATACAGAGTCCAAAATGAACCTAAATCACTCTCTCCCAAGACCCACATCAGGGTCTAAATAATGACCAAGAGCTGACACACCATCTGCATGAGTAATGTTAGTATAAAGTGACTCAATGTCACATGTTAATAATAAAAAACTTTCTTTCCATTGTACATCATTAACAAGATTGGGAAAATAAGTGGTACCTTTAATGTGAGACCAGAGAGACAAATTGAGGATGCAGAAAAGAACAAATGCAGATATATTGGTGGTAAGGGACCCAACCCCAGAAATAATGGGATGACCAGGAGGTGAAGACAGCGACTTGTGAATATTGGGTAAGTGATAATATGTGAGAAGGACAGGGTGTGCAATGAAAATAAATAAATAAAAATTCTGTATATAGCCACCCATTATCTGCAGCTTTAATGATAATGGATTAATCCCTCATAAGACTGTTGAGGGCTTTCCCTTTCAATTACATACTTATTATCCTTAGAAAACTTATTTTTATTTTTAACTGTGGACTCATTACACAATTCTTCCTGTGTAGCTGTATAAACTGCTTCAATAAAACCACTTTTATATTGGGTAGGGACGGGTAAAATTCTGATTTCATTTTACAAAATTATTTGATTGGTTCATATTAATATAATAAATTCTCCCACGAGATGTAGCAACTTCAATATTCAATTGAGCATATTCACAAGTTCCCTGTGATTAATCCAATAATATAGGTAAACCACTTTCCACTTTTGGTTTAATGTTTTATTAATAAAGTATATATTTTTACAAAGATCTCTGACATGTCAACCAAAAAGATCAGAGTTTCTAGCAGGTGCAAACTTCAAACCTTTTGCTATCAGAGCTTTCTCAATTTCAGTCAATATTTTAGAGGACAGACTAAACAATCCTCCATTTCTTAGGTTCTTTTTACATTTTTGGCTGGATTTCTTCTTTTGTTTTATCACTGCCGCCCCTGAATCTTCTTCTCTGCATCTTTTGGAAGATTTCTGGTCCAGAAAATAGAATTTTTTCCATTAGATATAGACCCTACTGTAAAAAAAATATTGGTTCTGTTGAGAGTGAGAATATTAGTTTTAGGTCTTACACCCTTTAATTCATAGGAATTTTGAGTCAATGGGGTCATTTTCTTAGTCTGTCTTAGTCTGGAATTCTTTAAATCTGGCTCAGGGCCCTGGGTATGAGCTGAGAAGTACAGAAAGTGCGGAGGCTTGATGGTACTTGCACTAATATATTTTACAGGAGATAAAGCCCACTAATGACAAATAGGAACCACAGACTGGTGATATGCAAGGATACTGAAATGGAACAAAGAACCACAGGTCACCAGGTGGCCTCTCACGTGGTGATTAATAAAAACCAACCAGGCCAGAGACACACTTCAGCTACAAGGGCCCCATAACTTAAACAGCATAGTACTGGCAGGTATCCAGATGATAGATAGACAGTGTTTAGTTACTCAGTCAATAGATAGACACCATATGTTAGACAGACATTAGGTCAACAGGGTCAAAAGGTCGACATGAAAAGGGGTAGACAGTACAACAGGTCGACAGGATAAAAAGGTTGACATAAAAAAGGTAGACACTGGCCTTTTTTTATTTTGCAAACAAACAAGACAAATACCAATATGTGCACAAAAAGGATGAGTATAAAATTGAATATAAATTAAAAAGATTTAATACTTCAATTAATGTAACCCTACCCTCAATACCTTGAACGAGAGCTGTCTATGTATTCTATTAAGGGATGGTTACCTAATAGCTGTGCCTCCACTCAAGCTATGTGTAGTATTTAACTACCGTTAAGGCTTGCTTGAGTAAGCCTGATCTCTATCCTTAGGGGATGATTCCCTTATATCATAGATATATTATCTAATATACCTGTCTCTTTCTTCCAGGATCTTCAGATCAACTTCCAGACGGACCAGACACACATGGCAAGTATAACACTTTAATGACCAGTACCAAATGGATTAAGTATACATTAACATTTCATCAATTACACATTCCCCTTTAAGTCATTAATCCATGCTAACCCCCGGTCAATTAGGCCTATACACAGTACCTGCATGCAATACAACAAATCCTTTTTCTTTTCAACACACCCTTAGGTGTTAGAGTGACCCGGGTACTCTTAATATGATAGTGCACTATAAGGGCCCATAAACTTCCTAAAAATAACAGCAGTTAATACAGAATGTCTGACACTATGTTTTAGTATCAACTATCAGTTCTCCCTTCAGTTAAAGAGAAAGATGTTTGGCTCAGTCTACTTATGGTAGCGATTACTTTCTCCTATAAGGTTACTTATAGTTCCTCCTTGGCAGATAACAGAAAGTATCTATTTAGCTCATAGATAGTAACATCAACAGTTGATTACCAAGGAATCTGTATCCTTTCCTCAGTAAAAATGTTACTGTAGTTGTCCAGTATTAAACTAAACTCCTAAGAAGCTGGTATGATAAACCTTTGTTATGCTGCGTCCTTGTGTCCATTTGAAGTAGCTGATGCTTTCTATAGTTCAGAGCATATATAGCTTTTCGATTCCTGTATGCCTCAAATTATTGTTGTCTCTTAGGATGAGTCTATATTAAATATATCTGCAAGAGATGGTTTCTCTTATCATAGTCACAGCGAGCTCAAATCCTTTAACTTTAAAACTAATAGTCTCTTACGTGTCAGTCCTTCTTACGGGTTCACGAATATACATATAACACAGTTGTATTAAAGTGCCACAAGCTAGTCCTTGAATCGGGATGATAGTCTAATCCTTTGTGGCTAAGAGGCTTTAACATTCATCCAATGTCACTGTAGTATGGCTACCTTTAATGTCCTTGACTCTAATTCTGCTAATTCAGAGGCATAAATACACACATTAGGTGGCAGCTTTAGGGTGTTACTTTCTATTTAGCGCTGCGGAACAATGTCTCTGGCTCTCCTTTGACTGATGTGATGCTGATATATGGGGGAGTTTTAAAACTATTTATGAAGCGTTAAACAGTTCAAGTTTCACTCCACTCCTCCTGTTACATATATATACCCAGTGCTTTCTACCGTCTCATTAGCACTATGATTAAGCCATACATGGAACTGTCATTATAGGTCACTCTGACTACTGTGACCCATTACTATCCTCCTGCTTAATAGCCATTATTGCGGCCTAGCCCTGGAGTCCTTAGTCCCAATATGAAATTGACTATGTACAATAGTCACCTATGGCTTGCTGTGCTTAGTGTAGGGGTAATATAAATGGCTGGATTATGCACTCACACTTCTACCATCTAGTGATGCTGCTGCAGGATGCTCCCCCGACTCCTCCCTTACACTTACAGCCACACAGAATGGAGCCTCTGCTGCTGGTCCTGGCTTCTTTGTTGTGGCTGTCAGAGTCTGTGCCGGTAATAGGAGGAACCCTCTCTGTCTCCCTGTCACAGATGTGCCCTTCCAATACTGCTGGGTGAGTTGACTAGCGCTGATGCCGGGTTCTATGAACAGTGCTGAGTCTCAATGCTGCTGTCACCACCTTTACAGTAAGGAAGCCCTGTTCTGGCTACACACACTAAGCACCCTCCGGCCGCCGCAATGTATACCGCTCAGCTCTAATGCGGGCGACGGCCGGAGCAGCAAAAAACTATGTCCTCTCACCAAGGGATATGCAGTCTCTCCCTCAGCTACACTCACAGCACCTCTCCACCCCTCTCTAGTAGTCACATGACCCACTCTGAGGTGATGCCCCGCCCACTGGCAATCACCCCACTAGGTGATTGACAGTAAGGAGCACAAGGACATTAACCCTTTAGATACACTGTGAAACCATAAAATAAGCCTTCATTGTATTCACCACTACATTTACATCAATGTACATACAATTACATATATGTGAACTGTATTATTTACCTCAAAACATGCATACAGTATTACAACATCCATTAACTTTTATATGAATAATATATATGCTTATACTCCATTTTAGTCACCATATTATAACTACCTCAGTATAAGTGTTGTTTAAACCCTAAATCAGGGTTACATTTCTCCCCCTGGTGCATTGTCACTGTTTAACATCTTTAGGTGCCAATGCACCATCTACCTTACTCACTATGCTAAAATAGTATATATTCATTCACATCCATTAGCAAGCCACCTCATCTCAACCATTTTAACTGTTGGCCAAATAGGGAGGGATGGAACTACATAGCCTTCATGCCTCCCAGGGATAGTGTTCTCTGATCGTGCTGGTTTCCCTTGCTCTTCTACACCTGATTTATTGACTTCTTTTAGTACTGGACTTCGGATGGAAGATTTAAGAGATTGTGCTAGGGTAAAGTTATCATGTACCTCACTACGATTTTCACTGAGACTAGTTTCTTTCTCTGACGAAGCTTCTAAAGTTATCAAGTCTTTAGCATCTGAATTTTCCGTTTCTTGATCCTGGGACTGATTTACTCTACCATTGAATCTCGAGAGAGGTCGGTAATGTAAGGTTGTAGAAGGATGACATGGAGCTGGATCTCTCCCTTGCCTTTGTTCTGAATATGCACTTCCTTCATCAACCGCTTTTTCTCGTGGTTGATAACAATTACTGTATGATCCTCGTCGGTTTGGAGCAAATCGACTCCCTTTCACTGGTACTCCACCTATGCCAGTCACATTTGCTGCATGTACACCCTTTTCCCCTTCCAACACTTCAAATTCTACTTTCTCTCCATCTCCTACACTGTACAACAGTTTTAGGGGGTTATTCTTCGTTATGGATGTCCAATGTACAAATATGTCTTCTCCAGTGTCATGCCTTTTAATGAAGCCATAGCCTTTCTTCACATGGAACCATATTACTGTGCCAGTCATTTTAAGAGACATATACTGTGTCCCTTTACTATCAACTTTATTCATAGAAGATTGTCTCAGCAATATACCATCCACTACCTCAGTCTGTAATGCTATGTCCTTAGTATCCGGTCGCATAGAAAATTCATGGATACGGTCTTCAGGACAGTTGTTTAGGAAGTTGGCATCCTTGAGTATTTTATTCTCAGATTCTAGCTGAGACAGTCTTTCTTTCATTTCATTCAGACAAATATGATCCTCCTTTTCAGTTTCTTTACCCACCTCCAATAATTCAGACAACTCAGTTATTTTTGATTCCAGAGAATGAATATTGTCTTCCTGCTGCTGGTACATTATCAACTTTTGTTGCTCCTGATCCACTCTGGTTTGTCTTTCATCAGATGCCATGGTTTCCATCTCTCTCTGTATAAACCAAAGTTCTCTTTCAAGCTCTTTGTTCCTCTCATCAATTTTGGTGTTAAACATCTGTTCTTCTTTTAGCTTCCATCGGGTTTCATCTAGAACCTCCAACAACTGATAAATATGTTTAGACCTGTCCAGTGCTATATGTCTTATCACCTCTATCGGGGTCTGTAGATCCACTGGGCTATCTCTTCTTGTTGGTTCCTCAATGGAAGTTGGAAACAGGGAAAGCAGGTCCTTCTGTTGATCTTTTGGAAGAGCTAATACTAATTGTCCATGTTTCTTATAATCCTCAGCTATTTGCTTTAGCACAGTTTCTAATCTCTGTATACCTACATCTATCTTCACTTCCCCTGGAACTCTCTCTTTCAGTGGTAGAACATTCTTATCTCCTTTCATTCCATAATCCATGTTAGCGACCAAAGTATGAGCAAGGTTGTCACTAACACCTCCCTCACTATCCTTTAGGTGGGGATCAAGTCTGACTTTCTTGTCCTTTGATTTTTTCTTTCTCTTCTCCAACTCTACAGGGACATCTAATATTTTTTCATTTTTCACACCTAGGTTATTTGCAAAAGTTCCCACAAACTTGCATGTCACCTCTTCCTTTAAGCCTGGTCCCTTATGGTACTCTTGTTTGTCCATACTTTTACATTCTCTATTGGCTTCAACTCTCCCAACTGATACAGCAATGGCTTTATGTCCAACCTTCTCCCTGTTCCTTTGCTTCTTTCCCATATTTGTATTTTATTTTTAGGGATGTGAGGACTTTATCAATAATAATTAATGGCAGCTGACACCTGTGGTGTAACAGGGCCTGAGTGTAACTTCTATCTCACGCGGTGCCTCCAAATGTAACCCTACCCTCAATACCTTGACCGAGAGCTGTCTATGTATTCTATTAAGGGATGGTTACCTAATAGCTGTGCCTCCACTCAAGCTATGTGTAGTATTTAACTACCGTTAAGGCTTGCTTGAGTAAGCCTGATCTCTATCCTTAGGGGATGATTCCCTTATATCATAGATATATTATCTAATATACCTGTCTCTTTCTTCCAGGATCTTCAGATCAACTTCCAGACGGACCAGACACACATGGCAAGTATAACACTTTAATGACCAGTACCAAATGGATTAAGTATACATTAACATTTCATCAATTACACATTCCCCTTTAAGTCATTAATCCATGCTAACCCCCGGTCAATTAGGCCTATACACAGTACCTGCATGCAATACAACAAATCCTTTTTCTTTTCAACACACCCTTAGGTGTTAGAGTGACCCGGGTACTCTTAATATGATAGTGCACTATAAGGGCCCATAAACTTCCTAAAAATAACAGCAGTTAATACAGAATGTCTGACACTATGTTTTAGTATCAACTATCAGTTCTCCCTTCAGTTAAAGAGAAAGATGTTTGGCTCAGTCTACTTATGGTAGCGATTACTTTCTCCTATAAGGTTACTTATAGTTCCTCCTTGGCAGATAACAGAAAGTATCTATTTAGCTCATAGATAGTAACATCAACAGTTGATTACCAAGGAATCTGTATCCTTTCCTCAGTAAAAATGTTACTGTAGTTGTCCAGTATTAAACTAAACTCCTAAGAAGCTGGTATGATAAACCTTTGTTATGCTGCGTCCTTGTGTCCATTTGAAGTAGCTGATGCTTTCTATAGTTCAGAGCATATATAGCTTTTCGATTCCTGTATGCCTCAAATTATTGTTGTCTCTTAGGATGAGTCTATATTAAATATATCTGCAAGAGATGGTTTCTCTTATCATAGTCACAGCGAGCTCAAATCCTTTAACTTTAAAACTAATAGTCTCTTACGTGTCAGTCCTTCTTACGGGTTCACGAATATACATATAACACAGTTGTATTAAAGTGCCACAAGCTAGTCCTTGAATCGGGATGATAGTCTAATCCTTTGTGGCTAAGAGGCTTTAACATTCATCCAATGTCACTGTAGTATGGCTACCTTTAATGTCCTTGACTCTAATTCTGCTAATTCAGAGGCATAAATACACACATTAGGTGGCAGCTTTAGGGTGTTACTTTCTATTTAGCGCTGCGGAACAATGTCTCTGGCTCTCCTTTGACTGATGTGATGCTGATATATGGGGGAGTTTTAAAACTATTTATGAAGCGTTAAACAGTTCAAGTTTCACTCCACTCCTCCTGTTACATATATATACCCAGTGCTTTCTACCTTCTCATTAGCACTATGATTAAGCCATACATGGAACTGTCATTATAGGTCACTCTGACTACTGTGACCCATTACTATCCTCCTGCTTAATAGCCATTATTGCGGCCTAGCCCTGGAGTCCTTAGTCCCAATATGAAATTGACTATGTACAATAGTCACCTATGGCTTGCTGTGCTTAGTGTAGGGGTAATATAAATGGCTGGATTATGCACTCACACTTCTACCATCTAGTGATGCTGCTGCAGGATGCTCCCCCGACTCCTCCCTTACACTTACAGCCACACAGAATGGAGCCTCTGCTGCTGGTCCTGGCTTCTTTGTTGTGGCTGTCAGAGTCTGTGCCGGTAATAGGAGGAACCCTCTCTGTCTCCCTGTCACAGATGTGCCCTTCCAATACTGCTGGGTGAGTTGACTAGCGCTGATGCCGGGTTCTATGAACAGTGCTGAGTCTCAATGCTGCTGTCACCACCTTTACAGTAAGGAAGCCCTGTTCTGGCTACACACACTAAGCACCCTCCGGCCGCCGCAATGTATACCGCTCAGCTCTAATGCGGGCGACGGCCGGAGCAGCAAAAAACTATGTCCTCTCACCAAGGGATATGCAGTCTCTCCCTCAGCTACACTCACAGCACCTCTCCACCCCTCTCTAGTAGTCACATGACCCACTCTGAGGTGATGCCCCGCCCACTGGCAATCACCCCACTAGGTGATTGACAGTTAGGAGCACAAGGACATTAACCCTTTAGATACACTGTGAAACCATAAAATAAGCCTTCATTGTATTCACCACTACATTTACATCAATGTACATACAATTACATATATGTGAACTGTATTATTTACCTCAAAACATGCATACAGTATTACAACATCCATTAACTTTTATATGAATAATATATATGCTTATACTCCATTTTAGTCACCATATTATAACTACCTCAGTATAAGTGTTGTTTAAACCCTAAATCAGGGTTACATTAATATAAAACATAACTCAGAGTGTCCACATTTTGTTTAACATTACATGAAACAATAAAAATGGAAAATAAACATCTACCAATGTCCATATTGATACCTCATATCCAAGAGGCTCGAATGATAATCAGAGATTGTATCCCACTCCTATAGAGTAGCTTGATATGATACTATGTATTGAAAATGTCAAATATTTATTGTTTCATAATATAGAAACTTGATTGATATTAGATACAATTTTCAGGCTGGCCAGCCTATTTAGTAATTAGAGCTATTGAACTCACTCTGATTCCAAAGATGCATTAATATCCAGCAGCCAGTGGAAATAAAGGTCACAAATTGACCGATTGAAGTACCTGTTATATTCAAAATAAACCAATAGCCGTGCTGCAGAACTGCGGGGTCCCGTAGGTAAGTCTCCTGCCGTGAGACTGAAGGGTCCTGTACTGTCAGGGTCTCGCCAGAAGGCTGGACCCTTAAAGATTCTGAGGGCAACAGGAGTTGAAAGGCCGCCATCTGGATACAGGTGCTACCGGAGGCTGTACTGCTATGAGTCGCCGTGCGTTAACGGTCTGGGCACCAGGAGCTGATGAGCCGCCGTCTGGATACAAGCGCTGCTGGAAGCTGTGCCGCTATGAGCCGCCGTGCATTACTCAGTCTGGGCAACAGGAGCTAATGAGCCGCCATCTAGATAGAGTCGCTGCCAGAAGCTGTGCCGCTGTGAGCCACCGTGTGTTGCACTGTCTGGGCTACCCAGGCAGTGCAGCTGGATAATCCGTTGTGGGCTCAGATATTGCACAGGTGTTTATATCAGGCTGCTGGTGACTAGGGTAGCTTTCTCTGATGAAACGACCAGTGCCAAGGTCGAGAAACGCATTAGTTACGGCTACTTGAGTGACCTTTTATCACAGAGCATCTATCTATTATCCTTGGACGATTTCTCTAAACGCTACCCTAGCCGCCAGCAGCCTGATATAAACACCTGTGCAATATCTGAGCCCACAACGGATTATCCAGCTGCACTGCCTGGGTAGCCCAGACAGTGCAACACACGGCGGCTCACAGTGGCACAGCTTCCGGCAGCGACTCTATCCAGATGACGGCTCATTAGCTCCCGGTGCCCAGACTGAGTAACGCACGGCAGCTCATAGCGGCAGAGCTTCCAGCAGCGCTTGTATCCAGACGGCGGCTCATCAGCTCCTGGTGCCCAGACCGTTAACGCATGGTGACTCATAGCAGTACAGCCTCCGGTAGCACCTGTATCCAGATGGCGGCCTTTCAACTCCTGGTGCCCTCAGAATTTTTAAGGGTCTAGCCTTCTGGCGAGGCCCTGACCGTACAGGACCCTTCAGTCTCATGGCAGGAGACTTACCTACGGTACCCCGCAGTTCTGCAGCACGGCTACTGGTTTATCTTGAATATAACAGGTACTTCAATCGGTCAATTTGTGACCTTTATTTCCACTGGCTGCTGGATATTAATGCATCTTTGGAATCAGAGTGAGTTCAATAGCTCTAAGTACTAAATAGGCTGGCCAGCCTGAAAATTGTATCTAATATCAATCAAGTTTCTATATTATGAAACAATAAATATTTGACATTTTCAATACATAGTATCATATCAAGCTACTCTATAGGAGTGGGATACAATCTCTGATTATCATTCGAGCCTCTTGGATATGAGGTATCAATATGGACATTGGTAGATGTTTATTTTACATTTTGATTGTTTCATGTAATGTTAAACAAAATGTGGTCACTGAGTTATGTTTTATATTATTTGAAGTATTAAATCTTTTTAATTTATATTCAATTTTATACTCATCCTTTTTGAGCACATATTGGTATTTGTCTTGTTTGTTTGCATCTTCTACTAAGGGGTCGGCAATTTCCCCTCCTTTCCAATATATGCAGCATTAGGGAATTCCCCAAGATTTAAAGGTACGGGCGCCTTTTTCTTCTTTTTTTCTTTTACATGTTTTTGCACTATTTCATACCTTCTCTATCCATGTAGGCATAGAGTTGGATATAAACCTTGTAGCGAGCCACTGAGACCAAATCATGGCGAACAAAGCTTTTTCACAATTGGGGGTCCCAGATGACAAAACTATCCACAAAACCCCAAAAATGCACACAAAAAAGGTGGCTACTTTTTTATGTTGACCATTTTCTTGTCGACCTTTTGACCCTGTCTACTTTTTCTGCTGTTTCTACTAATAAGAGAATTACTGATGAGTCAGTCAGTCAGCGAGTGAGTGAATGAGGGCTTTCGCATATATATATATATATATATATATATATACACACATGGTCTCACGGCGGCATCAATGTGCATGTACAAAGAAAAAAAACCTCACCTAAATATGTTCCCCGGACCGTCCATGGCACCCAAACTCACACTGCCGGTTCCTGAAGTGACATCACCAGTCTCGGCGTCACGGAGGGAGCCGCACCAGGTGACCAAACCCACCTATAAGAGACAATACAGTGTTGCTAGGTAACACATCAGGATAAACATACAGATCAACCACAATACATTGTATAATAGAATTCAAGGAAACTTAGCAAAAATTAATAATAAAATAGCAATGGCTGCACTGACATGTTAAATATTAATACCTGCTTATAATACACATGCTGCAGTGATTTTTATTATATTAGGTAATCTACACTCATCATTTGGAGTTTGGGTCTGCTTAGAATATACATGCTGCAGGGATTTTTATTATATTAGATAATCTACACTATATTGTATTCTAGGATGATACTTTATTTTAACTTTGAAATAGTTGGTAAACTCCTATCTCAGTATTTGTTTTAGTTGAGTTTTATGGCATGCTCTGTAACTGTGGGTGGGGTGTTAGGCCTTGATTGCAATTATCAGACACACATGGATACTTACCATTCATAAGGAAAGATGCTAGGCTGAATGTTACATTCACTGTACTCGGTACTCAGGGAACAGGGTGGACAAGCTCCGAGTACAGGAACGTAATGCTTTAATAAGGGCGAAATTCAGCAGTTACCCCCAAGAAGCCCTTACTCCGTTGTCTCACCCTTGTGGTCAGTCTACGCCTGCGAGACTATGTTTGCTTGGGCCCACGGCAGCCGCGTTTGAAGGGCGGATTAAGTCTGCCCAATTTCGATGCCCCCAGTCTTAGTTGGAGACAAGGTGTAAACTGAGAAGGGGCGATAACAAGGGGAACCTCTAACTAAAACCTGAAACAGAGTTAGGGGCAACTCCAGAACTCTAAACAAAAGTATGTGCGGCTCAGCCGCCAAGACAAACTACAACAAATGAAATGCTGTCCACACGCCGACACAATACTGTTGTGTACCGGCGATGACAGCATACGCAGAACCCTCTGCAGAAAATCCAAAGCAAATATAACAAGAAGCTAAGGCCAAGGCCGTAAGATGCGGCAAAGCCGCTACTCACAAAACCGGTGTGAATACAGGCGGACGGACAAGAACACCCAAAGCCGCCGACACAGGCTCACAGAACCGGAGGGCAGGCAGGATTCCGACAATAGGCCAGAGGACACCAAGACACAGGATAACTGGATCAGGAACAGGCAATACTACAGGACTTATGGATCAATGGTTGACAGAATCACTGGGTTTCAGGACAGGAACGCTCCAGGACAGGAAGCAGCTCACAAGAAGCTCCGGACTCTGACAGAACTGAGTACACAGGATTCCAGTATCAGACAGGGCCAGGACACAGATGCAATACTGGACAAGACACTAATCAGGAACATACAGGTATCTTAACAGAACGTCTATCACCAGCTCAGAACTGCATAGCTAGCTAGGTAATAAGGGAACACGCCCCAATCAGGATGGCTGGAAGCCAGGCACAAGATAATGACCAGAATAGCTGCAGGTGAAAGTAACACAGACAAGAGCCAGATTGCAGTACAAAGACTCAACACATGATGATCAACTATCAGACAGGTGAGGATAAACACATAGAAACAGGCTGTAATTACACCGACTCACCACCGGCGGCCAACAAGAGTCTTCTAAACCATTGCAATGGAAATCCTGGCATGCGAACAGAACTATAGTACAAAATACATAAACGGGAAGCAAACAGGAATGAACCACTACTTGTGGTTCATAACAGTACCCTTTCCTTAAGGGTGGACTCCGGACACCCCATATAAGCCAAGGGGAACAGAAACAGAAGAATAACATAAAATATATAACCAAAATGCAAAACAGGAATGAGCCACTACTGTGGCTCATAACAGTACCCCTCCTCCCCCCCCTTTGAGGAGGGGTCAACAGACCCCAAAATTCTGGTTTTCCAAAACAAGGGATACATAAAAAAACCTGACACACTGGTCTAACAGGCAAGAAAACAGAAAAAAGCTGTGGCAACAGCTTGTAACAGCCCCCCCATTGACGGTGGCCACTGGACACAAGATAGGGGAAAAAAATATTTTCTTTTCTTTTTAACAAGGCAAGAGTCAGCAATTATTTATTTTTCTTCTTCTTTTTCTTTTTCCCCTGTGCCTGCTTGGAGAAACCAGGAAAGGAAGAAATCTCTGGCTCAAAAAAGTCTTCAAAATATATAGGTCAAGCAGTCAGATGATTCTTCCCTTTTCTACTAGAATGACCAGGCACATAAGAAATCTCATCAGTTTCAGAATCAGAGAACAGACCATAGATTGGTTCCATTCCCCTAGGTACTGAAACTTTATGAGAATTCCTGTGGGGAGAATACAGGAAAGCACATCCAGCAGCAATGGCAATAGGCTGTGATTTTTGTGCTGACTGGCTGGAGTGCTTCACTGTGACCAAGTCACTACAGACCTTACTCGAGGCTGTGACTTTCTGAACCCCACCAGGGGCAGTGACTTTCTGAACCTCACCAGGGGCAGTGGCCTTCAGAACCCCCTCTGGGGCAGTGGCCTTCGGGAACCCCGCTGGGGCAGTGGCCTTCGGGAACCCCTCTGGGGTCAGCACCTCGGACTCCCTCTCTGGGACCAGACCGTCGGGCTCCCTCTCTAAATCGATAATTATCGAGACTTCTCTCGGGATTATGACCTCCGGGACTTTTTCTGAAGCTGTGACCTTCAAAACCTCGACTAAAGCTATGCCTCTTGAGTCCTTTCCTGGGGAAGTGACCTCTAGACCTTTCTCTGT
The DNA here is from genome assembly GCF_028390025.1 of Pseudophryne corroboree. Lineage (NCBI taxonomy): Eukaryota > Metazoa > Chordata > Amphibia > Anura > Myobatrachidae > Pseudophryne > Pseudophryne corroboree. The sequence continues at coordinate 496,587,981 of NC_086446.1, read as the reverse complement.
TGCTGTGCCTCTCGAGACCCCACCTGGGGACATAGCTTCAAAGATCCCTTCTGGGGTTGTACTTCTCGAGTTCCCTTCTGGAGATATGGCTCTAGATACCCTTTCTGGGGTTGCACCTTTAAAGTCCCTACCTGGGGTAAAAGCTTCTAAGACCCCTTCTGGGATTGACACCTGAGCTATTATATTTGATGCCCCTCTTTGACCCTGAGCATCGGGCACCGCTCCTAGGCCATGAGCATCGGGAACCGCTCCTAGGCCCTGAGCATTGGGCACCGCTCCTAGGCCCTGAGCATTGGGCACCGCTCCTAGGCCCTGAGCATCGGGCACTGCTCCTAGGCCCTGAGCATTGGGCACTGCTCCTAGGCCCTGCGCATTGGGCACCGCTCCTAGGCCCTGCACATCGGGCACCGCTCCTAGGCCCTGAGCATCGGGCACCGCTCCTGGACCCTGAGCATCGGGCACCGCTCATGGACCCTGAGCATCGGGCACCACTCCTGGACCCTGAGCATCGGGCACCACTTTTGGACCCTGAGCATTGGGCACCACTCCAGGACCCTGAGCATCAGGCACCACTCCAGGACCCTGAGCATCGGGCACCACTCCAGGACCCTGGGCATTGGGCACCACTCCAGGACCCTGGGCATCGGGCACCACTCCAGGACCCTGGGCATCGGGCACCACTCCAGAGGTTTGCAACTCTGATTCAACAGGAAAATCAAGAGAGGAGAGAAACATTCTCCTTTGGTTCCTGAATCTATAATGGGGCACTCTAGCCCAAGGACCCCAATTATAGGACAGAGTGCTTTTTAGTGTGGGTTTTGTGACAAGTACCTCTGCCACAGTAGAGACAGGAGTAGGTCTGGATTCCTGACTCAACTTGGCCAGAGGGCAGGATTTGTCGCCACACTTTGGCTTGCACAACTCACAGGTCTGCAGATAGTGGCCTAAACCCCCACAATATAGGCATAAATTTAAGTTACTGCGATGCAGACGCTCCTTTTCTGAGAGCCTGGGCCGCAGAAAACTTTTAAACCTTCTCTCTCCAACCAAACCTGAGGATTCTCTTGTCACAATGTTGTGAGCAAGAGACTCTTTAGAGATAGATGAACTCTCAACAACTTCTGGCAAGATAAGCAAAATTGTGGTCAGAAGGTTTTGCAGTTGCTTTAAGGACTGCTGCAAAACCTCCAGCCGTTCTGGTCTCAAGGCACCGAAAGCAGATTTCAGGGCTGAGAGAGATGCCTGCAGGGCTTGCATGGTTGGCACAGGAGGATTTCAGGCTAGACAGACAAGACTGGGCTGGATTCTAGACAGGACTGGATTCTAGACAGGACTGGATTCTGAACACTGGACTGGATACTGAACACTGGACTAAACTGAACCAAAAAATAAAAAAAAACTACTCCACTAGCTTTGTTTCTTTTTTGTAGTATGGCTGGTGATAATGTTACATTTGCTGTACTCAGTACTCAGGGAACAGGGTGGACAAGCTCCGAGTACAGTAACGTAAAGATGTAATAAGGGCGAAGTTCAGCAGTTACCCCCAAGAAGTCCCGACTCCATTGTCTCATCCTCGTGGTCAGTCTATGCCTGTGAGACTATGTTTGCTTGGGCCCACGGCAGCTGCGTTTGAAGGGCAGATTAAGTCTGCCCAACTTTGATGCCCCCGGTCCTAGTTGTACGGGGCGATAACAAGGGTAACCTCTAACTAAAACCTGAAACAGAGTTAAGGGCAACGCCAGAACTCTAAACAAAAGTATTGCCGCCAAGACAAACTACAACAAATGAAATGCTGTCCACACGCCGACACAATACTGTTGTGTACCGGTGATGACAGCATACGCAGAACCCTCTGCAGAAAATCCAAAGTAAATATAACAAGAAGCTAGGGCCAAGGCCGTAAGACTCGGCAAAGTCGCTATTCACAAAACCGGTGTGAATACAGGCGGATGGACAAGAACCCCCAAAGCTGCAGACACAGGCTCACAGAACCAGAGGGCAGGCAGGATTCCGACAACAGGCCAGAGGACACCAAGACACAGGATAACTGGATCAGGTACAGGCAATACCACAGGACTTATGGATCAAAGGTTGACAGAATCACTGGGTTTCAGGACAGGAACGCTCCAGGACAGGAAGCAGCCCACAAGAAGCTCCAGACTCTGACAGAGCTGAGTACACAGGATTCCAGTATCAGACAGGGCCAGCACACAGATGCAATACTGGACAAGACACTAATCAGGAACATACAGGTATCTTAACAGAACGTCTATCACCAGCTCAGAACTGCATAGCTAGCTAGGTAATAGGGGAATACGTCCCAATCAGGATGGCTGGAAGCCAGGCACAAGATAATGACCAGAATAGCTGCAGGTGAAAGTAACACAGACAAGAGCCAGATTGCAGTACAGAGACTCAACACATAATGATCAACTATCAGACAGGTGAGGATAAACACATAGAAACAGGCTGTAATTACACCGACTCACCACCGGCGGCCAACAAGAGTCTTCTAAACCATTGCAATGGAAATCCTGGCATGCGAACAGAACTATAGTACAAAATACATAAACAGAAAGCAAACAGGAATGAACCACTACTTGTGGTTCATAACACTGAACAGCCTGGCTGAACAGGATTGTCTTAGAAGGCTTGTTTTAAAAGGGTTAAGAAAATATTACAATATAGATTTACCCAGGACTTAAAAAGGACAAAAACAGAAACATCCAACCAAAGTTGCAACAAAACAACCACCCTTCCATTCATCCTTAATCAAAATCATCTGTGCATTTAAGCGTATGTATATATCTTTCCAACTATAATCCTCATAATCTCTAAGAACAGAATGCAACACATTTTGTATAAAACATAGAAACATAGAAACATAGAATTTGACGGCAGATAAGAACCACTTGGCCCATCTAGTCTGCCCCTTTTTTTTATCCTTTAGGTAATCTCAACCCTTTTTGAACCTTAATTCTTTGTAATGATATTCATATGCCTATCCCAAGCATGTTTAAAATGCTCTACAGTCTTAGCCTCTACCACCTCTGATGGGAGACTATTCCACTTATCCACTACCCTTTCTGTGAAGTAATTTTTCCTTAAATTTCCCCTGAACCTCCCCCCCCCCCCCCTCCAGTTTCAGTGTATGTCCTCGAGTTCTAATATTTCTCTTCCTTTGAAGAATGTTTCCCTCCTGAACTTTGTTAAGACCCTTGATATATTTGAAAGTTTCTATCATGTCCCCCCTTTCCCTTCTCTCCTCCAAACTATACATGTTAAGATCTTTTAACCTTTCCGGGTACGTTTTGTGATGTAGGCCATGCACCATTTAGTTGCCCTTCTTTGAACACTCTCTAATGTATTTATATCCTTCTAGAGATATGGGCCCTCATTCCGAGTCGTTCGCTCGGTATTTTTCATCGCATCGCAAAGAAAATCCGCTTAGTACGCATGCGCAATATTCGCACTGCGACTGCGCCAAGTAATTTAACAATGAAGATAGTATTTTTACTCACGGCTTTTTCATCGCTCCGGCGATCGTAATGTGATTGACAGGAAATGGGTGTTACTGGGCGGAAACACGGCGTTTTATGGGCGTGTGGTTGAAAACGCTACCGTTTCCGGAAAAAACGCAGGAGTGGCTGGAGAAACGGGGGAGTGTCTGGGCGAACGCTGGGTGTGTTTGTGACGTCAAACCAGGAACGACAAGCACTGAACTGATCGCACAGGCAGAGTAAGGTTGAAGTTACTCAGAAACTGCTCAGTAGTTTGTAATCGCAATATTGCGATTACATCGGTCGCAATTTTAAGAAGCAAAGATACACTCCCAGTAGGCGTAGGCTTAGCGTGTGTAACTCTGCTAAATTCGCCTTGCGACCGATCAACTCGGAATGAGGGCCATGGTCTCCAGAACTGGACACAGTATTCCAGATGGGGCCGCACCAATGACCTATACAGTGGCATTATCACTTCTTTTTTCCTACTACTGATTCCTCTCCCTATGCAACCAAGCATCTGACTTGCCTTTCTCATTGCTTTGTTGCATTGCTTTCCTGCCTTCAAGTCACTTGAAATAGTGACTCCTAAATCCCTTTCCTCCTCAGTAGTTTCCATTATAGTACCCTTGATACTTTATTTAGCCTTTGGGTTTTTGAGACCCAAGTGCATGATTTTGCATTTTTTAGCATTAAACTGTAGTTGCCACGTTTTTGACCATTTCTCAAGCCTACCTAGGTCATCAATCATTTGTTTTACCCCTCCCGGTGTGTCTACCCTGTTGCATATCTTTGTATCATCTGCAAAAAAGCATACCTTCCCTTCAATACCATCTGCAATGTCACCAACAAAGATATTAAAGAGAACTGGACCAAGTACAGATCCCTGGGGTACTCCACTGGTAACATTTCCCTCCATAGATTGCACTCCATTAACTACAACTGTCTGTTTCCTATCCTGCAACCAGGTTCTTATCCATTTAACTGTTTTATAATCCACCCCCACGCTTTCAAGTTTATTTAGCAGTCTGCGATGTGGGACAGTGTCATATGCCTTACTAAAGTCTAGATATGCTACATCTACAGCTCCCCCTTGATCTATTATTTTTGTCACAGTCAAAAAAGTCAATAAGATTTGTTTGGCATGATCTACCACCAGTAAATCCATGCTGTTTTGGATCCTGTAAGTGGTTTGATTTAAGATATTCCACAACTCTTTCTTTTAATAGTTTTTCCATTACTTTCCCCGCTACTGATGTAAGGCTTACTGGTCTGTAGTTACTTGCTTCTTCCTTGCTTCCACTTTTGTGCAGTGGAACTTAGTGATGAGCACCGGAAATTTTTCGGGTTTTGTGTTTTGGTTTTGGGTTCGGTTCCGCGGCCGGGTTTTGGGTTCGAACGCGTTTTGGCAAAACCTCACCGAATTTTTTTTGTCGGATTCGGGTGTGTTTTGGATTCGGGTGTAAACCCTAAAAAACAGCTTAAATCATAGAATTTGGGGGTCATTTTGATCCCAAAGTATTATTAACCTCAATAACCATAATTTCCACTCATTTTCAGTCTATTCTGAACACCTCACACCTCACAATATTATTTTTAGTCCTAAAATTTGCACCAAGGTCGCTGGATGACTAAGCTCAGCGACCCAAGTGGCCGACACAAACACCTGGCCCATCTAGGAGTGGCACTGCAGTGTCACGCAGGATGGCCCTTCCAAAAAACACCCCCCAAACAGCACATGACGCAAAGAAAAAAAGAGGCGCAATGAGGTAGCTGTGTGACTAAGATAAGCGACCCAAGTGGCCGACACAAACACCTGGCCCATCTAGGAGTGGCACTGCAGTGTCACGCAGGATGGCCCTTCCAAAAAACACCCCCCAAACAGCACATGACGCAAAGAAAAAAAGAGGCGCAATGAGGTAGCTGTGTGACTAAGATAAGCGACCCAAGTGGCCGACACAAACACCTGGCCCATCTAGGAGTGGCACTGCAGTGTCACGCAGGATGGCCCTTCCAAAAAACACCCCCCAAACAGCACATGACGCAAAGAAAAAAAGAGGCGCAATGAGGTAGCTGTGTGACTAAGATAAGCGACCCAAGTGGCCGACACAAACACCTGGCCCATCTAGGAGTGGCACTGCAGTGTCACGCAGGATGGCCCTTCCAAAAAACACTCCCCAAACAGCACATGACGCAAAGAAGAAAAAAAAGAGGCGCAATGAGGTAGCTGTGTGAGTAAGCTAAGCGACCCAAGTGGCCGACACAAACACCTGGCCCATCTAGGAGTGGCACTGCAGTGTCACGCAGGATGGCCCTTCCAAAAAACACTCCCCAAACAGCACATGACGCAAAGAAGAAAAAAAAGAGGCTCAATGAGGTAGCTGTGTGAGTAAGCTAAGCGACCCTAGTGGCCGACACAAACACCTGGCCCATCTAGGAGTGGCACTGCAGTGTCACGCAGGCTGGCCCTTCCAAAAACTACTCCCCAAACAGCACATGACGCAAAGAAGAAAAAAAAGAGGCGCAATGAGGTAGCTGTGTGAGTAAGCTAAGCGACCCTAGTGGCCGACACAAACACCTGGCCCATCTAGGAGTGGCACTGCAGTGTTACGCAGGCTGGCCCTTCAAAAAACTACTCCCCAAACAGCACATGACGCAAAGAAGAAAAAAAAGAGGCGCAATGAGGTAGCTGTGTGAGTAAGCTAAGCGACCCTAGTGGCCGACACAAACACCTGGCCCATCTAGGAGTGGCACTGCAGTGTCACGCAGGCTGGCCCTTCAAAAAACTACTCCCCAAACAGCACATGACGCAAAGAAGAAAAAAAAGAGGCGCAATGAGGTAGCTGTGTGAGTAAGCTAAGCGACCCTAGTGGCCGACACAAACACCTGGCCCATCTAGGAGTGGCACTGCAGTGTCACGCAGGCTGGCCCTTCAAAAAACTACTCCCCAAACAGCACATGACGCAAAGAAAAATGAAAGAAAAAAGAGGTGCAAGATGGAATTGTCCTTGGGCCCTCCCACCCACCCTTATGTTGTATAAACAGGACATGCACACTTTAACCAACCCATCATTTCAGTGACAGGGTCTGCCACACGACTGTGACTGAAATGACGGGTTGGTTTGGACCCCCACCAAAAAAGAAGCAATTAATCTCTCCTTGCACAAACTGGCTCTACAGAGGCAAGATGTCCACCTCATCATCATCCTCCGATATATCACCGTGTACATCCCCTCCTCACAGATTATCAATTCGTCCCCACTGGAATCCACCATCTCAGCTCCCTGTGTACTTTGTGGAGGCAATTGCTGCTGGTGAATGTCTCCACGGAGGAATTGATTATAATTCATTTTAATGAACATCATCTTCTCCACATTTTCTGGATGTAACCTCGTATGCCGATTGCTGACAAGGTGAGCGGCGGCACTAAACACTCTTTCGGAGTACACACTTGTGGGAGGGCAACTTAGGTAGAATAAAGCCAGTTTGTGCAAGGTCCTCCAAATTGCCTCTTTTTCCTGCCAGTATAAGTACGGACTGTCTGACGTGCCTACTTGGATGCGGTCACTCATATAATCCTCCACCATTCTTTCAATGGGGAGAGAATCATATGCAGTGACAGTAGACGACATGTCCGTAATCGTTGTCAGGTCCTTCAGTCCGGACCAGATGTCAGCATCAGCAGTCGCTCCAGACTGCCCTGCATCACCGCCAGCGGGTGGGCTCGGACTTCTGAGCCTTTTCCTCGCACCCCCAGTTGCGGGAGAATGTGAAGGAGGAGATGTTGACTGGTCGCGTTCCGCTTGACTTGACAATTTTCTCACCAGCAGTTCTTTGAACCCCTGCAGACTTGTGTCTGCCGGAAAGAGAGATCCAAGGTAGGTTTTAAATCTAGGATCGAGCACGGTGGCCAAAATGTAGTGCTCTGATTTCAACAGATTGACCACCCGTGAATCCTTGTTAAGCGAATTAAGGGCTCCATCCACAAGTCCCACATGCCTAGCGGAATCGCTCTGTGTTAGCTCCTCCTTCAATGTCTCCAGCTTCTTCTGCAAAAGCCTGATGAGGGGAATGATCTGACTCAGGCTGGCAGTGTCTGAACTGACTTCACGTGTGGCAAGTTCAAAAGGTTGCAGAACCTTGCACAACGTTGAAATCATTCTCCACTGCGCTTGAGACAGGTGCATTCCACCTCCTATATCGTGCTCAGTTGTATAGGATTGAATGGCCTTTTGCTGCTCCTCCAACCTCTGAAGCATATAGAGGGTTGAATTCCACCTCGTTACCACTTCTTGCTTCAGATGATGGCAGGGCAGGTTCAGGCGTTTTTGGTGGTGCTCCAGTCTTCTGTACGTGGTGCCTGTACGCCGAAAGTGTGCCGCAATTCTTCTGGCCACTGACAGCATCTCTTGCACGCCCCTGTCATTTTTTAAATAATTCTGCACCACCAAATTCAAGGTATGTGCAAAACATGGGACGTGCTGGAATTTGCCCATATTTAATGCACACACAATATTGCTGGCGTTGTCCGATGCCACAAATCCACAGGAGAGTCCAATTGGGGTAAGCCATTCTGCGATGATCTTCCTCAGTTGCCGTAAGAGGTTTTCAGCTGTGTGCGTATTCTGGAAAGCGGTGATACAAAGCGTAGCCTGCCTAGGAAAGAGTTGGCGTTTGCGAGATGCTGCTACTGGTGCCGCCGCTGCTGTTCTTGCGGCGGGAGTCCATACATCTACCCAGTGGGCTGTCACAGTCATATAGTCCTGAGTCTGCCCTGCTCCACTTGTCCACATGTCCGTGGTTAAGTGGACATTGGGTACAACTGCATTTTTTAGGACACTGGTGAGTCTTTTTCTGAGGTCTGTGTACATTTTCGGTATCGCCTGCCTAGAGAAATGGAACCTAGATGGCATTTGGTACCGGGGACACAGTACCTCCAACAAGTCTATAGTTGGCTCTGCAGTAATGATGGATACCGGAACCACGTTTCTCACCGCCCAGGATGCCAAGGCCTCAGTTATCCGCTTTGCAGCAGGATGCCTGCTGTGATATTTCATCTTCCTCGCAAAGGACTGTTGGACAGTCAATTGCTTGGTGGAAGTAGTAAAAGTGGTCTTACGACTTCCCCTCTGGGATGACCATCGACTCCCAGCAGCAACAACAGCAGCGCCAGCAGCAGTAGGCGTTACACGCAAGGATGCATCGGAGGAATCCCAGGCAGGAGAGGACTCGTCAGAATTGCCAGTGACATGGCCTGCAGGACTATTGGCATTCCTGGGGAAGGAGGAAATTGACACTGAGGGAGTTGGTGGGGTGGTTTGCATGAGCTTGGTTACAAGAGGAAGGGATTTACTGGTCAGTGGACTGCTTCCGCTGTCGCCCAAAGTTTTTGAACTTGTCACTGACTTATGATGAATGCGCTGCAGGTGACGTATAAGGGAGGATGTTCCGAGGTGGTTAACGTCCTTACCCCAACTTATTACAGCTTGACAAAGGCAACACACGGCTTGACAAATGTTGTCCGCATTTCTGTTGAAATACTTCCACGCTGAAAAGCTTATTTTTTTGGTATTTTCACCAGGCATGTCAATGGCCATATTCCTCCCACGGACAACAGGTGTCTCCCCGGGTGCCTGACTTAAACAAACCACCTCACCATCAGAATCCTCCTGGTCAATTTCCTCCCCAGCGCCAGCAACACCCATATCCTCCTCATCCTGGTGTACTTCAACACTGACATCTTCAATCTGACTATCAGGAACTGGACTGCGGGTGCTCCTTCCAGCACTTGCAGGGGGCGTGCAAATGGTGGAAGGCGCATGCTCTTCACGTCCAGTGTTGGGAAGGTCAGGCATCGCAAACGACACAATTGGACTCTCCTTGTGGATTTGTGATTTCGAAGAACGCACAGTTCTTTGCTGTGCTTTTGCCAGCTTGAGTCTTTTCATTTTTCTAGCGAGAGGCTGAGTGCTTCCATCCTCATGTGAAGCTGAACCACTAGCCATGAACATAGGCCAGGGCCTCTGCCGTTCCTTGCCACTCCGTGTGGTAAATGGCATATTGGCAAGTTTACGCTTCTCCTCCGACGATTTTATTTTAGATTTTTGAGTCCTTTTTTTACTGATATTTGGTGTTTTGGATTTTACATGCTCTGTACTATGACATTGGGCATCGGCCTTGGCAGACGACGTTGATGTCATTTCATCGTCTCGGCCATGACTAGTGGCAGCAGCTTCAGCACGAGGTGGAAGTCGATCTTGATCTTTCCCTATTTTTGGAACCTCAACATTTTTGTTCTCCATATTTTAATAGGCACAACTAAAAGGCACCTCAGGTAAACAATGGAGATGGATGGATACTAGTATACTTATGGATGACGAGTGACTGCCGACACAGAGGTAGCTACAGCCGTGGACTACCATACTGCGTCTGCTAGTATAGACTGGATGATAATGATATAAAAAATATATATATATCACTACTGCAGGACAGGTATATATTATATAATAACGGACCTGCTGGACACTGTCAGCACTGCAGACTCCTAAACTACTAGTATGAAGAAGATAGAAGAAAAAAAACCACCACAGGTAGGTATACAATTATGGACGAGCGACTGCCGACTCAGAGGTAGCTACAGCCGTGGACTACTGTACTGCGTCTGCTAGTATAGACTGGATGATAATGATATAAAAAATATATATATATCACTACTGCAGGACAGGTATATATTATATAATGACGGACCTGCTGGACACTGTCAGCACTGCAGACTCCTAAACTACTAGTATGAAGAAGATAGAAAAAAAAAACCCACCACAGGTAGGTATACAATTATGGACGAGCGACTGCCGACACAGAGGTAGCTACAGCCGTGGACTACCGTACTGCGTCTGCTAGTATAGACTGGATGATAATGATATAAAAAATATATATATATCACTACTGCAGGACAGGTATATATTATATAATGACGGACCTGCTGGACACTGTCAGCACTGCAGACTCCTAAACTACTAGTATGAAGAAGATAGAAAAAAAAAAACCACCACAGGTAGGTATACAATTATGGACGAGCGACTGCCGACACAGAGGTAGCTACAGCCGTGGACTACCGTACTGCGTCTGCTAGTATAGACTGGATGATAATGATATAAAAAATATATATATATCACTACTGCAGGTATATATTATAATATAATGAATGACGGACCTGCTGGACACTGTCAGCAGAATGCGTTTATAGAATAAAAAAAAAAAAACACCACACGAGTGTTTAACTTTTTCAGGCAGACAATATACTGGTGGTCACTGGTCAGTCACACTGGCAGCTAAAGTGTGCACTGTTAAATATGTACTCCTGCTATAACTGCTCCCCAGTCTCCCCCACAATTAAGCTGTGTGAGCAGTGAGCACTCAGCACAGTCAGATATACATAGATGATATTACCATGCAGCACACTGAGGCTGAGCACAGATATGGTATGTGACTGTGTATCGTTTTTTTTCAGGCAGAGAACGGATTATATTAAATAATAAATAAAACTGGTGGTCACTAGTATAACTATCAGCAAAACTCTGCACTCTCTGAGTACTCCTAATGCTCCAGTAAATCAAGTGTCTCACTCTCTATCTAAACGGAGAGGACGCCAGCCACGTCCTCTCCCTATCAATCTCAATGCACGTGTGAAAATGGCGGCGACGCGCGGCTCCTTATATAGAATCCGAGTCTTGCGATAGAATCCGAGCCTCGCGAGAATCCGACAGCGGGATGATGACGTTCGGGCGCGCTCGGGTTAGCCGAGCAAGGCGGGAAGGTTCGAACCTGCCTCGGACCCGTGTAAAAAGGCTGAAGTTCGGGGGGGTTCGGTTTCCGAGAAACCGAACCCGCTCATCACTGTGGAACTACATTTGCTCTTTTCCAGTCCTCTGGAATAGCACCAGTATTTAGTGACTGGTTAAATAATTCTGTTAACGGTGTAACCAGCACATCTTTTAGCTCTTTGAGTATCCTTGGGTGTATCCCATCTGGTCCCATTGATTTATCCACTTTTAGTTGTGAAAGTTCTGTTAGGACCTTCTCCTCTGTAAATGTACTTTCAACTACCTTATTTTTATGAATGTCCTTGCAACTTAACTGTGGCCCCATCCCTTCTTCTGTAGTAAATACTGAGCAAAAATAATTATTTAGGTGATCTGCTATTGCCTTGTCACCCTCCACCAAATGCTCACTCTCTGTCTTAAGTCTTATTATTCCTCCATTTAATTTTTTCCTTTCACTTATATACTTAAAAAAAGTTTTGCCCCCTTTATCTACTGACTGGGCCATTTTTTCCTCAGCTTCTGCCTTTGCACGTCTGATCACTTTCTTAGCATCCTTCCGTCTGTCAAGATACACCTCTTTGTCATTATTATTTTGACCAGTTACATTGTGATTTGCATGTGACTGTACATACTGTACCTGTTTGTCATTTTGCTCTGTCATGCTCAGTTAACATACAGCAGAACAACACCAGCAAATAGGCACCTGAACTTTTAACTCTAACAAGTGAAACCTTTCACTATCAGCCTAGATAACTCTGGTTTAATCTCAAATGAACTATGTACCACAAATTGATTTTGTGCATTGCTCTTCATGGAGTATTCATAAAGGCCATTATACTGTATCATTCAGTCTCCCAGCAACTCACCCCTCTGTACTTGTTGCCCCCTCAATTATTCACTCCCCTCTTATTAACACTCATGCGCTTTTTACTTCCCTATACTCAGTGACAATAACATCTGCAACCTCTCACCATAAACAACTTTCACAAACCTCTGACACCCACATTTATCTCTCTCTCTCTTCTACTTCTGATAGCTGGTGACATTTCACCAAATCCAGGACCCAACCACTTGCATCACTCACATTCACCTGATTCACAGCAACATAGAAATCCAGCTAACCTCATAAACATCACATGTCTTCCATCACCCTCCAGATCACTAAAATGTGCCTTATGGAATGCACGCTCTGTTTGTAACAAATTAACATCCATCCATGACCTCTTCATATCTAACAACTTCAATCTGCTGGCTATAACAGAAACCTGACTCAAGCAATCAGATACAGCCTTCCCTGCAGCACTGGCACATGGTGGTCTCCACTTTACACACACCTCCAGGCCTTGTAACCATGAAGGAGGAGGAGTTGGACCATTACTTTCCCAATCTTTCGCATACACTGTTCTACCACATATACACTATTAACATCAGCACACTCTCACACCAAAGTAATGTTCTACCACAGGTTCCATCACTCACATTTACATAATTTGAAGTAAATTCCATCAGGGTTTACTCTCCTTTCTCTCTGCGTGTTGCAGCTATCTATCGCCCACCTGGCCATCCCAAACAATTTCTGGAAGATTTTTCTGCTTGGCTCCTTTACTTCGTATCCCCTGACATCTCCACCATTATCATGGGTGATTTCAATATTGCTGTTGATTGTCCAAAATCTGCTACTCACACCTCCAAACTACTCTCTCTAACCTCCTCTCTTGGCCTCTCCCAATGGACTGATTCCTCTACTCATCAGGAGGGCCACTGTCTTAATCTAGTACTCACCAGACTATGCTCCATTTCTGAACTCACTAATACTCCTTTCCCCCTCTCAGATCACAACCTTATCACCTGTATGCACTCCTCCGTTAATTCAAACTCTGTGTGGCTGAAGTCCTCTAATCCTCCTCAAACCCACAGAAATATTAATACAATTAATCTTCAAGAACTTTCCACCTCACTCCAACAACTGCTTTCACCTATTTCTGCATTCATCTCTCCTGAAATGGCTGTATCACACCTGAATGAGACTCTAGAACTAGCCCTTGATGATGTGGCTCCAGCTACCCATCACACTCCACGTAGGCCTAGATGTCAATCTTAGCACTCTAAATTTACAAGACAACTACAAAAACTCACACGTAAGCTTGAACGTCAGTGATATAAATCTCGTATTTCAAGTGACTTCCTCACATATAAGACTATCTACCACTCTTATAGAAATGCTCTGGGCACTGCCAAACAAACATATTTCAAAACTCTTATCTCTGCTCAAGCCTCTAACCCCAAAAGACTCTTTAATACATTTAAATCACTTCTGAAGCCTCCCTCACCCACCCCACCAGCCTCCATCAAGTCACAAGATCTTGCTTCTTTCTCCAGGGAGAAGATTGATAAGATCTGAGATGAAATGGTATGCTCTTCGGCAGCCAGTGACCTGCTCAGTTCTTTACCTGAACCCTTTGGCACTCTCTTCATTTAATCCCACAAATGAAGATGAAGTACTGTTTCATCACTCTTCTCATCCTGCTTCTCTACTACCTCTCCTCTTGATCCTTTACCCTCACAAATAAGTAAAGCTCTGTTGGCTCATCCCTTCCCTAACTAACATCTGTAATTTCTCTCTTTCTACTGGTATTTTTCCTTCACTCTTCAAGCATGCAGTGATTACTCCCATTTTGAAAAAACAAAATTCTGACCCTAACTCTCTCTCAAACTACTGCCCTATCTCTCAGCTCCCATGTCTCTCTAAGATACTTGAGAGACTTGCCTACACTCGACTCACGTACTTTCTTAACTCACACAATTTATTGGACCCACTTCAGTCAGGCTTCCATTCCCAACACTCCACAGAGACAGCACTGACTAAACTGGTAAATGATTTGGTCACGACGAAGTCTAAAGGCCATTACTCACTACTTATTCTTCTAAATCTATCTGCTGCCTTTGACACTGTTGGCCACTCTCTTCTCATACAAACACTACAATCCCTAGGTCTTAAAGACACAGCCCTTTCTTGGTTCCTATCCTACTTATCCAATCGCTCCTTCAGTGTTCGCTTCTCTGAATCTACCTCCTCTTTGCTACCTCTTTCCGTTGGAGTACTGCAAGGCTCAGTCTTGGGTCCTCAGCTTTTCTCTATCTATACCTCATCTCTTGGTAAACTAATCAGCTCTTTTGGATTTCAGTATCATCTGTACGCAGATAATACTCAAATCTACCTATACTCCCCTAATTTGTCCCTATCTGTACTGAGCCGTGTCACTGAATGCCTTTCAGCCATTTCATCTTGGATGACATTTCGCCACCTCAAACTTAATATTTAAAAAACAGAGTTCATTATATTTCCACCGGCCAATAGTAGGTACCAACCTGATATCTTTATCACTGTTGACAACTCGACAATCTACCCTACCCCACAAGCTCGCTACCTAGGTGTCATCCTTGACTTCAATCTGTCTCAAAATCATGTTACATGCATCTAAAAAACATATCCAAAATACGACCATACCTTACACAAGACACTGCAAAAACTCTAATCCATGTTCTCATTAGCTCCCGCATTGATTATTGCAATAGTCTCCTAACTGGTCTTCCCAAAATGAGACTCTCACTACTACAATCCATTCTGAATGCAGCTGTGAGGCTAATCTTCCTCACTAGACATTCATGATCTGCAGACCCACTCTGTCAGTCCCTCCATTGTTTACCTGTATTCTACCGTATAAAATATAAAATACTTTTACTCACACACAAGGCCATTAACCAAACTACACCAATTTACATCACTTCGCTTATCTCAAAATATCTCCCAAACCGACCTCTTTGCTCTTCACAAGATCTGCATCTCTCATCCACACTCATTACTCACTCCCACTCACGACTGCAGGACTTTTATGAGGCTGCACCCACTCTGTGGAATGCCCTAGCACATACAATAAGACTCTTCTCTAGTCTCCAAACCTTCAAGTGTTCCCTAAAAACTTACCTTTTCAGGCAAACGTATCAAATTCCAGAGCCGCCCACATAACTTTCATAAACCTTCCTATCAAATTGCAACCTTGGAGTCACACTTTCAGACTATCATAAAAGGAAGAAAATCCCAAGGGGCTTTCACGTTAAAAACGTCCCCACAATTGGGAGATTTAATATACCCTTTTGCAAAAAATGGATGTCCATTTTGAAAAAGTGTTTGTGTGACCTAATGCTTTTAGTCATTGAGGTAGTATCACGTGAAATAGTGGTCATCAAGGATAAAATTGACGTCTTTGAGCAGCAGCATTAACCGACACTGATTACCGATACAAGGATGAACTGGGAAGATAAACTAAAGACCCAGATTGAAAAATATCGTTAAGATTTAATACAGTACAAACGGGGCAAATTAGAGAAAGCTGACAGAGATTATACACAACAACAGGTCTACCCTTGGCTGACAGGAACTCCATCCACCTACCAAAATACAAGACACCCTTTTCATAGAACTAGAAGGCCTGGTAACTAATCTGATACTACTGATGAGGGCACATCATCAAGTAGTGATTTAGATAACACCCAGGGAAGAGGTCCTTTAAGTGTTCTAACCAGGGCCCAATTGGCAGAAGACGCCCAAGATACACCAGACGGGGAGGTGCAAAAGAAGAGGAAGAGGGCCCAAGCAGCCTCTGCGTCCTGGGCAGAAATTATTTTTAATTTATCTTCAACTCCTCTTACCCCTATTGAAACATGTATATTATCCAAAGGGTTGAACTTTGTGCCATCTACGGAATTTGACCCTTTTTGTTGGAAAGTTGAACATTTTAAACTGAGGAGACAATTATGATTAAAAGATCACTTTAATATGGCTGATGGTGCCATTGGTGGAACTATGGGTATTGATCAACTATTACCAACAAGTCTTCGAAAATGTTCTAAATTCGACCCTAATTCTTTGAATCCTTCCACTAAGTGGGGTTCTGTAGGATGGTTGATCACAACGTCCAAATTGGCATTAAACGAGAACAGAAAGTACATACGAATATCAGTAAAGAATAAAGACAAGTAATACAAGCTCTGAGTCAACAGACAGATATAATTATGAGACCAGCCGACAAGGGCGTAGCAATTGTCATACAAGACACTGCTGATTATATTTGTAAAATTGATAAACAGCTTAGTGAGAGAGATACTTATCTGCCGTTAGACCGTGATCCTACAATGGAGTATAAAAATTAGTTGGATGTCATACTCACGGAGGCAGTACAGAATAATGTGATTTCTCCATATGTGATGTCAGGATTGACTGTGCAGTTTCTTATTAGACCTCTTTTACATACTCTTCCTAAATTGCACAAGGACAGTACATTCCCCCTGGGCCATCCAATTATCTCGGCCCGCAGGTCTATTTACCAACCAGTGGCTGTTTTTCTTGATTCTCTGTTACAATCAAGAAAAAGCCAAGCCTACCTATTTGAAAGATACTACCACATTATTATTGCGTTTGCAGGAATTAGTGTCGTTTCAGATCAGTGTTTGTTGTGTAAAATCAATGTTAAAAATGTATACACATGTATTCCCCATACTGATGGTTTAAACGCTGTTTGACATCTTATTGAACATAATCCCCTGTATAAAGGCCCTAACATCGATTTCTTTATTTGCTTGTTGGAACTCACATTGAAGAGGAATTACTTCAGCTTCAATGGGGGGTTCATCTTGCAGCGCAGGGGCTGCGCTATGGGATCTAGCATGGCCCCTGCTTTTGCAAACAGTTATACAGTATGTTTGAAATTGAACAGGCATTATTTTTTGATGATGTCAATGTGAGTTCTAAAATATTACTATATTTTAGATATATAGATGACCTTTTTGTTCTGTGGACTGATACACGAGATTCATTAGTCCAGTTGGTTGAGGCCCACAATCAGACATCTTCTCCAGTAAAATTCCCCTATCAGATTGAGCATGATAGTATTAACTTTTTGGATGTTAATATCTCCATTGTGGATGAAGTTATTTGTACTTCACTTTACAGTAAACCGACGGATTGGTATAATTTGCTTCTTGCAAGTAGCCATCACCCGGATTCCCTAAAAAGAGAGTTACCATTTTCCCAGATGCTCTGTGCCAACAGGATGACCAGTGATAGATCCAAATTAGAGGGGGAACTTGAGAAAATGGTTGGCAAATTTGTGACTAGAGTGTACAACCCCATAGAGCTTTGCAAAGCAAAACAAAGAGTTTTGGACATCTCCTGAAATGAGGCTTTGCAAAGTGTTCAGGAAAAATCGACCAGCAGTTTTGTATGGGTTAACCAGCATAATAGTGCTAGTGGTTTAATTAATAAAACAGTCAAAAAATATTGGCCAGTTATTCATACTGATTCCCACTTGAGCAGTTTAGCAACCAAGAAAATCATGCCAGCGTATAAGATGGGTAGAAATATTAGTGATTATGTTGTAAAAACAGACATAGCTAGAATCAATAGACAACACCCCAGGAACACAGAGGGAATGCTGGTGACACATTTTGCCATCCTTATTCAGGGAAGAAGTTTAAAATGAAACATAGAGTCACCTGTTCTACTAAATTTGTAGTCTACCTCATAAGTTGCCCTTGTGGGCGACATTATGTAGGCAAAACTGAATGTGCCTTTAAAGAGAGAATGGCTGCTCACCGACATACGATTCGAGCAGCAATTCAAAAGGGACATAGTGAGTGTCCAGTAGAAAGACACTCCAGTGAAGCACGACATACAGTAGTCTAGCTTCACTGAGGTATCGCATAATCGATCATATACCAGTACCATGGAGGGGAGGTGACCGTTCTTTAATGCTTTTGAAATCCGAGTGTAGATGGATATTTTGTTTGTATACCCTCTCACCCGAGGATTAAACGAACACCTAGGATTATCTTGCTACCTATAAGCCTGGTCATGTGGTTTAATGTTTTCTGTCTGGTGTATATAACATTTAATATTTAGAAATCAGCATAGGGCTTAATAACATATTTATTTAACATTGCATCTAGATATTTGTGTTTTCCTCGGTGACAGTATATGTCACTGGAGCCACGGTCCCATGACACAGACCATTTCTGTTCCAGAGAATACTAAACGTATATGGTTAATATTGAACATGTCCGTGCAGCCATTGCTATTTTCTTATTAATTTTTGCTAAGTTTCCTTGAATTCTATTATACAATGTATTGTGCTTGATCTGTATGTTTATCCGAATGTGTAACCTAGCAACACTGTATTGTCTCTGATAGGTGGGTTTGGTCACCTGGTGCGGCTCCCTCCGTGACGCCGAATCTCGCAAGACTGGTGATGTCACTTCAGGAACCGACAGCGTGAGTTTGGGCGCCATGGACGGTCTGGGGAACATATTTAGGTGAGTTGTTTTTTTCTTTGTACATGCACCCTGACGAAAATGCTATAAACAGCATTGGAACGTTGGCAACTAGGACTGTTGTCTGATTTCTTTATGCGAGTGCCGCCGTGAGACCATGTGTTGCTGGGGTTATCTCTACAGCGTGGAAGGCACCGGTATCATGTTGTGTCGTATTTTGTATTGAGGAGTGCAGCACCACTGGAATTTTTTTTTATATATATATACATATATATATATATATATATAAACACACACACACACATACACAAGCACACACACAAACATACATACCTACAAATACATATACACACACAAACACATATTTTATATATACTACCAGGGGCTAAGTGCAGACTGGCTGCACTATGACAATGGAGGGAGCTACAGTGGCTGAGCATGGTCAGCCAGCATCTTCCCTCAGACATTCTGTATGCAGAGAGCTACATAGCTCTCTGTTACTGCAGCAGCTTAACAGTCGTGGCTTTTGCTAGATGGAGACATAACTGTCCGTCTCAAAAATGAAATATTCGGGGGGGCGTGGCCTGGCTAGCAAGCAGGACAGACGTGTTTGGACCCAGCTCCTGGTGCCCGAGTACAATATACTCCTTTTAGCCCTTGCTCTTGCCCATAATCAGTCCCCCTTGGCCTCTGTTGATAGTTTTAGCCCCCCCTGCACCCAGTGTGACGGGTCCCGGAGCCGGAGGAGGCCTCCTGCCTCCTTGCGGGTTGGGGCCTACACGAAATACAAAAGCCGGGGGCTAAATTAGTGCTGGGATCCCGACCGCGGCGAAAGTGTCGTATACAACCCGGCGACAAGACCTACCCCTCACCAGGACCGGCTCTAAGTATAGCAATATCGCCTGTGGGGTCCGTGTCCGCCGGGAGGCGCTCCGTCCCCGCCCGACGAGGTGAGAGACCCGGCGCGAACAGCCGCTTGTACGGAGCTCCGTGGTTGCCGGGGCGACCGCCGCGGCTTGCTGGGAGCTGGCGGCCGGCCCCACCTGCCGGGTGGTTGACGTCGGAAGCGGCTCCCCTTTGCAGCACCACAGCCGCCTGCCTTCCATACCCACAAGCTTCACAGAATCTCTCACGGTGGCCTGGGACAGTGCACTTGGCTGCTGGCGGCCATTTTGGTTATAGGAACTGGGTCATAGCTGGTGACCTCAGCGGCTGGAAGTGGGGCTGGGGAGCCCTGGTCATCGGCTGGCCCGTGACTGGGGGGCCCTACCTGCAGAAAAATATCTATTGCCTCCAATATGCTCCCTTATGATAGTACATCTTAGAGTCTCCTTTCATCTCACCCAGACGCTATCTCACTGCTCCTCACTAACCTATTACTGGGGTAGATCAACTTAAACAGTACTGCAGAAAATCAGAGCAAGGGAGATCCCCCTGGACCTGTCATCTTCATACTACAAAGACCTCCACTGCCAATAAATTTATACCTTGTTTCACCTATGATATTTGAGGCTGGAGCTCCATCTACTGGCCGTTCTAATGTTTGATCTCGGCTCCAGGTCAGTCCCTGTTTCTCTCATAATGTGATCCACTGGAGCCTGCCCCGAGTCTTGGGACCGCCTATGTTATAATATTAACGCTGTCCTATCCCCACTACCGGGACCTATCTAACAGATTGATGTGGTGATTCTATCTCACTGCCCTATATGTACACATGTCCAACATGACTAGAGGTAATAAAAAGCAACAGGGCGCAGGAGGGACCCAGTGCCTGAAGAAATTTGCCTACTCAGATGCTAAATCCTCAGCTCAGGGGACACCCTCACATCCCGACGTCTCAGACTCGGAGGACTCTGACCATTCTCCGTTGACTCGAAAGGATCTCCATTTGCTTTTCCGCGAAATTAAGGAGACGAGGAAATCTGTGCAGGCGATACAGGCGGAGGTACACTCGGCCATTGCCTCCCTTAAAGCCGATGTTACAGCTCTCGGAGACAGGACAGATCACTTGGAGTCTAAAATGGACGAGGTCGTCGTTTTCCAACAGGGGGTGGAGGATGATGTCCACACCCTAAAGCAAGAAATGCACCTACTCCTGGAACGTCAGGAGGACCAGGATAACCGAGCGCGCCGGAATAATCTCCGCATGCGGGGGGTCCCCGAGGACGTTGATATGTCATCCCTCCCCGTCTACCTCAAGAAACTGTTTGTACACCTATCGCCCTCAACTCCGGAGGATCAGTTTCTGTTGGATAGGGCCCACAGGGCTCTTCGCCCCCGTTCTCAAGACCAAGCCCAACCCAGGGATGTTATTCTCCGCTGCCACTATTATTCGGCTAAGGAGGACTTGCTTAGAGAGACCAGAAAGCTTCCCAAGTTGGATTTCCTAGGACATTCCCTTCAAATATTTCAGGACATTTCTCCTACTACACTCCTTAAAAGAAAGGAATTCCGACCCATTACCCTGGCTCTCCGAGACAGTGGCATTCGATATAGATGGGGGTTCCCCTTTCGCATACTCGTATGGCACCATAACCGCCTCCATTCGGCTAGGGACCTAGCTGAAGCTAAAGATCTCTTACGCAACCTGGGCATTACCCCGTCTCCAACCCTGTCTGAGTCTCCGCAGCGGATGAATGAGGCTCCCTCTGTAGAGACGAACGACACTCCGAGACGCTCCCTGAACCGAGATTGGTCACGAGTGCCCTCAACACGGAAATCCGCCTCTGCTGGCCCTAACGCCTGAAGCCGTTTCTGCTTAAATATTGTATTATCTTCATTTTATACTGCCTATACGTGTGTCTATCTTGTCAAGTTGTGATCTCCCTCTGCTTTCGTTCCAACAACGTCCCGGCCCCCCGTGCACATGGCACAACCACATAGGCGTTTTAACCTGTGTTAGCCACTGTTATCTCACTAGATACCCTAGGGGATAATGGGGATTAGGTACAGTTGATTACGCATATACCCTTTAAATGCAAGTTCCCGGACTCGGGGCACCAAGATGAGTGCCCGCTACCTCTGATGCATCTGGCTCGGCCAGGCTGCGTCCCCATAACTGGGTCTTATACCCTAGACCGGTCGTTGTCACTTAGTGACCCCCTTTGGTTTCCCCCTGACCGGCACGTTTGGCCAGATGCCGTTTCCTCTGGCCTCCAACCTTCCTCTTTTCCCTATCTTTCCCATGTTTTGTCCCCCCTGTTTTTGTCTCTGTTTTTGTATTCATATCCTTTTTGTGTCCGTCTATGCATAAATATCTGCCATGTATCACATATATTTACACTGTCTTTGTTCTGGTTTTTCATAGGGTTGCGGTGTCCGGAAGGAGGTGGTGAAGCGTTTCGAGTCCCGGTCGGCCATGGCTCTTAAAATCTATTCACATAACGTCAAAGGTTTGAACAGCCCTAACAAACGCACCAAGCTATTCCTCTCCCTTAAACAGGCCAAGGGTGACTTAGTTTTCCTACAGGAAACCCACTTTAAGAAATCCCTACACCCTGATTTAAAATCCAAAGCTTACCCCCTTACGTTTCACGCATGTGATGCCACACACAAGAAGAGGGGGGTCTCCATTCTGATAGCTGCCCACCTTACGTTTGAATTGCTGGACAGCCATGCAGATAAAGCAGGTAGATGGTTTATTCTTGTGGGGAAACTCAATGATAGCCTATGTACCCTAGTTAACATCTACGCCCCAAATCAAAATCAAGCTACATTCTTCGGGAGGCTGAGTACACGTTTGACTAGACTAGGTAGGGGAGAGGTTATAATAGCCGGAGATTTTAATGAGGTACTGGATGCCTCCCTGGATAGGTCCTCCCATCCTTATTCTCGCTTTCTTAACCACCCCCGTCCGACCTTGGCATCTCTTACTTTGCTAGATCTTCTGAAACTCCACTTGCTATTTGACTCTTTTAGGCTATCTGAACCACTGACCAGAGACTACACCTTCTTTTCCTCTGTACACAAGTCCTACTCTAGAATCGACATGATCCTACTCAGCCGGGATCTATCCTCCAAATTGAAATCTGCCTGTATTCTCCCTATGATTTGGTCTGACCATAGTCCAATCACTGCCGAACTCCATTCCATCACCCCACGCCCTCCCCCCGTTTCCTGGCGTCTAAACGACTCCATACTACACAACCAGGAAGCTACCGCTCAAATTAAAAACTGTCTGGCTGAATACTTCCTTCTCAATGATCTCCCGGAAACTTCCCCAACCACTCTATGGGAGGCACATAAAGCTGTCCTACGTGGCCATTTGATTTGTCAGGCAGCTAGGCTTAAAAAAACCCGGGAGCTTAGCTTCCTTTCCCTTTCTACTAAACTCCAAGCCCTTGAGCATCAGCATAAACTCTCTCCTACCCCATCTAACTTAGAGCCCCTTCTAGAAGCTAGAAATGCACTCTCACTCTCCCTATCGGAACGTACGGCGAAGACTCTTCAGAGGCTTAACCAGACCTTCTACGAGAAAGGCGACAAAGCCGATAGAATTCTGGCTTCCCGTCTTAGAGCACAACGATCCCGTAACAATATTCTAGCGGTAAACACCGAATCCGGCGAAATCACATATGACCCAGGGAGTATAAACAGGGTCTTCCAGGATTATTACACCAAGCTATATAATTTAAACCCCACGGCCCCAATTCCCGGCCCCCCTGACGCGTTAATTTCAGAATTCCTACGACGAGCCGATCTCCCTCAACTATCTGTCACCGAATCTGTGGAACTGAATAGAGATATCACAGAGGAAGAAATAACGGCCGTCCTGAGAAATCTCAAATCCTCTAAAGCCCCAGGCCCTGATGGCTTCTCGGCCTCCTACTATAAAAAATTTGCCCCCTTGTTGGTCCCCCATCTACGGGTATTGTTTAACGCAGTCCTGCATGGCACTCCATTCCCAAGCACTATGCTGGAGGCCAGAGTAATAGTCATCCATAAAGAGGGCAGAGATCCACGAAATTGTGCTAATTATCGCCCGATATCCTTATTGAATCTAGACATTAAAATATATGCAAAGATCTTGGCTACCCGCCTTAATGGTGTACTCTCTGACCTGATACACTATGACCAGGTGGGATTTATCCCAGGACGCCAGGCCAGAGACAACACTAGAAAAGCGATTGACGCTATTCATCTGTTGAATAGCAGGCAAACCTCATCCATTATCCTCTCCCTCGACGCTGAAAAGGCGTTCGATCGTATCTCTTGGCCGTTCTTGTTCCAGAACCTACAGGCGTTCGGGATATAGGCGGAATTTCTGACCGGGGTCTCTGCCCTCTACTCCTCTTCAATAGCAAAGGTCCTCACCAAAGGGATACTGTCCCCCTCCTTCCCATTGGCTAATGGAACTAGACAGGGGTGTCCTCTTTCCCCCCTGGTGTTTGCCATGGTCATTGAGCCATTGGCAGCTATGATAAGGAAGTCCGATAGTGTTCGGGGAGTGCAGATGGGCTCACTGGAGTCTAAGATCTCGCTCTTCGCCGACGATGTATTATTGTCTCTCACTCAGCCGCAGTCTTCCCTACCCGCCCTATATAAGATTATAGAGGAATATGGTTCCCTGTCAGGATATAAAATAAACTATACGAAATCTGAAGCCATGTTACTCCATGTGCCTGGAGACCTTAAATGCTCCCTGCAGTCCTCCTATGATCTTCAATGGCAGACCAATAAGATTAAGTACTTAGGTATCTATATTACCTCTCATTATAATTCCCTCTACTCTGAAAATTTCCCGCGGGTTCTGACCAAGATCAAATCGGATTTGGCAAGATGGAGGGCACACATCATATCCTGGCTGGGTAGGATTATAGCCCTCAAAATGACAGTTATACCACAACTTCTATATCTCTTCCAAACTTTACCTGTGAAGGTACCAGAGAAGGTTCTCAGAGATGCCCAGGCCTCATTTGTGAAGTTTGTATGGAACGACAAACACCCACGGATTGCCTTTACCGTGCTTCGGCTCCCCCGCTCCGAGGGGGGTCGAGGATTTCCCGATGTCAAACTCTATTATCTGGCTAGTCATTTAAGCCAAATGGTGGCCTCATTTGCACCCCGCGGCTGTATCGCCTGGGTTGATCTTACTGCATTTTCTATGGGAATCCGTTCACTGGCTTCGCTGTGGGGCCTGGGCAAATCACACCTGCTGACTCTCAGAAACATCTCTCCCTCCCTTAAGTTTCACCTATCTACCTGGCACAAATCTCTTGCGAAATATCATTTATCCTCCTCACACTCCCCTCTTACACCCCTCTGGGACAACCCAGATTTCCCCGCTGGGGTCCCCCCCCCCGTAAGTTCACATCCTGGTTTAATGCCCGGATCCTTGTGGTCCATGACTTATCCCTACACGGTCATTGGATGTCAATTGACGGTATTAAATCCAAATTTCCCTCACTGTCCCCTCCCTTCTTTGAATATTTTCAACTTTGCCATTTCCTCCTCTCCCTGCCTCAGGCTGACGTTCAACGGGACCTTACCCCCTTTGAGTCTTTATGTCTTGCAAAACCCATAAGCAGAGGCCTAATCTCGCAAATATATACCTTGTTGGTTGAGACCTCCTCTGGACCGCAGACCCGCCACGAGCGGGAGTGGGAAAGGGACCTGGGCCCCCCCCCTGACGACACCTGTTGGGAGGAAGTACGGGAGGGCATCGCTAAAAGCTCTATCTCTACCCGACTCAAGGAGACATCCTATAAGTTGTATTATCGGTGGTATTATACCCCAGACAAACTATCTCGGATGTTCCCCTCTGCCACCCTGGTCTGTTGGCGGGGATGCGGTCAACGTGGTACTCTCCTCCATATTTGGTGGACCTGTCCGCGTATCGTTAACTACTGGAAAAAAGTACTTGACATACTGAACTCCTTAGCGTCGCTTAGGCTCACATTAGACCCTTGGATGTTTCTACTGGCCCGCCCACACCCGGACCTTGACCCCCTACTGAATAAATTATTCTCCCATATATTAGTAGCGGCGAAATCTTTAATAGCTAAAAATTGGAAAACCCCTGCCCCTCCCACGATACCCGCTCTGAATAACTACATCTGGTTCGTAGCTAATATGGAAAAAATCACTTATTTCCTGCATGACTGTCCCCACAAATTTGAACTCGTTTGGGGTCCCTGGATATCCCAATTTGAGATCCAAACCTTGCCTTTGAATCCACCTCATTGGCCTCCGAGCGGGACGCGCTCGGGCCCTCCCTCCGGGCGCCGCCCCGCACTTCCAGATCATGTTTGTATTTGCTCTGTCACGCAATCCACAGGTATGCTTATTCAATGTTTAGCGGATATAAATTTTTATGGATATGTCAGCTGTGTTGCTCCCACTGTAGCATAGAACGGCTCTGTTGTCCGTTCTCTCTCCCTTTTTCTTTGTTCCCCCCCTCCCCTCATTACCCCCTGATGTTCCTGTTTTCTCTATGTATATGCTCCCCATCTGGGGAGAAACTCTGTATATCTGCTTAACTATATACAAAATATATGAAAAACTGACGCCATGAAGACTGTCACTCATATCTTATTATGCTACTGTTTTGTATCATCTATTGTGGATTTATCAGTCTTTATTGGTGTAAATAAAATGTTTAAAAAAAAAAAAAATGAAATACTCGGCTCATCATGGGGGTTTACATGTACTCTGAAACCTCCCTGCATACACCACTGACAGTAATAGATCAAGGAGGTCGTAGATGTAGCTAGACTTTAGTAAGTCTTTTGACTGTTAAACTTGAAAGGATTCTAAGATGGTTGAATGGATAGGTCCTTTGTTACAGGGAACCAAATTGAGGGAACTCCTTTTTTTATTTGACACATGATGGGAGAGAGCTGAGATATTGAACCCCCTTCCATCTGTGAAAAATTACATTTTTGTAATTTTTTGTGTGCTACGACAGAAACTACTAAGACAGTACTTCATCTTTAATATAGGAATCTTCTTTTTCAAACATGGGAGCCTTTTTTCAATGGCACTTACAGTAGCTGCGGTTGAAGAGTGGGATTTAACATTGCCAGTTTACAGGTATGTGCAGATGTTGAGTCGCATTCATCTTTGAAGCGAAGGGGATAATTACAGAGCAGAGCTAGGTCTGGCATACTGTTAGACTGAGGTTTAACTGAAAATCAAATGAAGAAGGGCTCTAGAGCTTTCTGTGAAATATATATATGTGTACTGTATATACCAGGGCTGGCCAAACCAGTCCTCGAGATCTACCAACAGTTCACATTTTCCAGACCACCTAGCTGGTGCACAGGTGTAGTCATTACTAATTAAGATGTGCTGCATTCATTCCTAACTGACCATTCTACAGATCTCCAGGAGGCCTGGAAAACATGAACTGTTGGTAGATCTCGAGGACCGGTTTGGCCAGCCATGGTATATACTGTATTTTGATTTAACATTAGTTAATAAATTCAATCAAATCTATAACTTTTGCTAAAAAAAAGACATTAAAGCCATAATAAAATCAGTGTATTAACAATCCTGGAGCTGGAGCTCGTGAAATGTACAGTAGATGGATCTAGTGCTGCAGGATGCAATCTTTCTTGAGCAGTTCTGGATCTGAAGGAGAGGTTCTAGAACTGAGAGTTTGTCAACCTGCAGGTGGAGCTAGGCTAATGGAGCCAGCCACAAACCTTGGGCATACCCTCACCTTCTTTACTACCATCTGCTGGTACTAATGAAGACAGCAGGGTCTGGAACCTCTTACAATATTTATGCCAATACTTTTACTGGGCCGTCTGGGATTCATCATGCTGAAATTACTGAACTGACCTACTCTCCTGACCCAATTTCACTAATAAAATTAGATTATTAAGTGCAGCAGGAACCAGGATAATTCCCTGAGCAATAAAGTAAAAAAAAAAACACACTGACTATAAACGCTGTTATTTTTTTATATAACACACTGAAAATAATAATTAGAATATATTTTCTTAAGATTTTGCCAGGCAATTTTTTTTTTTGGAGGACATGCTGGGTAGAAAAATAAAAATCTTGTAGATATTATAGAGAAACTAAAGGTTTCCCTGAAGCACTAACCATCTTCAGGGCAGAAGCAGCCGGGAAAACTGCTGGCATCTAGTACAGTGTATGTAATAACAGGTGTTCTGGGCTCCCTTGTGATACTACTGAAAATATGGCTCCTAAGAACTCAACAAATGTAGCCAATAATTAATTAACATGGAAATTAACCATTAAGTGCAAATTAAGCTACAAATTCCCTTTACTAAATGTAAAGGACTCTATAGGAGATGTATCAAGCCTTGGAGTAGTTGCTCAAACCAACCAATGAGCTTCTAACTATCTTTTAGAAGACTGTGCTATATAAATGAAAGTTGGAAGCTGATTGGCTCCTATAGGCAATTTCTCCACTTTATTTCTGTTCAAGGCTTCATACATCTCCCACTTTTTGTGCTGTAGAGAATAATATACATCCTGTGCTGTTAGGGAAGCTGTGAAAATAAAGGTAAACTGGCCCTGTTTTGTATGCTGTAAATTTACAGGTGGTGCTGTGAAAATAAATGTACTCTGATCCTGTCCTGTATGCTGTAAAAATACAGGGTTGCTCTTGTTAAAATAAAGGTACACTGGCCCTGTATTGTATGCTGTAAAAACACAGGGGTGCTGTGAAAATAAATGTACACTGGCCCTGTCTTGTATGCTGTAAAAAAACAGGAGTGCTGTGAAAATAAAGGTACACTAGCCCTGTCTTATATGCTGTAAAATTACAGGGGTGCTGTGAAAATAAATTTACACTGGCCCTGTCCAGTATGCTGTAAAAATACAGTGGTGCTGTTGTTAAAATAAATGTAAACTGGCCCTGTCTTGTATGCTGTAAAAATACAGGGGTGCTATAAAAAAAATGTACACTGGCCCTTTCTTATATGCTGTAAAATGACAGAGTTGCTGTGAAAATAAATGTACACTGGCCCTTTCCTGTATGCTGTAAAAATGCAGGGGTGCAGTGAAAATAAATGTACACTGGCCCTGTCCTTAATGCTGTAAAGATACAGGAGTGTTGTTGTTAAAATAAAAGTACACAGGCCCTGTCCTGTATACTGTAAAAATACATGGGTGCTGTTGCTAAAATAAAAGTACACTGGCCCAAATACAAGGGTGCTGATTTTAAAATAAGATTACACTTGCCCTGTCTTGTATACTGTAAACTTACAAGAGTTTTGTTCAAATTCAGTGGTGCTGGCCCTGTCCTCTATGCTGTAAAAACAAAGGAGTGCTGTTGTTAAAATAAAAGTACACTGGCCCAAATACAGGGGTGGTGATGTTAAAATAAATTTACACTGGCTCTGTCTTGTATACGGTAAAATTACAGGGGTGTTTAAATACAGTGGTGCTGGCCGTATCCTCTATGCTGTAAATATATAGGGGTGCTGTTGTTAAAATAAAGGTACACTGGACCTGTCTTTTATGCTTTAAAATACAGGGGTGCTGTGAAAATAAATGTACACTGACCCTGTCTTGTATGCTGTAAAAACACAGGGGGTCTGTGAAAATAAATGTACACTGGCCCTGTCTTGTATGCTGTAAAAATACAGGGGTGCTGTGAAAATAAATGTACACTGGCACTGTCTTGTATGCTGTAAAAATACAGGGATGCTGTGAAAATATTTGTACACTGGCCCTGTCTTGTATACTGTAAAAATACAGGGGTGCTGTGAAATTAAATGTACACTGGCCCTGTTCTGTATGCTGTAAAAATACAAGGGTGCTGTGAAAATATAGGGGCACTGTTCTGTGTGCTGTAATAATAAAGGGGTGCTGTCCTGTTTTTAGTGAAAGATCAAGAACCACTTCCAGTTCCTAGTACTACTGCTGAAGCTGCTGCTGCCACCAGTCATGACATTGACAATGCAATTCCATCAACATTGTTTGCTAAGAGTGGTGCCCAATGTCATAGAGGGCATGTAAAATCCAAGAAGCAAAAATTAATAACAAAAAAAAAGAAATTATCTGTTAAGAAATGTAAAATTGGCAATATGCCATTCACGACACGAAGTGGCAAGGAAAGGCTAAGGCCTTGGCCTATGTTCATGACTGGTGGTTCAGATTCTCATGAAGATGGAAGCCCTCCTCCCTCTGGAAAAAAAATAAAAATAAAGCTTGTTAAAGCACAGGAAAATACAACTGTGCATTCAGAGATATCACAAATCCCCAAAGAGAGTCCAAGTGTGTCCGCGGTTGTGATGTCTAGGCCTGACCTTCCCAAGACTGTATGGAAAGAGGAGACTACTACCACCATTTGCACGCCCCCTGCAAGTGCTCGGAGGAGCACCACCAGTCCAGTTGCTAATATTGAGATTGAGGATGTCACTGTAGAAGAACACCAGGATGAGAAGGATATTGGTGTAGCTGGCGCTGAGGAGGAAGTTGATAGTGAGGATACTGATGTGGTTTGTTTGAATAAGGCACCAGTGGAGACAGTTGTTGGCCATGGGATGAAAAATCCCATTGTCATACCCAGGCAAAATACAAAAAAAAATCCACCTCTTTGGTGTGGAATTATTTCTCTGTGAGGATGAGGATGTAAAGACTGAAGAGGTGAGGAATCTGAGGATGAGGACAACATCTTGCCTCTGTAGAGCCAGTTTGTGCAAGGAGAGATTAATTGCTTCTTTTTTGGTGGGGGCCCAAGCAAAGTAATCATTTCAGCCACAGTTGTGTGGTATACCCTGTCACTAAAATTATTGGTTTGTTAAAGTGTGCATGTCCTGTTTATACAACATAAGGGTGGGTGGGAGGGCCCAAGGACAATTCTGTATTTTCTTTGTCTGCCATATCATTCCAGGGGTGCTGCCCTATATGCGGTACTGCCCCTCTGCCCTAACAGTCCAGGGGTGCTTCCCCACTGCTGTTTAAGTCCAGGGTTGCTGTTACCCATCTGCTGTGCTGTGAAATTCTTCAGGGGTGCTGCCTATGCTGTATAAGTCATGGGGTGTTGCCTATCTGCTGTATAAGTCCAGGGGTCCTGCCTATCTGCTGTATAAATTCAGAGGCATTGCCGTATAATTCCAGGGGTGCTGCTGTACTTGATCCTAGGTTTAAATTAAAGCCTAGAGCAGAATATGAAACAAGTTTCAACATCACAACCAGATTTATGAAAATGTATAGCTGCAAATGTGGAAATGGAAATTGCAATTTTGACAAAGTGTTTTTCAATAAAATGGGGAGAGATCATATTTGTGGCAAAAGTCAGTTAGACTCAGAAGAGACAGGATCATAATCCAGCAGAACGTGACATGGCAACATCTCCTACTTAATTTTCTCTGGCAACTGCCACAGAAAACTAGATTTTCCAAACACACCTATGTCTATACAGATTGAGCCACACTCATCTAGTGCGGCTCCATCGCATACGAGCACGCCCAGCGTGACTAGTCACACCGGGAGTGCACAGAGACACTCCCATTCTAGTAAATGGGGCATGTGTGCATCACAGATGCGCGCGCCCCAGACGTAGGCGGGCTTAGGCACAGACGGAGCCACGATTAGCAAGGCTCCATCTGTATGTGTGCCATATAATTCCAGGGGTGCACTATCTGAACCCGCTCATCTCTAGTAGATATATCTTCTAGTGTGCACTGTGTACCCAGCATAAGAGAGAGTTCTTCCTAATTGTTTCATGTTAGGGACTAAAATGAATGGCTCCAATTAGTCAACCTTAATTTTGATTTATTAATAATGTTCCACATTCTTGAATTATTTACACGAAGCACATTTGTTGTACAGGGTTCTTTTCCTTTATTTTCTAAATGTTTTCTCCTTAATAATTACAATGTAAGGGCTGCATAGGGTTATCGCAAGACCTTGCGGTGTTAGCAGTGCCAGATTAAGGTCCACATGGGCCTGGAGCTGAAATTTATGAAGGGCCTATTTTGTGCTGCCACAGGGGGTGTGACTAGTGATGTGGGGGACATGATCAGTGCTGTGGAGATGTGGTCTGAAAAGGGGGTGTGGTCTGAGTTATGGACTGTGGCTAGTACCTTTCTACAGTTACCTCAATTGCCTTAAATCAACAGTGTAATGTGAGTCTATAAAAGTAAATGCTGCTTGTTAACATTACTAAAAATGAAATATGTCTGATACAGTAATATGAGTAGAACATATGTATGTTTATAACATTTTACAATTATGGAAATGCAAACAGAAATAACAAATCTATGACATCATAGTGCATTTAACAAATAAAATAAAACTTGATCATAAAAGTGGGAAAAAATGTCAGCTATTTTAAGCAATAAATATAGGGTCCTGGTATGTTTAATGCCATACAAAGCGCTTAACCTGCACTTACAGTATTCTAGGGTTGAGCCATTCACCCAAAAAAGATCACAGCAGTTTCCTGAAGTAAATTGCAGTAGTAAGGACAGCAGTTTTAAATCATCGGCAGCTGTAAGTGCTGGCCATACAGGGTAACAAAATAGTAAGCAGCGTGAACATACCAGTCAAGTGTTTTTTCTATTCTATGGGGACCCATTTGTGGCAGGTAGGAAAAACCCACCGGGATATAATCCCAGAAGTATACCACAAAGACATGGTGATGATTTTTTGGGGGACGGTTACAGACATCTAAACTGCCCACATCGAAAATTCGAAAGGTTAAATTGGTCAGGAAAAAGACAAAGAGAGCAAGAGCCAGAGGAAAGAGGGGTGGAAGGAGGAAGTCAAGGAAAAAGTATGAAGTTAAAGTAAATGGTAAACGGGTCTTTAATCTATCTTCTAAAGAATTATCGGTAGACCAATTGCGATTGCTAGAAAAAGGATTAAATTTTGCTCCGGCACAGAAACCTAATCTCTTTGAATTATTTGTAGACCTGAATCGGTATATTAGGACCCTGAGTCGAAAGCGATATTTTGCTTTAAAAAATCTTAAAAAGAAAGATCAAAAAGGTATGCCCATTATAATGGATCAGGACGACAGGGAAATGCTAAGTATGCTGGAGTCTCTAGCCACAGAATCAACTGACATTTGCAAAGATGAGTCTTATCTGAAAATATTTGATGTAAAAAGGAGGGTGGAAGAAGAGAATAGGTTTAAAAATAAATCAGAGTTCTATCCACTTGCATATCGTGGCCCGTATATTGAGAGTTTTTACAAATCAACTATGGAGCAGTTTAGAATCATGTGTAGTAAGACTGAAAAACAACCCCTTAGGGATAATCTGAGTAAGAAGGAGAGGATGGCTTTAAAAGAATTGAGTGAAGATCCTTCTCTGACAATCAAACCAGCTGACAAAGGCGGTGGGATTGTGGTCATGGACACAGTTGCATATTTGGTGGAGGCAAATAGACAACTAAATGATGATCTCCTATATTCAAGGATGACATGCAATCCCACCGCCAGGTTTCAGGTAGAACTTAAGACCATATTGAATCAAGCATGGAAGAGGGGGGCCATCTCGAAGGAAACATTAGGTTTCCTATATTGTGTTTATCCTGTGATTCCCATATATTATTTTTTGCCTAAAGTGCATAAAACTTTAATTAATCCACCGGGTCGACCCATAATTGCGGGAATTGGGTCATTAACTAGTGACTTGTCATTCTTTGTAGATAGTCACTTACAGGGGTATGTGAAAAAATAAAAATCACATATAAAGGACACCACACATTTTTTAAATCTAATAAAGACGGTAAGGTGGAGGCCCAGTTACTGTTTTATCACGTGTGACGTCGTGTCACTATATTCGAATATTGAGCACCAATTGGGGATAGATGCTGTTGAAGTATATCTCTCAGAAGATCCCAATATCACTAATGAACTAAAGTGGTTCATAATTGAAGGGATTAGATTTATATTAAAGCATAATTATTTTCTTTTTGATCATCAGTATTATCTACAGGTCAAGGGAACGGCCATGGGGACCAGGTTCGCCCCTAGCTTTGCGAACCTCTTTATGGGTCGCATTGAGGAGCGGCACATTTGGGGGGGCGGTGCGGGGGCAGGCCTGGTCCTTTATGGCCATTTCATTGACGATTTATTTTTTGTTTGGGAGGGGAGCACAGAATCAGCAGAATCCTTTGTTAAAAGTTTGAATGATAATCAGTTTACAATTTACTGGACACTGTCACCGTACATAGATTACTTTTTTAGATATTGCACTAAAGGTTGAGAATGACATGATAATGACGGAGACTTTTGTAAAAGAAGTCGACCAGAGTAGATACCTCCACTATAAAAGTAGTCATCTTCAAAAGTGGAAGGAGAACATACCTAAGGGCCAATTCCTCAGAGTGAAGATAAATTGCTCCACCGAGGGAGCTTCCCGGAAACAAATTAAATCTATATATGGGTCGTTTATTTCTCAGGATTATCCTAAAAACATATTAGAAAAGGCCATGAGGGAAGTGCATAACATTGAACGGGATACACTGCTAGAAGATACTCGGAGTAGGGCAAAAAGGTATGAGGAAACAGGAAGGGATAGGACATCTATGTTTGTGACTAAATACAACACCAGTGCATATGAAATAAAGAAAATTATTAAACGAAATTTTGCCATTCTTAGGTTAGATGAAACACTGAACTCCAATGTAAAACTGAATGAACAAGTTATCTTTAGAAAATCTGATAATTTGAAAACAACATTGGCTCCTAGTTTTTTTGATCGGACACGAAATAGAAATAAAAGTAAAAATAAAATTAAAGATTTGGTACAAGAGGGTGGGAAAATGGCGCCCATGTGGTTACCACCAATACCTCTAGGCTTTCATAGATGTGGGCGGACAGGATGTGTTACGTGTGCTCATACCACTAAAAAGACTACACACATTATCTCTGCGGTATCTGGAGAGGTGTGTAGGATAAAAAGTTTCCTTAATTGCAAATCCACATTTATAATTTATGTGCTGGAGTGCGGATGCGGACTGCAATATGTGGGGCGAACTATTAGAACGCTCCACCTAAGATTTATGGAACATAAAAGGAGTATAGAAAAGGAGGCCGGAAATACTCACCTATATAGACATATTTCAAATTGTGAAAAAGGTAAATGTGGAAATATTAATATCACTGCTATAGAACAAGTAGCGGAAACAAATAGGGGAGGGGACAGGTATAGACGTCTATGTAAAAGAGAGGCGTTCTGGTTATTTAGACTAAAGACCCTGGTGCCGTATGGATTGAATGATTCTGGTGCCGTATGGATTGAATGATTCTAATAAAGGAAGTGCTGTTTGTGAGTTCCGATTGGCTCACGAACCAGCACTTCCTTTAACAGATCCGCCGGAGACCCAGGAGGGACACAGGAGAGGCGCGCACTGTGCCCTCCATGTCCCTCCAACACAAAACAGAGGGGGAGCGGGGGCACGCACTGGGGGAGCATATGTGCACTGAGGGGGCATATATGGCACTGGGGGTGTGTGTGTGTACCTGGCACATGGGGGGGCTATATTTGGCACTGGGGGCACGTGAGTACCTGGCACTGGGGGCATATGTGGCACTGGGGGGTATATGTGTACCTGGCACATGGGTGGGGGCTATATTTGGCACTGGGGGCATGTGAGTACCTGGCACCGTGGGGGAATATCTGGCACTGGGGACATATGTGACACTGGGAGCACAGCCCTAGCAACAAGCACTACCCCCTAGCAACGAGCATGACACCCAGTGCATGAAACCCCTGGCAACGAGCATGACACCCAGTGCATGAAACATCTGGCAACGAGCATGAAACCCAGTTCATGAAACCCCTGGCAACGAGCATGACACCCTGGGCATGAAAACCCCTGGCACCGTGCATGGAACCAAGAGCATGAAACCCCTGGCAACGAGCAGGTAATTTAAAAGTAATTAGAAGCCTTACTGTAGGACTTAATGTGTAATGGGCATTGCGGTGTGTGGCATAATGTATCATGGACATTGCGGTGTGTGTCATAATGTGTCACAGGCATTACGGTGTGTGGCATACTATATCACGGGCATTATGGTATGTGGTATAATGTCTCAGGGGCATTGCAGTGTGGCATAATGTATAACGGGCATTGCGGTGTGTGGCATAGGGTATAACAGGCATTGCGGTATGTGTCACAGCATACGGTGTATGGTATACTATATCACGGGCATTGTGATATGTGGTATAATGTCTCAGGGTCATTGCAGTGTGTGGCATAATGTATCACGGACATTGCGGTGTGTGTCATAATGTGTCAGGCATTAAGGTGTGTTGTATACTATATCACGGGCATTGTGGTATGTGGTATAATGTCTCAGGGTCATTGCAGTGTGGCATAATGTATAACGGGCATTGCAGTGTGTGGCATAGGGTATAACGGGCATTGCGGTATGTGTCAGGCATTACGGTGTGTTGTATACTATATCACTGGCATTGTGGTATGTGGTATAATGTCTCAGGGTCATTGCAGGGTGTGTCATAATGTGTCACAGGCATTGTATGTGCTATAATGTATCAGGGGCATTGCAGTGTGTAGCATAATGTATAACGGGCATTGCGATTCCTGTCATAATGTGTCACAGGCATTACGGTGTGTGGCATAATGTGTCGGGGGCATAATGGTGTGTGGCATAATGTGTCGGGAGCATTATGGTGTGTGCATATTGTGTCATGTGCATTATTGTGTGTGGCATAATGTGTAAGGGCCATTGCAGTATGTGGCATAATGTATACTGGGCATTACTATAAGGAGGAAAAATGACAAATAATGTAAGGGGCATGAATCAGGATTATTTTTCTTTCCTGTGGTGGCCAACATCTGGGCGTGCAGGTTGCAAAACTGGGGTATAAGGTAGTCTTTTCCTGCAATGGCACGCCCTTTATGCAAATCCATGCCCATTCCAATGAAACCACGCCCCCTTTTTGCGACACGCGCGCATGTTTGTCCCTTTAATAGTGCCAATTATGGAAGATGGGGGGGGGGGGGGGGGCGCCGAATACTTTTTTGGCTTGGAGAGAAAAATTTCTAGTTACGCCACTGGTGGTTACCTTGCATAAAGACAATTACTTTGTAATGTTTTTAAGTGAGGGCATTAAATGAAGGTGCCAGCATCTAATGTACTTTATCTGTGGTTCGAGGGTGTATTCTCTTTAAATGCAACATTGCGGTCAGCACTTTCTCAAGGGGATCTGGTCTGTAGGTCGACACTGTCTTGGTCGACCACCTTCGGTCTACAGTAAGTAGGTCGACATGTTCTAGGTCGACATGACAAAAGGTCGACATGATATTTAAAAAAAATAATTAATTTTTTTAACTTTTTCATACTTTACGATCCACGTGACCTACAATTGGGAATGGTAACCTTGCCTGTATGCTGATTGGGGTTCCCGGTCACTGTACGGAGAACATGACACCCAAAAAAGTAAAAAAACTCATGTTGACATTTTCTCATGTCGACCTAGTACAAATCGACCTAGAAACCATGTCGACCTACTTACTGTCGACCAATAGTGGTCGACCTAGACACAGTCGACCTTAGTCTAATCTACCTAATATACCACACCCGTCTCAAGACTCAAAGGTAAATATTGCTGCCTGTACTACACTAACTCACCCATCACAGAACATCAGTGACCACTACATAATACAGAGGGCTTCACTGACAACATATAATACAGAGAGCATCAATGACGCCATATAGTACAGAGCGCATCAGTGACGCCATATAATACAGAGAGTGTCAGTGATGCCATATATTACAGAGAGCACCAGTGACGCCTTATAATAACGAGAGCATCAGTGATGCCATATAATACAGAGAGCGTCAGTGACACCATATAATACAGAGAGCACCAGTGACGCCTTATAATACCGAGAGCGTCATTGATGCCATATAATACTGAGAGCGTCAGTGACACCATATAATACAGAGAGCATCAGTGACACCATATAATACAGAGAGCGTCAGTGATGCCATATAATACAGAGAGCACCAGTGACGCCATATAATACAGAGAGCGTCAGTGATGCCATATAATACAGAGAGCACCAGTGACCGCTTATAATACAGAGAGCGTCAGTAATGCCATATAATAGAGAGCATCAGTGACGCCATATAATACAGAAAGTGTGACGCCATAGAATACAGAAAGCACCAGTGACGCCATATAATACAGAGAGCATCAGTGACGCCATATAATACAGAGAGCATCATTGACGCCATATAATACAGAGAGCATCAGTGGCGCCATATAATACAGAGAGCATCAGTGACGCCATATAATACAGAGAGCATCAGTGACGCCATATAATACTGAGAGCGTCAGTGACGCCATATAATACCGAGAGTGTCTGTGACGCCATATAATACAGAGAGCATCAGTGACGCCATATAATACAGAGAGCATCAGTGACGCCATATAATACTGAGAGCGTCAGTGACGCCATATAATACCGAGAGTGTCTGTGACGCCATATAATACAGAGAGCATCAGTGACACCATATAATACAGAGAGCATCAGTGACGCCATATAATACAGAGAGCATCAGTGACGCCATATAATACCGAGAGTGTCTGTGACGCCATATAATACAGAGAGCATCAGTGACGCCATATAATACAGAGGACATCAGTGACGCCATATAATACAGAGAGCATCAGTGACGCCATATAATACAGAGAGCATCATTGACGCCATATAATACAGAGAGCATCAGTGGCACCATATAATACAGAGAGCATCAGTGACGCCATATAATACAGAGAGCATCAGTGACGCCATATAATACTGAGAGCGTCAGTGACGCCATATAATACCGAGAGTGTCTGTGACGCCATATAATACAGAGAGCATCAGTGACGCCATATAATACAGAGAGCATCAGTGACGCCATATAATACCGAGAGCGTCAGTGACGCCATATAATACCGAGAGTGTCAGTGACGCATATAATACAGGAAGCATCAGTGATGACATATAATACACAGAGAGCATCAGTGATGCCATATAATACATTAAGTGTGACGCCATATAATACAGAGAGCACCAGTGATGCCATATAATGCAGAGAGCATCAGTGATGCCATATAATACAGAAATCAGCGGTGACGCCATATAATACAGAGAGCATCAGTGACGCCATATAATACAGAGAGCGTCAGTGATGCAATATAATACAGAGAGCATCAGTGACCCCTTATAATACAGAGAGTGTCAGTGATGCCATATAATAGAGAGCATCAGTGACGCCATATAATACAGAAATCAGCGGTGATGCCATATAATACAGAGAGCACCAGTGACGCCATATAATACAGAGAGCGTCAGTGATGCCATATAATACAGAGAGCACCAGTGACCCCTTATAATACAGAGAGCGTCAGTGATGCCATATAATAGAGAGCATCAGTGACGCCATATAATACAGAAAGTGTGACGCCATATAATACAGAAAGCACCAGTGACGCCATATAATACAGAGAGCATCAGTGACGCCATATAATACAGAGAGCATCAGTGACGCCATATAATACAGAGAGCATCAGTGATGCCATATAATACTGAGAGCGTCAGTGACGCCATATAATACCGAGAGTGTCTGTGACGCCATATAATCAGAGAGCATCAGTGATGCCATATAATACCGAGAGCGTCAGTGACGCCATATAATACAGAGAGTGTCAGTGACGCATATAATACAGGAAGCATCAGTGACGACATATAATACACAGAGAGCATCAGTGATGCCATATAATACATGAAGTGTGACGCCATATAATACAGAGAGCACCAGTGATGCCATATAATGCAGAGAGCATCAGTGATGCCATATAATACAGAAATCAGCAGTGACACCATATAATACAGAGAGCATCAGTGACGCCATATGATATAGACATACAACAAAAGGGTGGGTGGGAGGGCCCAAGGACAATTCCATCTTGCGCCTCTTTTTTTATTTATCTTTGCATCATGTGCTGTTTGGGGACTATTTTTTAAAGTGCCATCCTGTCTGACACTGCAGTGCCACTCCTAGATGGGCCAGGTGTTTGTGCTGCACACTTGTGTCGCTTAGCTTAGTCATCCAGCTACCTTGGTGCAACCTTTTGGCCTAAAAACAATATTATGAGGTGTTCAGAATAGACTGGGTATGAGCGGAAATGAATGTTAATGAGGTTAATAATACCGTAGGATCAAAAATACCTCAAAATTTTGTGATTTTAGCTGTTTTTTTTTTTTTTTAAATCCAGATCCAAAACCAAAACTCGAAAGGGTGGTTTTGGCAAAACCAATCCAGAATCAACACACGAACGGAGATCCAGTTCCAAAACCAAAACCAAAACACAAAACCCGAAAAATGTCCGCCGTATATTCAGTATCTCTAGTTAATATGTCCATCATGTTTGCCAGTACCATGCTATAGGATTCATGTTAGTTGGGAGGAGCTCTAACAGAGCATTTACAGAGGGACTGACAGTTTTACAGGTTTACATAGAAGGAATGCATTTGGATACTCATACCCTCCAACACTTGAAGCATTTTACTACCTCTGAAGAAAGAGATAAGTGGAAGACTACTGTCTTCCACAGCGGAATGTTCACGCAATCTCAAGATGGCTCCTGCATATGCTTGGCAGCGATCTTGGTACTGAAAATTAAGCTTCCCTTGAGAAGTAAAAACATGGAGTCACGCAGTAGCGTACTCTACTTTCAAGAAGTATAACAGGAGTGTAAAGATGAGTAATTGTCAATATGTTCATGTTACTGCTGAACAGAGCTGTAAGGAGGACTGTGCGGCTGGTGCAGGGTGGGGTGCAATGAGGGTGGAACCAGCCACAGCCACACTCACCTGATACTGCAACCTCCATCCTGTTTCAGCTCACAGCTCCTGCACTGTGTGTGGAGAGACATTATGGGTGGATTTCAAATGTTTGAAAAATTTGTTGGGTGTCTGTTTTCTCCTGTCTATTAGACAATTGACTACCCCACTATGTTTTCTCCCACAGTGCCGTGAGGTCTGTTCTTCTGTTCGGAGCGTCTCTTTGATGCTCTAAACTGCAGGATAGTAAATCAAAGCATGTGTATCTGTCCACCCACCCTGAAAGGCACTTAGTTATGACAAGTAAGTGCTGCTCTGGGGGAGGGTGAAGCACAGTGCACAGCCTTGTTATGGGACTGCTGTTGAAGTCTATAAAACAGCATCTTGAATGTTAGGCAGCAAGTGGCTGTGATGCAGAAATAGTTGGCTGCAGCCTGCAGCTTTCTACTAATAAACTGG
Organism: Pseudophryne corroboree; assembly: GCF_028390025.1. Taxonomy (NCBI): domain Eukaryota; kingdom Metazoa; phylum Chordata; class Amphibia; order Anura; family Myobatrachidae; genus Pseudophryne; species Pseudophryne corroboree. Next base: position 496,547,132 of record NC_086446.1, on the reverse strand, counting down.
TGTGGTCTTACAGTAACACAAATACACCTTGATACTTACTGTATGAAGCTATTCTCAACATGTCCCCACCATCCTTGCCACAGGAAATACACACTTGCCCACTGTCTGTATTGGTGTTGGAGAGTGTTACTGTGCATACTCTAAATGGGATCGGTATGAAATACCTCCAATCAAAATCCCGACGGTCGAAATCCCGACAGCAATTGACCGATGGTCAAAATCCCGACAAGGTCAAAATCCTGACATGGACAAAATACTGACATTTAAAATACAGACAAGGTCAAAATACCGACATATAAAATGCCGACAGGTCAAAGTACCGACATGCGTTTTTCATTGTTTTTTGTGTGTATGTTGACATAGATCGAATATGGACACCATATAAGTGGACCGCGTCCCCTCGCATGGCTCGCTGCGCTCACCATGCTTCGGGCATGGTGCCTCGCTGCGCTCGGCACACTATTATATTCCCCCTCCAGGTCCACTGGGATGGTAAAATATGAACAAGTCGGTTTCAATGACAAAAATCAGGAAAAACTCATGTCGGTATTTTGACGTGTTGGCATTTTACATGTCGGTATTTTAAATGTCGGTATTTTGTCCATGTCGGGATTTTGACCTTGTTGGGATTTTGACCGTCGGTCAATTGCTGTCGGGATTTCGACCATCTGGATTTTGATTGGAGGTAAATTGACTGCATCCCCTCTAAACTTTGGTTGCTACAGGAAGGCTTTAAATGAATAACCTAGATGACCACTGACCCTGTTACTGCACACATACGGTGCCATCTTGTAACTGTGTTAGAGCGCCAGATGGATGAATGAATGGATGGATGGAGCTCTCTTGCAGCGTGGAATGGTAGTAATCGCAGATTTCTCTTGAGCTAAGTGGAAGATACTGTACGCACAGCGGTGGCTGCTGATCCCTGGGTAAGGTAGCCAGCACATATAATACATACTGTACAACATCACATGTATGTTCATGTGCTGACCGGCTCCCCCCTGCAATGTGTGGTTGGAGCTGTAGACAAGGGGCAGCAGCCACCACTGTCTCTGACTAAAGTTTTTGTGACATGTCAAGTCACAGAACCCCACATAAGCAGCTCTGCACACCGAAGAAGTCAGCATGTTGACTTCCTTCACAAACTCGTT